>NC_067399.1:587564991-587893741 GCF_016432865.1 Antechinus flavipes | reverse complement strand
AATATGCATTCCTAAGTCCTTCAATTAGTATTGACAAGGTATGGTTTTCAATTCTTTTAATATCCATATTACTTTCTTCTGGATAAAGAACTTTTGTACTTGCTAACGAATACAGTATTTCAGATATGATCTGACTAAGAAGGAATGATTACCTCCTATGTTCTAAATTCTATGCCTCTCAAAGCAGCATAAGATCCTACTAATTTTCTTATCATCCAGTTAATTGATATGGAACTAGCGGTGCACCAAAACTCTCCAAATCTTTTTCACATGAACAGTTATTTCCTGATTCCTTTCCCTTCTTTTCCCTTCAGCTGTTTGATCAGTGATCATTTTTAACCTCTCTTATTAGAATGTTGATTCTGTTTCTGGAACACCATGCTCAGATAGGTTTTTTTTTTTTTTTTTTTTTGCCTTGCCCACAACACTTCACAAGCATTTCTATACTATGTTACTGCTCGTATACCACTCCTTCCTTCCTTCCTAGTTCCCCTTTATATAATGTTTTCCTCAAAAAAAAAAAAGTAATAAGTTCATTGCAGACAGGGACTGTCAGCAATCTATAGAATGGCAAATGTAAGTATGCAATAAATGCTCTTGTGAGTTGTCTCTCTCTTTCTCTCTCTCTCTGTCTTGCCTTTTATATCTTGCATTAAATCCTAAGTAGGATTTAACATTTAAACACACTAATTATTCATCTTATTAGAGCTGGGTGATCGTACTAGTCTACTGAAATCTTTTGGAATGCTTGTTCTGTTGTCTAACTTATTACTATTTATTACCTAATACCCTTCTAACTTGGTGCCATCTGCAAATTTCATACGTCTGATATCTATGCCTTCATCCAAGTCATAAATGTTGACTAGGACAAAGTGAAAAACATCCTTGAGGCATTCTGCTGGGGATTTTTGTCAAAAATTGACATCAATTTATTAATGACAACTTTTGAGGTTTGTCCATTCAACTAGTTCTGCATCCTTTGCTAATTATTGTACTACTGTTAGTCTATTCTTTCCAGTTTGTTCACAAGAACAAAAGAGACTTATCAAATGTTTTGCTGAAATTTGGGTAACTAAAAGCATTCCCCTATTCTACCAATTAGTAAGCATGTCAAAAAAGGAAAGGAGGTTAGTCTGGCATGACCTTTTGGTGATGAAGCCATGTTGACTCTGTGATCAGTGCTTCCTTTTCTAGATTCATTAGCAATTCCTATATTACTATATTATACAATATTGCCAGAAAGCAAAGCTCTTTGGAACATACTTCAGACTCTACAATTTTCCCTTTCTTTGGAAATGGGACAACATTCACCCTTATTTAAACGTGTGCCATGTTTTCTATTATCCATAATCTCCAAAGGTTTTTTTTGGTATTTTTTATTTTCAAAACATATGCAAGGATAATTCTTCAATAATGACCCTATAAAAACCTTGTGTTCCAATTTTCCCTCTCTTCCCCCCACATGCTCCTCTAGATGGCATGTAACCCAATCTATGTTAAATATGGCAAAAATATATGTTAAATACAATATAGACATATATATGTATACAATTATCTTGCTGACATGAAAAATCAGATCAAATAGTTAAAAAAAAAAAAAAAGAAAGAAAATGAAGTTCAAGCAAACCACAACAAAAAGAGTGAAAATACCATGTTGTGATTCACCCTCAGTTCCTACAGTTTTCTTTCTGGATGTAGATGGTTCTCATCACAAGATCATTGGAATTGGAACTGGCCTGAATCATCTCATTATTGGAAAGACCCAAGTCCATCAGAACTGATCACTGTATAATCTTGTTGCCATATACAATGATCTCCTGGTTCTGCTCATTTCACTCAGCATCAATTCACATAAGTCTCTCTAGGCCTCTCTGAAATCATCTTGCTGATTGTTTCTTACAGAACAATAATATTCCATAACATTCATATACCATAACTTATTCAGCCATTCTACAACTGATGGGCATCCACTCAGTTTCCAGTTTTTTGTCACTACAAAAACAGTTGTCACAAATATTTATGCACATGTGGGTCCCTTTCCCTCCTTTAATATCTCTTTGGGGTATAAGCCCAGTAATCTTCAAAGATCACTGAAAGAGCTATGTGTCCTAGCCTATCATATTATCTGGTAATGTGAACTCAACAAGGACATCTTGATACTTACTTATACTATATTATACAATTCAGTGTTCAACTTCTTATCAGTGATTTTTTTATTCTGTACTATTCAGTCCAAAGATAATGTTTTCTTGGCAGAAAACTAAAAGAAAATAAAAGTTAAATTATGTCATCATTCTTATATTTTAAGGTTGGGAATATCCAAATTTTGTTTTTCAGATATTACTCTAATTTATTGACAATTAATTTTCTAAATCTCACTTATGGGAAAAAGGGGGAGGCGGGGAAGATCACAGGATTTGGAGTCAGAGAACATAGGTTCAAAAAGTGATTCTGCTACTTACTACTGGTGTTAGCTTAGGCAAGCCATTTAATCACTATAAGCCTCCAATTCAAAATCTGAAGTAAATTAGAGGTTAGCAATTTATGCCTCACAAGCAAAATTCTGTAGGGTTTAAAAATTCTAATTTTCAATAATGTAAAAACCATTATTAGCTCATAGGCTTTACAAAACCAGATGGTAGGCCAAAGTTGATCCATGAGCTGTATATTGTCTGCCAATCTCTGCATCAAATTATCACTAAGGTCTCTTCATTTCTCAATCTATGATCCTATGATCCTAAAATGAATGGTTTGGACCAGAAAATTTGTAAAGATTCCTTCTCCTCTAACATGAGATCCTTTGACAAAAGACATTTTTGCAATATTGTCATTAATATATTAAACCATATTATATCATTTAACTTGTCATCTCTTTTTAGAATAATTACATTGTTCCTTGTAATGTTTTTCATCTAATATTTTTGAAGAACCAACTGACATTAGATAGGGCAATCTGTATGGGTGATGAAAAACAAACATAAAAACATTTCCAATTAAGAATTCCTCTATATTGACACAGTACTGGCATGTCTACAAAATGTACCATGCCAGATTATAAACTGCTATTAACACTAGTTAGTTGTATGACCACAAGCAAATTAATTCATTTCTCTAGGCCTGAATCTCCATATCATAAAATGAGAACAGATAAGCTAAATCATCTATAACACATCTACCTCTAATAAGACTATCAGTGGAGGATTCATCAAAAGTATGTATTTTTCCAATATCTAATATACATCAGCAGTGTGACATTTTCTTTGAGTTAAATTATATAATATTAGACATAGATTTTAAAATATTAGTTTCTTGGCCAGGGTTTACCATTTTGGATAAAGCTATGATTTGGAACAATATAGGTACAAATCATAGCATGATGAACCTGGGCAGAGTAAGGAGTCACACTACAGCAATGCAACTTTTCTCCTATCAGTTAAAGAATGAGAAGTTGAGCTGGCATTATCTAGGACCAGCAGGTAAAGTATTCAAGTATTTGGCATTAATAATTCCCAGTTCCATTTGCCCATTTCTTCTTTCATTCTCTTAATGCTTGGTAATTACAACATAATATTTGCAATAACACAAAGGTGAATTTGCTACTTTTTATCTTAAAGCTCTGGAATTTGTAGGAAAAGAATTTCAAATAACCAACAGACTTTCCCAAACTTTCAAAACAAAGTATTTCTTTTTTTTTTTAATATTTGATTTGATTTGATTTGATTTTATAATAACTTTATATTGACAGAATCCATAGCAGGGTAATTTTTTTTTACAACATTATCCCTTGCACTCATTTCTGTTCCGATTTTTCCCCTCCCTCCTTCCACCCTCTCCCCTAGATGGCAAGCAGTCCTATATATGTTAGACATGTTGCAGTATATCCTAGATACAGTATATGTTTGCAGAACTGAACAGTTCTCTTGTTGCACAGGGAGAATTGGATTCAGAAGGTAAAAATAACCCGGGAAGAAAAACAAAAATGCAAATAGTTCACATTCGTTTCCCAGTGTTCTTTCTTTGGGTGTAGCTGCTTCTGTCCATCATTTATCAACTGAAACTCAGTTAGGTCTCTTTGTCAAAAAAATCCACTTCCATCAGAATACATCCTCATACAATATCATTGCTGAAGTGTATAATGATCTCCTGGTTCTGCTCATTTCACTTAGCATCAGTTATCCATCTCTCTGTATCCATCCTGCTGGTCATTTCTTACAGAACAATAATATTCCATAACATTCATATACCACAATTTATCCAGCCATTCTCCAAATGATGGGCATCCATTCAATTTCCAGTTTCTAGCCACTACAAACAGGGCTGCCACAAACATTTTGGCACATACAAGGTCCCTTTCCCTTCTTTAGTATCTCTTTGGGGTATAAGCCCAGTAGTAGCACTGCTGGATCAAAGGGTATGCACAGTTTCATAAATTTTGGGGCATAATTCCAGATTGCTCTCCAGAATGGTTGGATTCATTCACAACTCCACCAACAATGCATCGGTGTCCCAGTTTTCCGGCATCCTCTCCAACATTCGTCATTATTTTTTTCCTGTCATCTTAGCCAATCTGACAGGTGTGTAGTGGTATCTCAGAGTTGTCTTAATTTGCATTTCTCTGATCAATAATGGTTTGGAACACTCTTTCATATGAGTGGTAATAGTTTCAATTTCATCATCTGAAAATTGTCTGTTCATATCCTTTGACCATTTGGATCAATTGGAGAATGGCTTGATTTCTTATAAATTAGAGTCAGTTCTCTATATATTTTGGAAATGAGGCCTTTATCAGAACCTTTAACTGTAAAGATGTTTTCCCAGTTTGTTGCTTCCCTTCTAATCTTGTTTGCATTAGTTTTGTTTGTACATAGGCTTTTTAATTTGATATAATCAAAATTTTCTATTTTGTGATCAGTAATGGTCTCTAGTTCATCTTTGGTCACAAATTTCTTTCTCCTCCACAAGTCTGAGAGATAAACTATCCTATGTTCCTCTAATTTATTTATAATCTCATTATTTATGCCTAGGTCATAGACCCATTTTGATCTTATCTTAGTATATGGTGTTAAGTGTGGGTCCATGCCTAATTTCTGCCATACTAATTTCCAATTATCCCAGTAGTTTTTATCAAATAATGAATTCTTATCCCAAAAGTTAGGATCTTTGGATTTGTCAAACACTAGATTGCTATAGTTGACTATTCTGTCTTGTGAACCTATCCTTTTCCACTGATCAACTAATCTATTTCTTAGCCAATACCAAATAGTTTTGGTGACTGCTGCTTTATAATATAATTTTAGATCAGGTACAGCTAGGCCACCTTCATTTGATTTTTTTTTTCATTAATTCCCTTGAGATTCTCGACTTTTTATTGTTCCATATGAATTTTGTTGTTATTTTTTCTAGATCATTAAAATATTTTCTTGGAAGTCTGATTAGTATAGCACTAAATAAATGGATTAAAAACACAGTATTTCTAACCACTGTTAGCTACAACTAGCTGGACTACCATTCTATAAATATGCCCAATTCCCAAGAAACAATAAAACCAAAACTTACCCCTTTCTTATTTCTAGGTTTCACTCACAATTTTCTCTGCCTTTCACAGAAATACTTTTGATATTGAAAAAGGGTCAGAGAAATAATCAACTGACTACAAAAGAAAATGTCACCTCAATCCAAGATTTAATATCATAAAAGAGAAATCCAATAAATAGCCCTAACAGGTAATATATATATTGACACAAAGTGATAGGCATACTTGCAGAACAGTAGAAATCTCTTCAAATAATATTTGGTAAAAACATTAGGCTCATTGAAGTCAAAACTTTGGGGGAATGCCATCCCATTTACAAATTTTGGAACTGCAATATGAATTTAAAGCTTTATGCTGGATGAATAATAAAAATATTTTTAGCAATTCAAGAACTTCACTGTCATCAGAAGATATACAAGCTATCACAGTCAATATATTGGAATACAAATCTCAACCAAAAGATTTCACAATGGTTAGTATAGTTTTATAATACAGTCTTTATTTTTGCTATTATTATCTCATTACATTAAGAAAGCTAACATCATAGGCCTTTCGGTTCACCCTTAAATGTTAATAAAATTTGCTGTCCAAGGAAAATATTAAGTTTTTATTAGAAGTCAAAATCAAGTACTATGAAAATTATCAAGTTGAAGTTTGGTCCTAAAGGACATATATGAAAAAACACTTTCCACCTTCTTTGCAGAAGTGTGATACTGGGGTGCGGTGGGGGTGGGGGAGAGATAGAAGACTTTTTTGATGTTGTTAGTAGCTCTGCTGATTTTTTTTTTTTTTTTTTTGCTTTTGCTTTATTCTTTCCTATAAGGATTGGTTTTCTGGAAAAGAAAGACATTTTACGAAGGCCTGAGACTGATGCTATAAAAACAAATGGTATCAATAACAATTTATTTTTAAAAGAAAAGCTGAGATCATACTGTATAGTAATGCAGATTTTTACATACATTATTTTGGTTTCAGCAATATGATTATTAGTGAAGGAGGTTTAATAAAGTGGAAAAACAGTCAACTAAGAATTTGGGTGCCTAGATTCTAATCTTAGTTTTGTCACTATTTAGGTAAATGATCATGGGCAATTAAGTCTCATAACTTCATAAAATAATCATCTAGTAATCTATAAAATAAGAAGGAGATAGATGATCTTTTAACATTCCTTCTAGACCTAACAATCTATGTCTTTTGAGTTTGGGCAAAAGAAACAAATTAACAGCAACAAAAAAAATTGACCATATTCTTGGCTTTAGGCTTCGAATATACTCACTTTACAGATGAGGAAACAAAATCAGAGAGGTAAAATGACTTGGCAAAGGATACATGGATAGTGGAGTGTTAGAAACTAGGCCATCTAGTTGATTCAAACTCTATAACATAATTTATTTCATCTGAACATTCAGGGCCTTTTGCTATCTCTAGGATGGAGAGAACTGAGGAAAGGGAAACAGAAGAAAGGGGAGAGAAAGGAGGAAAGAAGGAAGGAAGGAAAGAAAAGGGGAGAAACTAAGAAAGGGAGCTAGGAAAGAAAGGAAGGGGAAAAAGCAGGAAACTAAGGAGCAAAGAAGGGAAAGAGGGAAGATGGGAAAGAAGAAAGGGAAGAAGACCCCAAAATCTTTGAACAAATGGGTAAACCAAATTTTCATTAATGACTTTGAACCTCAGACCAAACAGCAACAACAAGAAGCAATCTTACCAGATGTGACTTTTTATTCTTTTCTTTGGTCCAGTCTGCTCAAAACTGCTCAGTACTTAAGACAACCCCAACTATGCTTGTTTTAAAGCAAAGTAATGTTTAAGAGGCACCGCAGACTATATGTCTATAATTAAAGATAATGGAGAAACTGAGCTAAGTAACTGGCAGGTTTTAAAAACATATTAACTCCACTGTTCTGTAAGTTTCTCACATATAGACTATCTGATTTCCAAAACTTTCAAATAAATGAATCCAAACTCCAGTCACTTATCAGGGGCATCACTTAGTTGAAAGTATAGACACTACTACTTCTATTTCAGGTCCATTTAGATTCACCATCTCCTCTCTACCCCAGATTTTCATTCTTTTTCTTTTTTTTTTCTTGGAGGAGGCAGTTGGAGTTAAGTGATTTGCCCAGGGTCACACAGCTAGTGTTAAGTGTCTGAGACTAGATTTGAACTCAGGTCCTCCAGACTTCAAGGCTGGTACTCTATCCATTGCATCACCTAGCTGATGGAATTCTAGCATTAACTCAACTTGAAACAACATAATAACTCAAGGGAGATGTTGAATCCTAGTGTTAACTCAATAGAATTAATACAATGCTTGTGTTCACATCTTTAGAGAGCTCATATAAGCAAGAAGTATTTAAGTACTCATTGGAGTTCACACTTTTGGGAGATTTCAGGATTTAGTAGGAGATATCCAAATTCACACCTTCCTTAATCCCTCCCTCGGGAGGAGTCAACCTTTGGGAGGTCATATATATTGAAGTTCTTAGAGCTTCAATTCAGTTACTTGGGAACATTGTCAGAGGCCAGAGAGGAGCACTCTGGGAGATAGAGAAGCCCACAAGCCCTCTCTCAGAGGCGCAACCAGATTCACTTCATCTCACACCACCGTGGTGGCTGGGCTCCTGCACTTCCCCCACTGAGACCAAGCTGGTCTGAAAGGCTTTCCAGAAAACTAGCCGAGGCCCAACTGAAGGAGGCAAGAGAGATTCATTCCACTTTCCACCTTGCTGGCTGGAGACTGAAGGACAAACCTTTGGATTTGGAGACATTTGGAGGGAGCCCTTGGAACCACACAGAAAGATAGGCCACTAAGAAAAAGTAACCCGGCTATTTTGGAAGGAGAAAATAAACATTTGCATTTTGTCACCTGGCTGCGTTTTGAGGGGATTATTACTTTCAACTGCAAGTAAAGCTGCCTCCAGAAAAGCTCCCCGAGAAACCTGCCCCTAGAGAGAACCATTATATTTTAAAGAAGAAAAACACCACACCTAGCTGCCTCCCGACTTTTCATTCTTAAAGTAAAATTAATACAACTTTTCAGAGATTAAAATGTCGACTTTTTCCATCACTTTTTTTGGAATGGTCACGTTTAAGAGTATAACAGAAAACTACTAAATTAGTGATTCCCCCTCATTAATCCTAAAAACTATCCAGAACAATTAGAAGACTGGTAATTAATGCCAACAATTAATGTGTCCCTTTGTTCATAAATTAATGTAACCATTCTTTTGTTATTGACTTCAAAAATCTGAAAAAGAGGATCAAATTGCCTGCTAAAAAAAGGTTTTTGTATACCAACCTGATTTAGCAGAAGTGAACATTACTTTCTTTTTTCTTTCTATTTTAACTTCAGTTAGAGATTAAATAGAGATACTCATTTCAAGAATTTATTGTAGATAATGGACAGTAAGTGCCAGAGGCATAATTTGAATTCAGATCCTCTGACTCTCAATAGCAAACCACTATTCTTCAGTTTTCCTACCTGAAAAACAAATCTAACAATACCTGCCTATCTCATAGTGTTAGTTCATATATGTTTGTGTATACAGTAATTCCTTCAACATCACAACTTTCCCCATCGTTAGGCATAAGAAAATAAATGGGAATTTTTGAGTAGTTTTGTGGAAGCTGCAGAAGGCATGCAAAGGCCAGCAGATAGTATGGAGCCTATGACCAGATACTTTTTTTTTTTAATTATAGCTTTTTATTTGCAAAACATATGCATGGGTAATTTTTCAACATTGACCCTTGCAAACCTTCTGTTCCAACTTTTCCCTTCTTTCTCCCCATCCCCTTCCCTAGGTGGCAGGTAGTCCAATACATGTTAAATATGTTAAAGTATATGTTAAATACAACATAGGTATATATATTTATACAGTTATCTTGCTGCACAAGAAAAATCGGATTTAGAAAGAAGGTAAAAATAACCTGGGAAGGAAAAGAAGAATGCAAGCAGATAATAACAGAAAGAGTGGAAATGCTATGTTGTGGTCCACACTTATTTCTCATAGTTCTTTTGCTGGGTGTAGCTGATTCTCTTCATTAAAAGAACAATTGAAACTGACTTGAATTATCTCATTGTTGAAGAGAGCCACGGCCATCAGAATTGATCATCATATAGTATCATTGTTGAAGTATATAATGATCTCCTGGTTCTGATCATTTCACTTAGCATCAATTCATGTAAGTTTCTGCAGGCCTCTCTGAAATCATGCTGCTGGTCATTTCTTACAGAACAATAATATTCCATAACATTCATATACCACAATTTATTCAGCCATTCCCCAATTGATGGGCATCCATTCAATTTCCAGTTTCTAGCCACTTCAACTATGACCATGTACTTAATTCAAATCTTACAATGAAGTACTGCAAAGACTCTGGAAAGGGAAAAACAACAACAATAAAAACAAAGAATAATAGTATAGACATGTCCTATTTCTAAAGTTCTTAAAGATTCATTCTCCACTATAAGGTTCTCCTCTGAGAGAGCATAATAGTAGCTCGTAGTTCTATAGCACTTGAAAGAACTCTGCCTTTCTTCCCTGCCACCCAAGATCTTATGCAGGAGAAAATACAAATATTATAATTCTCAATTTACAGATGAAAGAACTGAGGCTCAGAGAGGAAAAGGAACTTGCTTAAAGTAACACAGGGACCATCTGGCAGAACCAAGATTTGAAGCCTAGATGGTCAGACTCAACTGCAATGTTCTTTTCCCCCCATACCATTTTGAAATACCAGAATAAGGAGTGAGTTTTGCAAGACTTCTCATAATTTATGACTCTTTTTAACCTTGGAGCCAACACCTTTGCAAAGACTATCCCTTCCCTCCAAATTGAGGGAACACAGGGTTTGTCCTTGGTATCTATTTTCTTTTTTATTAATGCCCCCTTCCTAATTGTAGCTTGTCTCTGCCATACTTTTACTTTTTAGGGGCTGTTAGATAATTTCTGCTAAGATGGGAGCCCTGTAACTCAGATATAAAATAATAGGGCTTAATGCTAACCTTCTGGAGAGACCAGAAGAATTGACTTTTAAACAATCATGTCTCTTGAAAATAAAAATTCTTTCCAACATAAAGGAATTAAATTGTAATGGTGAAACAAGAGTCGATGAGGCTGCATGTGGGGGAAAGATCAATCTCCATTTGGCCTATGAACATAAAAATAACAATTCCTGTTTTTCTTCAATTAAGTAACACCTACAATGTGCTAGATACTATGCTATGTGTTGAGAGAAGAAAAGACAAAAACACACTGTCCCCATGATCAAGTATCTTTACATTTTTCACAGAGAAACAACACACATGCAGACAATATAATTAATATAAATATAAATTGGAGTTTGACAGGGCATATACAACTAGGGACATTAGGAAGAATAGGTGTCCTTCAAAATGAGCACCTTGAAGAGTATTAGGAGTTCTAAGAAGAGGAAGAAGTGAAGAAAGCAGCATTCCAGGAATGAGAGACTACTTCTGCAAAGCCATGGAAATAAGATTATAGCACCTCAGAGACCAGCTAATCCAGCTTCATCATTTTACAGATGAAGAGGCCAAGAACAGTTAAATGAATTGCATAGGCTCAAACTGGTAGCAAATGAGAGAGTATTTGAACCCAGATACTTTGACACCAAAATCAGTGATTTTCCCAACTATATAGAAGGTATATTGCATATTGGGAAAGCAAGTGGGAGAGTTTATCAGGAACAGAGTCCAGAAGGAGTAATCACTTATGGAAAGATAGTTGGAATCCTGTCTTGAAGGCTTTAATACTAAAGAGCTAAATGTTCTAGTATGAGATTTACACACAACTACCAAGTGTACAAGTTGAACCTCTTTCCCTTCCAATAAGGATGTAAACATTTACTGAGCATCCACAATGTACAATTCACTGTGCTAACATACATAAGATGTAATCCCAGCTTCAAGGAATTAATATCCTGAACAGACAATTTTCAGAGGATGAAATTGAAACTATTACCACTCATATGAAAGAGTGTTCCAAATCATTATTGATCAGAGAAATGCAAATTAAGACAACTCTGAGATACCACTACACACCTGTCAGATTGGCTAAGATGACAGGAAAAAATAATGATGAATGTTGGAGGGGATGCGAGAAAACTGGGACACTAATGCATTGTTGGTGGAGTTGTGAACGAATCCAACCATTCTGGAGAGCAATCTGGAATTATGCCCAAAAAATTATCAAATTGTGCATACCCTTTGATCCAGCAGTGTTTCTATTGGGCTTATATCCCAAAGAAATACTAAAGAAGGGAAAGGGACCTGTATGTGCCAAAATGTTTGTAGCAGCCCTATTTGTAGTGGCTAGAAACTCAAAATGAATGGATGCCCATCGATTGGAAAATGGCTGGGTAAATTGTGGTATATGAATGTTATGGAATATTATTGTTCTGTAAGAAATGACCAGTAGGATGAATACAGAGAGGACTGGCGAGACTTACATGAATTGATGCTAAGTGAAATGAGCAGAACCAGGAGATCATTATACACTTCGACAACGATATTGTATGAGGACATATTTTGATGGAAGTGGATTTCTTTGACAAAGAGACCTGAGTTTCAATTGATAAATGACGGACAAAAGCAGCTACACCCAAAGAAAGAACACTGGGAAACGAATGTGAACTATCTGCATTTTTGTTTTTCTTCCCGGGTTATGTATACCTTCTGAATCCAATTCTCCCTATGCAACAAGAGAACTGTTTGGTTCTGCAAAAATATATTGTATCTAGGATATACTGCAACATATCCAACATATAAAGGACTGCTTGCCATTTAGGGGAGGGGGTGGAGGGAGGGAGGAGAAAAAAAAATTGGAACAGAAACGAGTGTCAATATAAAGTAATTATTAAATAAAAATTAAAAAAAAAAGACAAAAAAAAGGAATTAATATCCTACTCAATAGAATAAAATATGTACATAATTATGTATATGTAATACAAATTTAAATATGTATCCAGAATACTATATAATCAAATGAGGCAAAATAATGTAATGGATAGACTACTAGATTGGGATTTAGGAGACCTCCATTCAAACCCCACTAATTAGCTATGGGATTTGGGGCAAGTGCCTCACTTCATTGGGCTTTTATATGTTCATTTGTAAAATCAGAGAGCTGAACATGTGTTTTCTAAGGTCTCTTGCAGTTTTATCAAATAATGATTATTAATAATTACTAAGAAAAGATCACCAAAAGTCCTTTCCTTCCATCAAAACAAACAACAATAATCCACCACAGAAACAAAAGTTAAAAAATAAAAGGAGAAATAAACAGGATGTTATTGTTACTTTGTTTAAATCAAAATTCATATTTTGAAAACAAATTTTAAATAATTAGTAGTTTATGGTATTGTGCATTTCCTTCTGTTTACTTGAATGTTTTTGTTGGTGTTTGCCGTTTTAAATAAAATTTAACAATAAAAAGCTTACTCTGTAAGGCAAGTTAATTACTATATTAGAGACCATGTCACATAACTGTATATCATGACTTTCAATAGAATATATTTTAAATTGGAATCACATGGTACTGTTGTTGGGTTGGGTTTTTTCTTTTTAATTTCGCTACTTTAATACCTCCAAAGCATCCATGATTTGAAACCATGGTGTGGGCTCTCTTCCCATCGACAAGCTCTCAAAAACTTAGTATGATTCATTAGATAGTTATATATACTAGTAGTTTGACCCTGAATAAGTTATTTAACTTTCTGTGTCACCTAGAATATTGCATAACACTATATACAACAGCTCATAGGGTTGCTGAGAGAAAATCAAATGGCATGTTAATACATAAGCTGGAGCGATCATTATATACTTCAGCAATAATACTGTATGATGATCAATTCTGATAGACGTGGTTCTCTTCAACAATGAGATAAACCAAATCCATTCCAATAGAGCAGTAATGAATAGAACCAGCTACACCTAGCGAAAGAACTCTGGGAAATGAGTATGAACCACTTCATAGAATTCCCAATCTCTCTCTTTTTGTCCGCCTGCATTTTTGATTTCCTTCACAGATTAACTGTACACTATTTCAAAGTCCAATTCTTTTTGTGCAGCAAAATAACTGTATGGACATGTATACATATATTGTATTTAACTTATTTTTAACATGTTTAACATGTTTTAGTCTACCTGCCATCTGGAGGAGGGGATGGGGGGAAGGAGGTGGGGGCAAGAAGGGAAAAATTGGAACAAAAGGTATACATATATTGTATTTAACTTATTTTTAACATGTTTAACATGTTTTAGTCTACCTGCCATCTGGAGGAGAGGATGGGGGGAAGGAGGTGGGGGCAAGAAGGGAAAAATTGGAACAAAAGGTTTTGCAACTGTCAATGCTGAAAAATTACCCATGCACATATCTTGTAAATAAAAAGCTATAATAAAAATTAAAAAAAATACATAAGCTGTAGAGGGCTGCAAATAGTAGGGGAACTCTGGGTGAGGTATAAGACCCTTCAGCCCAGAGAGAAACTGCTAACAGTGTCTGGTTCAACTTTCATCTCCTCTTAGGGATGTCAGCCTTCCTGAGAAGTCAGGGTGGGGGCATGACAACCTGTGTTCTAAGCAGAACTAAGTAGAAACAGAGATACTTGCAGCAAGGAGACATCTACATAATAATACCAAATTGCTTATGGAGTCCCTGCATGGGCAGCATCCTATAGTTGGTGCATGCCTAGTATAGTTAGCACATGTGCAGTGTGCTGTAGCGCTGTAAGTGTGCTCAAGTATTGAAAGCTGAGAGAACTTGAAACAAACGGACTCTATGTTTGATCATCCATGTAGGTCCTGCCTCTTAACTTCTCTCATAAAGTCAAGGACTCAGGCTGGTACCAAGATCCTTCAGAGAGATCCTTGGGTCTCTCCCAGGTAACCTAATCCAAACATTACAATAAACTATTATTATTATATTTTTATTATTGTTATTATATATATTCTTATTTTTCAAAATGATCTTAGAGTTACCATCCCTATTCTTTAGTTAGATTACTGATTTTCTTTTTTATTGACCCTTGAAGATCTCTAAGGCAAGGAGATCATCAGCAGTAACTAATGACAATGTAGTTCCATAGAAAGACACTCCCAAGAACATTGGAATCAATTGTGAGACATGGGAGACTCTCCAGCATGGCATGCCCTCTAGCATAAGATTGTCCAGCATGGCATGTTCACATAAAAGAGGTACTGTGCTCTATAAGCAGAGCAGAATTGTAGTAGCTCAAAAGAAACGTGAGATGCACAAATTTAGAAAGATCTCCACTCCAAATGTTCATACAGACTATTTGTGCCTGACCTGTGATACAGCCTCCCAAGCTCATTATCAGTCTTATCAGCCATAGTCAAGACATATTATATACCTTGGCCCCAACATAATGATATCATTTCAGTACTCTTGGAGGACAAAAAGAAATCAACCAATACAAGCTATGCCAAAAGCCTTAGTGCAGTTTTAAGCTTTAGTAGCTTTTAAATTACTGTATACTTAGTATGGCACAGGGAAATACTTCATTCATTTATTTATTTATTTAAATGACTTTTTATTGACAGAACCCATACCAGGGTAATTTTTTTACAGCATTATCCCTTGCATTCACTTCTGTTCCGATTTTTCCCCTCCCTCCCTCTACCCCCTCCCCCAGATGGCAAGCAATCCTTTACATGTTGAATAGGTTACAATATATCCTAGATATAATATATGTGTGCAGAACCGAAGTTTTCTTGTTGCACAGGGAGAATTGGATTCAGAAGGTATAAATAACCCGGGGAAGAAAAACAAAAATGCAAATAATTTATATTCATTTCCCAGTGTTCTTTCTTTGGGTGTAGCTGCTTCTGTCCATCCTTGATCAATTGAAACTGAATTAGCTCTTTTTATCGAAGAGATCCCCTTCCATCAGAATACATCCTCAAACAGTATCGTTGTTGAGGTACATAATGATCTCCTGGTTCTGCTCATTTCACTTAGCATCAGTTCATGTAAGTCTTGCCAGTCCTCTCTGTATTCACCCTGCTGGTCATTCCTTACAGAACAATAATATTCCATAACATTCATATACCACAGTTTACTCAACCATTCTCCAATTGATGGGCATCCATTCATTTTCCAGCTTCTAGCCATTACAAACAGGGCTGCCACAAACATTTTGGCACATACAGGTCCCTTTCCCTTTTTTAGTATCTCTTTGGGGTATAAGCCTAGTAGAAACACTGATGGATCAAAGGGTATACACAGTTTGATAACTTTTTGAGCATAGTTCCAAATTCCTCTCCAGAATGGCTGGATTCCACCAACAATGTATCAGTGTCCCTATTTTCCCACATCCCCTCCAACATTCCACATTATCTTTCCCTGTCACTCTAGCCAATATGACAGGTGTGTAGTGATATCTCAATTTGCATTTCTCTGATTAATAATGATTTGGAGCATATTTTCATATATGTCTATAAATAGTTTCAATTTCTTCGTCTAAGAATTGTCTGTTCATATCCTCTGACCATTTATCAATTGGAGAATGGTTTGATTTCTTATAAATTAGAGTCAATTCTTTATATATTTTGGAAATGAGGCCTTTATCAGAACCTTTGACTGTAAAAATGTTTTCCCAGTTTATTGTTTCCCTTCTAATCTTGTCTGCATTTGTTTTGTTTGTATAAAAACTTTTCAATTTGATATAATCAAAATTTTCTATTTTGTGGTCAATAGTGATCTCTAGTTTTTCTTTGGTCATAAATTCCTCCCTCTTCCACAGGTCTGAGAGGTAAACTATCCTATGCTCTTCCAATTTATTTATCATCTCATTCTTTATGCCTAGGTCATGAACCCATTTTGACCTTATCCTGGTGTACGGTGTTAAATGTCGGTCAATGCCTAGTTTCTACCATACTAATTTCCAATTTTCCCAGCAATTTTTGTCAAATAATGTGTTCTTATCCCAAAAACTGGGGTCTTTGGGTTTGTCAAACACTATATTATTAAAGTTACTGGCTGTTTTGTCCTTTGAACCTAACCTATTCCATTGATCAACTAGTCTATTTCTTAGCCAATACCAGATGGTTTTAGTAACTGCTGCTTTATAATATAATTTTAGATCTGGTACAGGAAGGCCACCTTCATTTGATTTTTTTTTCATTAATACAGCCCATTAGTTTTGCTAACCTGAAATCCATGACTGTCTCTCCTTAAAATAAAGGCACACTTCCAAATTACAGTGCCAGTAAAACCAAACTATCTTACCAATTGCTTGATGTACATAGATTACATTGAGCTTCACACTAATGAAACATACTAAGCAATTCCTACAACTCTCCATTTTATCTAAGTGTCATTTCAACTTGATAAATATAAAATTATTAGCATAAACCAAAGGCTTTGAGCTTAAATGTGTAGGTCAAACTAATTAATGATTTAAGGCGATTGTAATACTTGGGTCTCTCCCAGGCAAGGCATAAAATACTAAGGCTATCAAGAGAAAAGGTGTGATTGAATGTTAAAAGACTTACTGGAATCCTAAAAACAAAACTCAAAACAAGCACATTTTAAGCAATTACCATCTATCTACATAATTCCATTTATGTTTTCAGATTTAGAAAAGTGTTCTAACAAAATCTACACAATATTAATGAATGAAAAGGTCTATCATTCAAAGACAGTGAAAAGATAAATACTTTCTCACCAAAAAGTAGGGAAAAGAAATTTTTAGAGAACCTGATAGGGTCAATCCTACGAAGATATTTTTCTAATAAATATATATCACTTCAACAAATAACAGTGAAATAAAATGACAAGTACATGCCACTGGCTTTATCAACTATAACAAAAAGTGTTTTACCTTTGGGTAGAGCCAATGAAATGGCTCCAATTTATAAATGTAATCAAATGGCCTCCTATGGGCTGTTGTACTTGTACTGCATGTACTTAGCTAACTAATGTTACAAAGAAGCACTGAACAAATGGCTGAGAAATGTAGATATGTTTAGAAAAATACAAGATTTATGATACCAATTCAGGACTAGGTCATTACCATCATTTTAGCAAGGTTATCCCTAAAAAGCCTAAACTTAGCAATCAATTCAAATCATGCAAGGAAATACTAAAATTGCCCTCATTGAAGGATGGAAAAAACAAAATATCTACGAAGTATTTAAGTCAATAAGTCATGACTTATTGTCGAGAATTATAAATCAGAAGTGGGTGCAAATTTCTACTCTACAAAATATTCTTTAGAATTCAACCAAAGGAGGTGAAGATGGCAGAGTAAAAGCAGATTTGCCCAACCTCTCCCGCAAACTGCTCCAAATTCCTTTAAATAATGACTTGACAAATTTTAAAGTGTCAGAACATCTCAAAAGATGGAGTAGAACATTTTCCAGCCAACAGCAACTTAGAAACTCAGCAGAAAAGGTCTGTGACTAGGATGGGAGTCCAGTATGCAGTCCCAGTGCAGGGCTTGCTGGTGCAGCCTTGGACCCAGCTCCAGTCCAGCCTAAGCCAATTAACAGCAATACTGGTGTGGTGGCTTCCAGACCTCTCAGCCAAAAGACATCAAAGAAGAGCTGGGAGATTAGTAGAAAAGCCCTCTGGAACCAGAGTGGGAGAACAGTCAATTCCAGTGCAGGCCTGCTCCCTACCTCAGCATCAGCGAGGCAGGACCTCTAAATCAGTAGCAGTGTTGGAGGTTTCTGGACTTCTCAGACTGGGGACACCAGGTAGAGCTCTGAAGATCAGCAGAGAGGGTCTGTAGCAATGGGGTATGGGTCTGGTGTGGTATCTGGTGGTGGGGGTCAATGGAGCCCCAGCCTTGGCCAGCATACAAGATCTTACAGCTACATGGGATGGGGAAACACCTAATAGTTCCAGGGCAGAAAAGAGTTCTAGTGGTCAGATTTCTAGAAGGATTTCTCAAAACAGCTGCACAAAAACCCTGAAGCTTGGGACAGTGCATCCTTCACCCTGGAAACAGAGTCCTACTTTAATAAAGAATTAAAAGCAGAGTAATAAGCTAGGAAAATGAGGATCAGAACACACACTCAGAAGATTATAATGAAACTGAAGCTCTTACATCCAAAGCTTCCAAGAAAAATAAGAATTGAGCTCAGGCTGAAGGGAACTTGAAAAATCAAGTAAGTGAGATAGAGGAAAAATTGGGGAAAGAACTGCAAGAGGTGCAAAAGGAAATACAAAAAGCTAATGAGGAGAAGAGTGACTTAAAAAAAAAAATGACCAAATGGGAAAGGAGATACAAAAGTTCGCTGAGGAAAATAATTCCTTAAAAAATAAAATTGCGCAAACAGAAGCTAATGACTTGAGAAATCAAGATACAATAAAGCAAAACAAAACAAAATTTGTGAAATATCTCATTGGAAAAACAACTGACCTGGAAAATAGATCCAGCAGAAATAAATGAAAAATTATTGGTCTACCTGAAAGTCATGATCAAAAAAAAGTCTGGACATCATCTTTCAAGACATTATAAAGGAAAACTGTTGTGATATTCTAGAACTAGAGGGTCAAATTGAAAGAATCCACTGATCACCACCTGAAAGAGATCTCAAAATAAAAACTCCCAGGAATATTACAGCCAAATCCCAGGATAAGGAGAAAATATTGCAAGCATCTAGAAAGAAACAAATCAAGTATAGTGGTGCTATAGTTGGTATAACAAGATTTAGCAGCTTTTACATTAAAAGATTGTAGGGCTTGGAATATGATATTCTGGAGAGCAATGGAGCTAGGATTGCAACCAAGAATCATCTACCCAGCAAAAGTGAGTATAATACTTCAGAGGCAAAGGTGGTCATTTCAGTGAAATAGAGAATTTTCAAGTGTTTGGAATGAAAAGACCAGAGCTGAATGGAAAGTCTGATTTTTAAATATAGCACTTTAGAAGTATAAGGAGGTAATTAGGAAAATGATATCATAATGGACTTAATAAGGTTTATCTGTTTATAATCTTACATGGAAAGATAATTCTTTTTTTTTTTAATTTTTATTTAATGATTACTTTATATTGACAACATTATCCCTTGCACTCGTTTCTTTTCCGATTTTTTTTCTCCTCCCTCCCTCCACCCCCTCCCCTAGATGGCAAGCAGTCCTTTATATGTTGGATATGTTGCAGTATATCCTAGATACAATATATGTTTGCAGAACCGAACAGTTCTCTTGTTGCATAGGGAGAATTGGATTCAGAAGGTATAAATAACCCGGGAAGAAAAACAAAAATGCAGATAGTTCACATTCGTTTATGGGAAGATAATTCTTGAAATGCATTAGAATGTTCTCTTATTATGGCAGAAGAAATATATATAGACAGAAAGCACAGGAGTGAGTTGAAGGGATAATATCTTTTTTCAAAAATGATGAAATTAAGGGGTCAGAGAAGGAAAAACTGAAAGGGAAGGGTTAAAGTGAAATGGTGCAAAATGTCTGCCATTTAAAAAAAAAGAGGCAAGGGGCAGCTAGATGGCACAGTGGATATAGCGCACCAAACCTTAAGTCAGGAGAACCTAAGTTCAAATATGACCTCAGATCTTAACATCTCCTAGCTGTGTGATCCTGGGCAAGTCATTTAATCCCAATTGCCTAAGCAAAAAGAAAAAAAAAAAAAGACAAGAAAAAGCTTTTATAGTGGAGGGGAAGAGGAGAGTGTGAGTGAGGGGATTTTATTCTCATAAAGACTGGCTCAAATAGGAAATAACACACAATATATGTGTTAACATAACACATTTCCATTTTAGTCATGTTGTGAAAGAAAAAACAGAACAAAAGGAAAAAAACATGGGAAAAAAATAAAGTAAAAAGCACACACTCTGATCTTTATTCAGAGTCCATCAATTCTTTCTCTGGAGGTGGAAAGAATTTTCTGTCTTGAGTCTTTTGGAATTGTCTCAGATCATTACATTGCTGAGAAGAGCCCAAGTTAATAAACAAACTAGTTGAGAAAAGATTTGAAACTGGAATGTTGAAGTGATATTCAGTAGGCAGTTATGACAAAAAACTAAAGAGATTATGGCTGAATTTATAGATCTGGCAGTCATGTATATAGTCATGTATATAGTATGCTGGAATGCATAGGAGTTAATGAGACACCCAAGAGAGCTCTCTCTTAACTTATGGACACTGAGATACTTTCTCAAGTTGATCTTTAGGAACAAACAAGATATTAAAACATACAAGATTATAAACTGCAAACACAGTAGTAATCAGTCGTTTATTAATTTACAAATAGACAGGATGGATATGAAGGATTTTGTGTTTTTGACAAGAAATCTAATGTTCTGGATTAATGGTTTCAAACACAGATAGGAATGGATGGATCCCTGTGGACCACATATTGACTTATCTGAGTTTACGTCTCTCTTTGGAGTTTTGTGGCAGCAGCCTACAAATTGAGCATTTTGTACTTTTGTACTTGAGCATTATGTCATTAAAACCAAGGAATTATAATTTTAATGTTTTAAATGTCATTATTATAGAAGCATATAGAATATTAGAGCTTTAAAAATGATCTAGTTAAAACTCCTGGTTTGGCAAATGAAGTTTATTTCCCAAGATCAAACAGTTAGGGATTCTACACATTCTAATACTTCTTTGGATATGATTTTTCCTAATTATTATATGTGCTCTTCTCTTGGTTCTGTTTATTTCATTCATCCTGAATTCATATTGTTGAGTCATTTTTTAGTCCTGCTCAAGTCTTCATGATCTCATTTGGAGTTTTCTTGATAAAAAATATTGGTGTGGTTTGCCATTTCCTTTTCCAAATCTTTTTACAGATAAGGAAAACTGAGGCAAATAGGTAAGTGATTTTTCTAGGATCACATAGCTAATAAGCATCTGGGACAATATTTGAACTTAGGATGATGAGTCTTCCTTGACTCTAGCAAGGAATTCTATCCACTATGCCACCTAACTGCCTCTATTGAGTTCATCACACAGCTTCTATTTCACAATAAAGTCCTCATATTCATTATTTCTTACTACTGTACACAAAAATGATATTCCATTACATTCTTATACCACTAGGTTTTTTTTTTTTGGTTTGTTTTTTTTAGCCATTCCCAAGCCAAGGGGCACTAACTTTATTTCCAATTCTTTGCTATCAAAAAATGTGCTTCAGTGGCTACCTTGGTATATAAATAGTGGATCTTTTTTTCTGCCTTTGATTTCCTTAGGATACAAACCTAGGATTGAGATAATTAAATCAAAGGAATTCCAAATTGATATCCAGAATAGGTGGATGAATTCATAATTCTACTGGTATTTTATTAATAATGCCTGCAGTGTCAGAGTCCTTCAACATTAACTGTTCTCATTTTTGTTATCTTTGTCAATGTGATTAGGGTAAGATCAAAATTCAGAGTCAATTATTTATCTTGGATTTCTTTTACATAATGAGATTGAACTATGTGGCCTCTACTATTTCTTCCGCTTTAGATCTATGATCACATTATCCTCCTAATAATGCTTAGGATCATATTTTCATGAGGACATTTATAGTTTGTCATTCTTCTTCTGACAATTATTCCTATTCAGTTATCTATGGCTTGATATTTTGCTGAGGAAAATTTGTGACAGTTTTCCCTTTTTTTGTATCAGCTTTTCACTATTTTTCTTTTTAAAGTTTTATTTTTTAAGAACAGTATAAAGTGATGATCCATTCTAATGGATGTGGCTCTTTTCAACTGCAAAGTGATTAGGCCAGTGTCAACAATCTTGTGAAGAAGAGAGCCATCTGTACCCAGACTATAGGGACTGAGTGTGGATCACAACATAGTATTTTCTCTTTTTTATTGTTGCATACTTTCATTTTGTTTTTTTTCTCATTTTTTTCCTTTTTGATCTGATTTTTCTCATGTAGTATGATAATTGTGGAAATATGTATAGAAGAATTGCACATATTTAACATATATTAGATTAATAAAGGGCTTTAATAAAAATAATATAAAGTAAATTTACATAAGGAAAAAGTGTTCGTTATTTTCATAGGGTTTTGTATTTTATATTTTTCTTATGCTATCTTCACGCTGCTTTTTTAGAAAATTAATTTGTTCTGCTTCTTTTATTCTTAAAATACTCATTTATAGGAGTTTTGAACTGTTTTTGTGTTATAAACCCCTTGAAAGGGAAATCTACGCACTGCTCTGAAAAATGTTTTTAGATGCATAATGTAAAATATACAGGATTATCAGGAAAATCAATTATGTTAAAACACAGTTAACAAAATATGAAAAAAGCAAGTTCATGGATCTCAGATTGAGAACCCCTAATTTATAGGATCAGAGACTTTCTTCAGTGAACTCTTTTCTAATAAAAAAAGATCATTTTTTTGCTTAAGAATCAAATAAACATATTAGGTTAACTGGCAGTTAAATAAAAAACCAATAGGAAAATAATAGCATTTCAATTAGGCTATAATTATTTAAATAAGTTGGGGGGGGCACTTAGGTAGGTAAACTTTTAAATCTGACTACCTAGACAGTGGAGAATGATGACTTATATTGTCCTTTTATAATTATAGTTGTAATTGTAGATGATCTTTTAAAAAAAGAAAAGAAAACAAAGAGACAGGCAAAGCAAGAATTATATCCTCATCTTTAACTCTGGGCTTCAAAACCCAGCTAAAATTCTATCTTCTACAAAAAGCCTTTCCTAATCTGGCTTAATGCTGGTTTGTTCCCTGTTAATTATCTCCATTTCCCACCATGTATATCTTGTCTGTACATAGTTATTTGCATAGTCTTTCCCATTACCAAGAATAGGGAACCGTTTTTCTGCCATGGGCCCTATGGATATTTATAATATCATTCCTGAACCATACAAAATTATCAAATTAGAGAATTCAAACAGTGGGAGGTTGTTGTATCTAGCTTTCAGCTCATTATTACCTGTGGTTGCCTTATCAAATGATTTTGCCAACCATATATGGCCAGCAAGCTAGATGTTCCCTACCTCTGTATTAGACTATACATTCGTTTTTTACTTTCTTTATATCCTTAAGATAAGGACAGTGACAGTCCTTAGCATATGCTTTAGAAGTACTGGTAGACTTTATTTATCTATGTTTATAGATTAGAAAACTGAGGCTCAAATAATGTTACTACTTGCCTAATGCTATTTGGTTAGTAAATATTAGAGAAAGGACTTAAATAGAATCTTTTTAACTCAAAGTCCAATGGGGATAGAGGAATGAGGAAGACTATTCAGCTATCATCAAATGAGATAATATTTGTAAAAGATGCTTACCATATGCTTACAACATATAAGCATTTTAAAATACTTATATCAATCACCTAACATTTGTGTTCCTTAATATGCAACAATGATTTTTAAAAATTGTTTTAGCTTTCTATAATTGAGTTAAGGGGAAAGTGAATATACATATATAGAGAGAGTGTGCACACATGCGTGCATGTATCAGAGCCAAATGTGGCTCCTGATCATCACCAGGGTGGAAAATTGAAAGTTGTGTTTATGTGACACAGAAAGCTTACTAAATATAGACAAACTGCTAAATATGAGCCAGTGGATAAATTAAGCTATTTTTCTAACCAACCACTGTGATCCAGGTTGGGGATTTTTGAAATATAAATCCAACCTTTAAATATATAAGATTTCTATTTCTATAAACCAGCAAACTCAATTATGAGGTATTTTTTAAAAATCTCTTTTGTTTTGAAGAACATCTAAATATTGGTTCTGATTAATCATTTGCCATATTAATGAAAATAGCATTTCTAATGCTAAATAAACAAGAACTTTAAATCTTAAATAAAACATTTTGGGTTTCTTTTATTTTGTAGAGCAATTCATAATGAAACTAAATCTTCTCATAACTGCTTTTGTTTAAAATAATAGGTTCATAGTGTCACCAACACATAGGTAGCTTGAGATGATTGTGTAGTCTCCACATATTAAGAATTATGAACCTCAGAAGTATTAAGTATATATAAATATAAGTAGTATGATGAAATGGGGTCCTATACCCAAGCCCTTCTACTTAATGATTTAAGTTTCCTTCTTTGGGCCATCAAGGGATGTGGAAGAAGCCGATCAAGAAGGAAGAGTTTTTTCTTACCAAAGATCATACCCTTGAATCCCTCTGGCTTGACAGTGTTTCCCAGAGGTTAAAAGGAAGCAGGAGGATTTTTAGTATTAGATAAAATCTTAGAGATCATTTAGTCCAACCTTTCAATACCTCACTTTACACTGGGGACAGAGGATCAGGCCTAGCATCAGGAAGAGCTGAGTTCAAATTCAGCCTTAGACACTTACTATGTTTATATCCCTATTTCTCTTAGTTTCATCTCTAAAGACAGCTGGAAAAGGAAATGGCAAACCATTGTAGTACCTTTGCCAAGAAAACCCCAAATGGGATCATAAAGAATAGTACATGACTGAAATAAACAACTACAACAAAACACTGGGTGGTTACATCAAGAGAACCCCAGATGTTGAGGAGTAGGATGAAAAAGCTTTTATTTTTTAATTAGTGTCTGAGTGTGTTTATATTAAAGATATGAAACATTACAAGGTATCCAAGAAAGTTGCCAATATTGATTTTTTATTGTAGATGGTGTAGAGAAACTATAAACTTGCTTTAACTATGTAAGATTGATTATAGTCATGTCTCATTACCATGCAATGCGATAATGATTATGTGCATCATTAAATAATCTGTCAGATTAATTCTGTATGTTTTAATTTATTACAGCAGCAATTTTATATATTCAGTCATACTTTGTTCAGTACTATAAAAAGGAAGGTAAACATTGGCTCTGCCTCTGTCACTTACCCATGTGACTTTAGGTTATTTTTATTTCTCAAATTTGAGACCTAAAGCCAAAAGCTTATTACAATAGATTCTGCTTTAAGCCTATTATTGTGTTTTGCAATTATTAGTTTTTTCCTAAACAAGTTATTCTTAAACTACCATTAGCATAAGAAAGGAGTGATTAATTTTGGAAAGTAGTACCGATATCTTTTCAATGTATTTTGTGGATACTTTTTTCCTATGTATGTCATAATAACATGTGTCATTTCTATATATGTTATAAAGAAAGATACACGTTAAAACATTCTTACTTCATAGATCAGAACTTAATCTAACTTTGGGAGGTGAAATTTTAGGGGTGATTCCATGAATATTTATTTCCCAGCTTATATTTTATAGACTTGTCATACTACTAAACCAATTATTTGATTCCAGACCAGGGTAGAAATACTTAGTGAGAAATATTACTGCTTCTTGCCTAATGGAATTAGATATGTAAAATCTTTGCCAGCACTGAAAGGTGGTCAGTGTGCTTGCTTATCTGAAACAGGAAGCTGGTGGTGCAATGGTTAAAGTGCTAGCTTGGAGTCAGGGAGATTTGAGTTCAAATGCAGTCTGAGACACTTATTAGTGGTATGACTGTGGACAAATCACTTAGCCTTTGTTTGTTTTGCTTTCTACAACTGAAAAAAAAAAAAACCCTTGATTTACAGGATAGTTGTGAGACTCAAATGAGATATCTGTAAAAGCACTTGGTACACTTGGTACTAGCAAACACTATATAAATGCATTTATTGCCTTTGCTTTCTTCCCTTCTCTTCTCCTAGTCAACATAACGATTGTAATTTCTCACACTGTATTTGTATTTCTAAATAATTGACTTTTGCAGTTCTAATTTTTTAGTAGCCACAAATAATTAAACTGTTATTTGCCAAGTACTCATTCCTCATCTGAGATATAAAGCACTTAGTATAAACAGAGCTTTAGACCAAATACAAATACAAGGAAACAATGCTTACTTAAAAGGAGTTTACCTTCTAATGGTTGGCAGTAGGGTGGGGTAGGGATATATAAAATATTAAGCAAAAATTTAAAATTAATAAATACTCATGCAAACAAAGCAATTAAATATATGGTAAAGAGGAAGAGTACTATTATTTGGTAGAAGCAGGAAAGGCTTCATGCCTTAAGATGGTGCTTGAATTGCATCTTTAAACAAAGAGAGGGCCTCTCTGAGGTGAAGTAAAAGAGGAATAAAAACCAGCCATATGGGATGGCTAGTGCAAAGGCAAGAGAGTAAAGATAAGAATATGGTGTGTAAGGAACAAAGAGAAGGTCAATTAGACTAGACTGAAAAGTGCAAAAGAGAGAGTAACTTCCAAGAAGAACAGTAAGCTTGGGCTTTAAGAGTTGACCAAAAGAGTTTATATTTTATGCTAGAGGCAATAAGGAGACACGGGAGCTGAAAAAATAGGAGTCCCAGGGTCAGATCATGTTTAAGGAAAATGATGTTGACAGTACTGTATAATATGGAATACAATGGGGAGAATTACGGTAGGCTGTTGCATTAATCTACATAATCTAGTCCCTGAACTAGGATAGTGGTTGTTTAAGTGAAGGAAAAGGGCCAGAATCAAGAGATATTATGAAGGTAAAACTAGCAAAATTTGGCAACTTATTAGGTATGTGAAATAAAGGATTGTGGGGAAAGGAAGCCAATTCTGAAATTATAAACCTGGAAGGATAATGGTTTCTTTGACAGAAACAGAGATGTTTGGAAAGTTGGAGGATTGAGCACTAGATTTGGATATATTAAGTCTAAGATATCTTCAGGATACTCAAAGTCAGGAAATAGTGTGTTGTGTATGAGGAATATCAAATAAACTAATACAGCTGAACTACAAAGTACACGGAATAGAGTACTTTATATGAAGACTGGCGTGCTAGGCAAGGATAGATTGTGAAAAGCCTTAATAGTCAGAGTAGTTGACATTTGACAATAGAGAGTTTATTGAATGGAGATGGAGGAGAATTGCCAGGTTTTGACCTACATTTTAGAAAAATCATATGGTTGAACTGGAATGGGGAGAAACTTGAGGCAGGGACACCAAAGGGGAGTTTGCCATAATAGTCCAAGTAAGAGGTAATCCAAGATATAAACTATGGAGGTAAACTAAGAGAGTAAAGCAAAGTATATGAGAGATGTTGTAGAAATAGGAATGACAAGATTTAGCAAATATTGACATGTGTTGGGTGAATGAGAAAAGAGTTCAGCAGATATTGATCCTGAAATTGAAAACCTGGGTGATTAGAAGAACAGTGATGCTATGGACAAGCACAGTGAATTTCAGAACAGGGAAGGGTTTTCTGTTTTGGATATGATTGATTTGGGATGTATTACACGATATTCAGTCTTAAAAGTCCAATAGGCAGTCGATGCCTAGTTGATCTTTTACTTATTAAGCAATTATGACATTTAAAAATACTTAGAAATGCTATTTTACTTGATAAATTAGACATCTATGTGAAAATTAAATTAATATAACAAAAACAATATCCCATTAAGTAGCTGAGCAAAGAACTGCATGAATTGTTTCCCAAAATTCTTCAACCACTTACACAATAGATGTGTTACAATAAACCTAAATTAACTAAGTAAGCCCAAATAATGGGCTTAGCAGCATTTTCTAGTTTGATAAAAATATCATTGGCTCTAGGTGAAATCATGAAGTAAAATTTACCTCTATGGCATATTCCTACTTCACCCATCCTTCTAAAATAATCACTTTCCTTGTAATCCTTCCTAAACTTTCATTCCATCTAAGATATGCTTTTCCACTAAATGTCCCAAAAGAAAGAACTATACATCACACTCAAATTTTAATGGATTAGGATAAATGCTTAAATTCTTGCCCCTCTCCAGGGGCATTTTTATTTTAATAGTGAAAAAGAAATATCTTATTCCAAAGTAAAGAAACTATTGTTAGAGTTACATGTAAGTGACAAACCAGTAAAGAAGTAAGTTTATTTCTTTCATCAATCCTTTCTTTCCATTTCCTCCCTCAGAACCTCCTTCTTTTCTCTTCTTCCTTTATATGTTCTTTTCTTTCTTTTCGCCCTCTTCTTTCATTCTCACTTTCCCCTACCTCTCTTTCCTTTTTTTTCTTCTCCCCCTCTCTTCTTCTCCCTTTCTTCTCCCCCTTTCACACTTTCTTCCCCTCCACCCTCTCTTTTTCACCTTCTCTCTTCCTAGAAAGGAATGGGATACCCCTGACAATTCTCAAATTATATTCTATAACAGAGGTGTCAAGTACATTGTCCCCAGACAACATAATCTTATACTGACAACATTCTCAACACAGTTAGAACCAGACTGAACTATAATTGGGAAACATTTACTAAAAATGCAATAAAATAGACAACAGTGTATTTTTAAATTAAGTCAATATGCAGCCCATAGGGATCCTTATGGACAGTGCTATTTAGTCATCTCAGTTGTATATGACTTTTTGACTCCATTTGGGGTTTTCTTGGCAATGGTTTTGATTTCCTTCTTCAACTCATTTTGCAGAAGAGGAAACTGACAAATAGGATTAACTGACTTGACCAGGGTCATATGGCTAGTGAATACCTGAGGCTGGATTTGAGCTCAGGTTTTCCTGGCTCCAGACTCTAAATTATATACAATGCACCATCCAGCTGTCCCAATATACAGATTAGTGGCCCTCTTTTCAATTTCAGTTTAACACCATTGTGCTATCGAATGTTGCTATTTATATAAGAATAGGAAAAATAAAGAGAAAACTTCTTGCACTATAAATCTATGATAGAAAAATGTTCTATCTGAGTACTATCCTAATTATCTTTCCCTGCAGTTAGGAAAGCTACAGGGGATGGATAGTTCTCTTCTGATCAAGTCTCATCATAAAAAAAGTCACTGAAGAGAGAATCACAAACTGACTTTAGACAAGTCATTGCACTGTTCTGGGCCTCAGTTTCCTTATTTATAAAATGACTTCATCAGAATGAATGATCTCTAATTCATTCAAGACCTAAATTCTCTGAATGTATATATAAGATTGAATTGAGTAAATTTCAGATCCTATTTATAAGCTACTTGTTAGAATATCCGATAGAAATTTTTTGTTTTGTTATTTTTCTTTTTTTAAAAAAATAGCTTTTTCTTCTCTCTCTCTCTCTCTCTCTCTCTCTTTCTCTTTTTTTTTGCTGAGGCAATTGGGATTAAGTGACTTGCCCAGAGTCACACAGCTAGGAAGTATTAAGTGTCTGATTCCAGATTTGAACTCAGGTCCTCCTGATTTCAGGGCTGATGCTCTATCCACTGCACTACCCAGTTCCCCAACTTTTTATTTTCAAAATACATGCAAAGATTGTTTTCAACATTCACTCTGAAAAACCTTGTGTTTCAATTTTTTCTTCCTCCCTTTTCCCCACTCCCTCTCCTAGACAGCAAGAAATCCAACATGGGTTAAACATGTACAATTCTTCTTTACGTATCTCCACAATTATCAGGCTGCACAAGAAAAATCTGACAGAACTTTTTGAAAATCATTTATTCCAAATAGAATATCATCCTTGGAGTCAGGAAGAACTGAGTTTCTATCCGACCTCAGACACTTGGCATTTATTAGCTGAGTGACCCTGGACAAGTTACTTAAGCCCAAGTGCTTTGCCAAAAAAAAAAAAAAAAAAAAACATATGTATAAATAAATAAATAAATGTATAATATACATTATATATAATAACTATGTAAACATATATATACATATATATGTATATTCTACTTGAATTAAATTTGAAAAAATAGAAAATTTTTCATTAAGAATTTCCCTTAAGGATGTGGGAAAACTGGGACACTGATACATTGTTGGTGGACCTGTGAATGAATCCAACCATTCTGGAGAACAATTTAGAACTATGCTCAAAAAGTTATCAAACTGCATACCCTTTGATCCAGCAGTGTTTCTACTGGGATTATATCCCAAAGAAATCTTAAAGGAGGGAAAGGGACCCACATGTGTAAAGATGTTTGTGGCAGCCCTCTTTGTAGTGGCAAGAAACTGGAAACTGAGTGGATGCCCATCAATTAGAGAATGGCTGAATAAATTATGGTATATGAATGTTATGGAATACTATTGTTCTGTAAGAAACGACCAGCAGGATGATTTCAGAGAGGCTTGGAGAGACTTACATGAACTGATGTTAAATGAAATGAGCAGAACCAAGAGATCATAATACATGGCAACAACAAGACTATACAACAATCAATTCTGGTCTTCAACATTGAGATGATTTAAACCAGTTCCACTAGTTCAGTGATGAAGAGAGCCATCTACACTCATGGGAACAGAGTGTGGAACACAGCATAGCATTCTCACTCTCTCTGTTGTTATTTGCTTGCGTTTTGTTTTCTTTCTCAGTTTCTTTTTCTTCCTTCTTGATCGGATTTTTCTTGTGCAACAAGATAACTGTATAAATATAAATGCATATATTGGATCTAACATATATTTCAGCATATTTAACATGTATTAGACTACCTGCCAGCTAAGGGAGGTGGTGGGGGGAAGGAGGAGAAAATTTGGAACAAAACTTATGCAAGGGTCAACGTTGGAAAAATTACCCATGTGTATGCTTTGTAAATAAAAAGCTTTAATAAAAAAAAAAAAGAATTTCCCTTAATTTTAGTTTTACATATTCCCTATAGAATAAAACTTTAAAAAATAATGAACAGAATAAAATCAATTAGCTAAAAAGTGATTATATAGCTTTCATCTAAGTTAACTTACAAGGAATTTAACATCAAAACTTTTATTATGAAACCCAGATAATTCCCAAATATGTTAAGCCATTTTAATAAGAATTGGACTCAAAGTCCTCTTAGTCCTAAAGGAAGTATCTTGGTCTTTTATCTATTTCTTTTAAAATTATTAAAGTAATAAATAGTTCTAAAGACATTACTTAATTTAATAGTTAAATGAAAAGCAATTATATTTTATTTGGTCTCTCACCATAGTAATGAATTTTTTCAGCTTCTCAGAAAGGCCATATTGTTGAAATTATCTTGAAAATTGCCTTCTAAAATTGCTGTAAAGACAAAATATCACAGCAGAACATTTTCTTCTAAAGCATCAGACCAAATCAGTACAAAGGTTTTTAATTGAAAATTAAAATGAATAAAAGGGATTGATGGAATACATTGTACTGTCTATGCTGATAAGTAAAATTTAATCTCTCTCTCTCTCTCTCTCTCTCTCTCACACACACACACACACACACACACACACACATACACACACACAGAGCAAGACACTATTACTCCTAAATTATGCAATGATTTTTTTCTTTTCTTCTCTATTGTAACTCATGCAAAATTTGCATAAGTTAAATGTAACATGAGAAAAATGGAAAATTAGGTCTTGAGTTCTATAAGCTTTTCAAGTAGTTATCATAACCTTCCTGCTTCTGATTATTGTCAACAGGAACTCTTTTACTGTTTAAATATGTTCTTTGCTGAAAAAAAATCCATCAGCCAAATATGTTCAGCTTAAAATTTCAAAATTATATTGCTAACCATGTCAAAAATATTTACCTTGTACATGACTTGCTTCAAAGCAGCCATACTAAAACTGGAATAATATTTAATAGATTATCCTGGCTCTGCATAAGGATAACAAGTTCATGATGTATTTTTGTGACTTTACAAAATCTTTGTTAACTAAATGGACAAGAGACAAGTAACAGAAAGAATTTAGTTAACAGCACTGAAGATTAAGGGACAAACATTAAGTTCTGTAACACAGTAGGATATTGGAAACAGAGTGAGACTCCAATTTGAGGATATCCATCTGAACCTCATTCAGCTCTACTCAGTCACTGTGATTATCCAAGCTTCATTTTCCTCCTTCTAAAGTGCAGAGACTAGATGATTACAGGCTCTATAGATCCCTTCCAGATCCAAAGGCTATGATTCTGGTGGCTCAATCTTATGCTTTTCAAAGTATGAGTGAAGGTGGCAGAAGTTTTTGTCTCTAGAGCATATCTTAGAATTACAAGCAATTTAGTATATTAGAATTATTCAGTATTTACTCTCTCCCCCCTTAATAATCTCGTCTCTCTAGGTTTTTGTAACACAATCTCCTGACTCTCTTGTCTTACAATTGCTTCTAAGTTTCCTTTGCTGTTGTTGGTGGAATTGTGAACGTATCCAACCATTCTAGAGAGCAATTTGGAATTATGCTCAAAAAGTTATCAAACTGTGCATACCTTTGATCCAGCAATGTTACTACTGGGCTTGTATCCCAAAGAGATACTAAAGAAGGGAAAGGGACCTGTATGTACAAAAACGTTTGTGGCAGCCCTGTTTGTAGTAGCTAGAAACTGGAAATTGAATGGATGCCTATCAAGTGGAAAATGGTTGGGTAAATTGTGGTATATGAATGTTATGGAATATTATTGTTCTGTAAGAAATGACCAGCAGGATGAATACAGACAGGTTTGGAGAGACTTACATGAACTGATGCTGAGTGAAATGAGCAGAACCTACCCATGCATATAACTTGTAAATAAAAAGCTATAAAAAATAAAATAAAATAAAAATAAGAAGAAAAGAAATGAGCAGAACCAGGAGATCATTATACACTTCAACAACAAGACTGTATGAGGATGTATTCTGATGGAAGTGGATTTCTTTGACAAAGAGAAGATCCAATTCAGTTCCAACTGATCAATAATGGACAAAATCAGCTACACCCAGAGAAAGAACAGGGAAATGTAAGTGGACTACTTGCATTTTTGTTTTTCTTCCTAGGTTATTTTTACCTTCTGAATCCAATTTTTCTTATGCAACAAGAGAATTGTACGGATCTGCACACATATATTGTATCTAAGATATACTTTAATATGTTTAACATGTATGAGACTGCCTGCCATCTAAGGGAGGGTGTGGAGGGAGGGAAGGGAAAAGTTGGAACAGAAGTGAGTGCAGGGATAATGTTGTAAAAATTACCCATGCATATGTTATGTCAATAAAAAGCTATAATTAAAAAAAAAAAAAAAACGTTTCCTTTGCTGTATCTTTCTCCAGGTTATGACCACAGATCCAAGTCTCTGTTCTGGGCCCTCCATTGTTCTCATCTGGACAACCTTGCTTGGTAATTTCATGCTTCCTATAGATATATAGATATAAATATAGGCAAGCAGCACTTGCTCTCAAGGACTCCCAGTCTAATGGGGGAGACTATGCAAAGAACTAGGTACAAACGATCTGCATACAGGATAAAGTGGTGATAATCAATCGAGGGAAAGCACTAAAATTAAGAGCTTCAATTCTATTATTGTTCTGTAAGAAATGACCAGCAGGATGAATACAGAGAGGCTTGGAGAGGCTTACATGAACTGATGCTAAGTGAAATGAGCAGAACCTCAACAACGATATTGTATGAGGATGTATTCTGATGGAAGTGGATTTCTTTGACAAAGAGACCTAACTGAATTTCAATTGATAAATGATGGACAGAAGCAGCTACACCCAAAGAAAGAACACTGGGAAACGAATGTGAACTATCTGCATTTTTGTTTTTCTTCCCGGATTATTTTTACCTTCTGAATCCAATTCTCCCTGTGCAACAAGAAAACTGTTCGGTTCTGCAAACATATATTGTATCTAGGATATACTGCAACATATCTAACATATATAGGACTGCTTGCCATCTAGGGGAGGGGGTGGAGGGAAGGAGGGGAAAAACCAGAACAGAAACGAGCGCAAGGGATAATGTTGTAAAAAAATTACCCTGGCATGGATTCTGTCAATATAAAGTTATTATTAAATAAAATAAAATAAAATATTTAAAAAAAAAAAATAAAAGCTTCAATTCTGTAAGGAAGATAAACGTTAACACAATTACTAAACATTACCACAATTACCACACACACAATAATAATAAGCCTCAGAAGGTTCTAAAGAGGGCAGAATTTTTCCTAAGTTCCTAATATAATTCAATACCCAGCTGAATCAAAAAAATTATTCTGAATTTTTTAACGTTATGCCAGATATTTGTAAGTTTTAACAAATTCTATCAAAATGGAAAGGTTTCAAGCACAAACCTAAGAGATGGATTTCTATTTGCCAATTGAGAAAGAATCTAACTCTGATGAAGTTCATCACTAAAAGATGGTTATCAGGGGGTGATTTTGCTGAAGGCAACCTACCAAGACAAAATTACAGAGGAGTTCTCAAGCCTGATTTCATCTCATTTTTACTGTAATGGTGGGGAAGTGGTGAAAAAAGAAGGCAGAGAGTACTGAGTCAAATATTTCTTTGATTGTAGCATCAATGTATCCAGTGGTACTCAAGGGAAAATTTTGTCCAGTGACCATTAAGTTGACAGATTACTAACGGAAATGAACCATGTCTATTTGATGTAAATTAAATTAGACATAGAGAATTAGAGAAAAAGACCAGTCACTCAAGAATGAGAAACTCAAATGCAATATTGGTACTGTACAGATGTATTTTAAATACCAGAAAAAGTTGTTTGTGAAAAACGCATGAAAAGATACGGCCAAAAGTTAGACTGAGAAAGATGGAGAGGAACAAAGGGTTACAATATCGATTCTGATGACTTTACAGATTCCTAAGGGAAGAGAATAAGCAAAAAAAAAAAAAAAAAAAAAAAAAAATTATTACAATTTTTCTAGGTAAAAAGTACAATTAATTTATTCAGATATTACTTGGGGAAACTTAGCAAAACCCATTTTGAAAAATCTATATGGCAGGAAATGTGGGGGCTAAATTTGGCTGTTGCAAAAGACATGATGTGAACATAGGCTTGCTGGTTTTCCTCTCAGGTTACTCTGAACTAACAGATTCAAGTTACACATGAAGAGAATGGTAGGTCTATTAGCAGGGGAAATCTGTCTAAATGAATATTCAGAGATTCAAAAACTTGCTATTATTACTTTTTTTAAAAAGTTAAGTTGTGACTCAAAAACAAATAAAGCTAAAAACAAGTTAAAAAATTTATCTTGCTGTTTTTTTTTTTACTTAATGAAAGATGGTATGATTTTAATTTAACCTTAACATTGTTAACTTCATCTTAACTCTATATATTTATTTTAAGCTATTAGTAGTTTCTTTCCTGAATTATGAAGTTTTAAAAGCTGTATATCACTATTTTCTTTATAGGTATAGAGATGACTCACTGTTTTTGCACATGGGAAAAAAATATAAGCACTTTACTAAGAGCCTGAGTACCATGTGATTACAGTAGTCTCTAAACTTTTTTTGATGGGAATGATTCTCAGTTTAAAAAAAAAAATTGAACACATACCCCAATGAGTACATATTTACTTATGTTGTATATGCGTACTATTCTAAAAGTTAAATGTTATCAAAATAGATGTTTTTAAAAGGATGAAATAAACATAATTATTTGATCAAAAGAAATCACTGTAGTTTACTGAATAATTAGACCTATGCTTAAAGCACTTTAGCAATTGAATAGGAATTGGATTAGAAGCAAAAAAAGAAGAAAAATTAGAAGGCTAGAGCAAAAATCAAGGTAAGAGATGACGAGGAAATAAACTAGAGTGGTGGTTATGTGAATAGAGATAATGACAGAGTGGTTGTGAAGACAAATAATAAGGTTTGGCAACTGAATGGACATAAAAGTAAGAAAAACAGAATAGAAAGATGATGTTGCCCTAATTAGAAATAAGTACACAAGGTGGCTTTAATGACAAAGATTATATAATGAAATCTGCAAATCTGGAGTGCAGATTTGCAATCCATCCTTGCCATTCTATGAAATTCACTTTGTTTCATCTAAAATTAAAAGGGGAGAAGCATGGCTATTATTAATTGATCACTACCTTTAAAAAAAAAAATTCAAGGAATACTTACTATAAACAGAAGTAATGCAAGTGCTACACCCAAAGAAAGAACACTGGGAAATGAATGTAAACTGTTTGCATTTTGATTTTTCTTCCCAGGTTATTTTTACCTTCTGAATCCAATTCTTCCTGTGCAACAAGAGAACTGTTTGGTTCTGCACACATATATTGTATCTAGGATATACTGTGACATATTTAACATGTATAGGACTGTTTGCCATCTGGGGGAAGGGGTGGAGGGAGGAAGGGAAAAAGTCAGAACAGAAGTGAGTGCAAGGGATAATGTTGTAAAAGATTACCTAGGCATGGGCTCTGTCAATAAAAAGTTATAATTAAGACATTTTAAAAAACTGGAAAAAAAGAAGTAATGCAAGTGAAGGAAATGGTTGTTTTTGTTTTATTTTGTTTTTGCAGAGGCAGGGAGTTCTGGGGAAAGATTTTCTTAATGGCATCTGCAAAGCTGCTTCTGAGTGTCCAGATAGGGGGTAGTATAACTGGATTATAATTGTCCTTGAGAGACAGCTCTGGCCACAAAGAGGCTGAGGAACTGATTGGGAATGTGCAGAAAGGAAGGGGGGGGGGGGAAGGGGGGAGAGAGAGGGATAAAAAGAATGCTGGAAGATAGGATGGATATGATTTATTTGGAAACAAGTTCAAGATCAGATATCATGGGAATGGTAGGATATGATCCCTTGCCCTTCCCAATCTCTGGATTGATCACACACCCTTTCAAGTCAAAACATGGTCACCCAGAGATCCTGGACCCATTCTGGATTCCCCTATCTATATAGTGTGGCTTGAGGGCCAGTCAGGAAAATCCAGGTTCTAATCTCCCCCAGACACCACCATCTGGCAATGATCACTTTCTCTTAGTGACCTGAGCAACAGTAAAATTATAAATTATAGAACACAGTCCTATGCATATCACTACTTCTTATTCAAATTATATCATAGATGCAAGGGGGGAAAGCATATGAATATATTTACAAATGAAACTCTCTTAAGTCTATTTATGACCCATAAATTAAACTTCACACAGAGCCCCAAATTCTCCAAAAAGATTTGTTTTTATCCTAATGAAAGATATGCATATATATATATAGCTTTTTAAGATTAAATGAAAATACTCAAGGTTTTTAGGTTTGGGTTCAACATTATCAAACTTTTATCACAACAGAACTCTTCTGACAGTTCTAGATGAATCAACTAATATCTTAGGTTAATAAAATTCTGGAAATATTGTTTTAGGAATTATTTGATCCATCCATAAAAAGAAAAATATAAGATTTTCTTAATAGCACCTGCAAAGCTTCTTCTATGAGTGTCCAGACATGGGGTAGTATAACTCAGTTATAATTGCCCTTGGGAGACAGAACTCTGGCCACAAAGGGGGTGAGAAACTTGTTGGGAATATGCACAAAGGAAGGAGGGGGGAATTAAGAGAATGTTGGAGGATTTTTTTTTTCAAAATTATTCTAGCTAAAGTCATGAAACTTTTCTGTTTGGAAAACAGAAACTCAATTGGAAAAAAAAAAAAAAAGGAGCACATTTTAAACCTCAAATAATATACTGTATCACAGTATGTCTGCTGAAAACACATTATTGCAAAATTCCTAGGCAGCTTGGTTGCCATGGTGCTGGACCAGAAAGACCTTAGATAATTAATAGCTCTGTGACCCTGGGGAAGTCACTAAACTGTGTTGCTTCAGTTTTCTCATCTATAAAATAGAATAATTATTGCAGCAACCTCCCAAAGTTATTGTGAAGCAATATTTGGAAAGCATATTGCAAATCTTTTAAAAAGCACAATATAAGTATCCTTACTACCACTACTACTATCTTTTACAAGTCTTAAAGCACTATATAAAAGTTGATCATTACTACTATTATCACTCCCACCATGAATTCTAACATTAATTCCACCAGTTACAAAATATTGTGACTCAGCCTTATGTCATATTTGTTAATAAGCCATATTTAAATATTATTATTATTTGGGATTGAGACTTGCACAGGGTTCCAGAGCTAATAAGTGTTAAATGTTAAGTATCTAAGGTCATATTTGAACTCAGGTCCTCCTGACTTCAAGGCCAGTGCTCTATCCACTGCTCCATTTAGCTGCCCCAGTAAGGCATATTTGAAACCAGGAACTTTGGTCAAATAAAACAAGCATAGTACCATTACCTATATGTAAGTTCCTGGAAGTTCTAGTTGTTGGAATCTAGTGAAGCCAAATCTAATACAATGTTCTTCTCTCGCCTAAATATATATAAATTATTATCACTTTAGATTTTCTAGAAAATTTACTTTGTCAAGTAACTAAAACAAGTTTTGATTCTATTGGCTCTTCCAATAACTAACTTACATGGATTTGTGCCATTTGATTTTAACTTTTCCAAGGGCAAATCTATATTTGGAAACAAAAAATCTATTTTTTAGCCAAAAACAGTGACTTTTAAACCAATGCTAAATGTATACATGAAGACAAATTAAAAGAACTTGTATTGTGTGATAGACAAGTAAAGGAGTATTTTATGAAAAAGAGTAGACATTGAGACCAGTGGAATTATAGAAAATTATGATCACATAAGTGAATTTTGAAGTTCTTGAGTTGCAGTGGTGGAACATTAGGTGATGGCAAAATCAAATGGTCTGAGCAATCCTGTGTGGCTGGGTGACAGGTGTTGGGAATATAACAGATTGATGAATTAGGAGGCTAAGGTATTTGAGAGTACATTATGTTGAAATCTTTTAATATGAGTGAACTCCTGTAAGACCACAATATGTATTATTATTATTTTTAATAAGGGCAGTTGGGGGGTTAAATGACTTGCCCAGGATCTCACAGTTAATAAGTATCAAGTGTTTGAACCCAAGTTTGAACTCAGGTCCTCCTGACTCCAGGACTGGTACTCTATCCATTGTTCCATCTAATCGCCCCACCTAGCATTTATTATTAATACAAGTAATATCAATGAGTTTTATAATCCTTTACATACTGCTTTGTAATTGTACAAAGAGGAAACTGAACTACAGAGACTGGAGTGACTTGGTGGGGGTCACACAGACAGCATATGATAGAACTAGGATTTGAATTCAACTCTTCTGATTCTCAATTGAGAGCTCTGTTATACCAAAATCTCTCATAGCTGAAATAATGCAGCTGAGGGAAAGTAAGTTAAGGTTCAGTATCATAACCTTTTTTTAAAATGTCTTTGGACACAGAATATTCTGTAATGATGACAAAGTATGAAGAAGGCTAAAAGTTGTTAAATGGTAGAGGGAAAGTAAAAATGAATCCTTTATATTTTTAATAATAGGCAACCAGAGAAGGAGAGGGAAAAAATTTTTACTTGTTTAGCATCAACCAACATTTATTAATCACCTAATATGTGCCAACACTATGATAAACACTGGGGATAAAAAGAAAGGTGAACAACTATAATTTGTGCTGTCAAGGAGTTCATAATATGAGAAGGAAGACAACCTGTAAACAACTATATACAAACCATCTACACACAGGATAAATATACATGGTCTTCTATGACTTCTCATTGATAGAAAGATAAATCTCATTATCACTTCTGCCTAGGTAAAGTTAAATTATTTAACTGTCTCTTCAGGAAAACCAAACTAGACCAAGATCAAGTATGAAGTGGTCATTCTTTCATCAGCTTTCAAATTGGAGAAGAGTAACACTCTAAAAATAAATTCTAGCCAAGTTACCTTAACAGGTTTCTTTGCTTCTGTGTTTCAATGTGTGCTCTGAAAAGAGTCCCAACAGATAGTATATTTATGCTTTAGATATAAAGGCAAACCACCTTCTCTTTTCATAGACAAGACACCGTGGTCCTTGTCTTAGGACCAAGAGACTGCATTAGGAATGCAAATAAATATTAGACAGATTTTTAGCACTTATCAGAAGCATATAATGTATAGTTACAGATCCAAGTCTCATTGAAGTAATGTTTATCCTTGTCATTTTAGGAGCAAATTTACATCTGGAAATAGTGAAGAGAAAAGGCAGGCTCCTGCTGTTCTATAAAGGAAAGAAGACAAGGGGGAAAAAAAGAGTTCAGAGAAACATTTACAGTGAATTGATACTACATATAATGAAGCAAAGAAAAAAAGGGGGAGAAATTGCCAAAACATTTCTTTAAACTGCTCTAAGGAGATTTTTGCTATCGTTGATCATCCCATTGTTTTTGGAAAGGCTCTATCTACTGCCAAGAGCCCATTGCTTCTAACAGAATTAAAACATTGTACTCCAACAGTTGACAACTTCCTGGAGTCATGAGGCCCTCTTCTCAATTACCGTATATTCACAGAGGAAGAACTTTCTTGATTTTGCCTTTTATTAGTCCATTCACAGGATTTTAGACAATAAAACCTCATTTTCATAGGGCACATTGGCAGTGTTCCAGTTGTAAATCACTATAATGTGTACTAGCCTTGTTCTGCAATAGATTCTTAGTATCTTGGAGCTGAAAAGGACCTTAGAAATTCTTTAGTTCACCTCTCTATTTAGAAATGAAGGAACTGATGTCCAGAGGGGAGAGGTAATCTAAGGCAGGTGACACTATACATAGAAAACCTGGAATCAGAGTAGTACAGAGTTTGAATTCTGACTCAGATGCTTACAACCTGAATGACTGGAGACAAATCACTCGATCTCTGCTTGTCTCATGAGGAAACTGAGACACAGTAATGGGCACAATAATATGCTTATCTTGCATAGTTGTTATATGGTTCAAATGAGTTAGAACATGTAAAATAATCTGCAAACCATAAAGCACTATATAAATGTTTTATGTTATTATCATTTTCATTATTATTACACAATTTGAAGTCATGATTTTGTTAAATATCTTTGCTGCTTAAAACAATTATCACACATCCAGCAAATAGTTAATGAATAATCTGGTGGTAATATAGAATGACAAGAAAAGCAGAAAAAAATCACAATCTATCTGAAGGAAAAAAGAAATAGCCATAATTCAGTACAAAGCCCTAGATTTGGAGTCAGAAAACCTGAGTTCTAATCCTGCTTCTGCCATTAATTCACTAGTGACCATCAATAAATAACTTCTATGGATATCATTTTTCTCATTTGTTAAATTAGGGATCAGATGAATTCTGAGATCCATTCTAGTGCTAAGTTGGTCATCTTGTGATTTAACATCCTATGACCTTGGATAAGTCAACTTATGCCACTAAGGCCTTCTTTTCTATACCTATAAGGGATTTGGACTAAAATGATGTTTTGTTTTTTTTCCAGTGCTACTATTCTATGATCCCAGGTTGTCATTATTTTCCTAATCCTAGTTGTAGTATTCTTCATTTTAGGAAGAAAATGGTGGGATTGTTTTGAGAACAGAAAAACAAATGAGCCATGCATAAGGAAGCTATTAATGGCTTCATCATTCAAGACAGAGGTAAAGGAGGAAAAAGTGGCTGAAAGTACCTGAATAACAGCAGATAACGAAGAGGGGAGAAAAGAGAGTTTACAGAAAATGACCTCAACTCTTTTTCTTGTAAACTACGAGGCAGAATTCTCAACCAAGAAAGTAATAAAGGGAATCATACAAAGTTGAGAACGGATGAGAAATTTTGTAAGAGTCACTATGGAGAGTGGGAGAGGGATGTTAAAGGAAGGTATAGTAAGTCTTACTACTATCTTACTACTTACTACTAACAGGATTGAGGGCCCATTTGAGGGTATGAGGTGGAACTGATCTTACAAGGTACAAATTTATATATGATAAGGAAATAGGGTTTCAAGAGAGGGGAATAGTGTAGTTCACTAAGGAAGGGGAGATGGAAGTAAGAGGAGAGATGGCTAGACAGCTAAGGAAAAATTTAGAATCTTTAAAAGAAATAGCCAAGTTTACTATGCTTTTATCTTGAGCAAATCCTCATGCTACAATGGTAAATACAACTACAAATACAAAGATAGCTTAAAATCTGTGTCATAAGGTTTAACTACCACCTAGCACAATTGTAATTCTCTTGAAAATAGTAGAATTTTGAAGTTGTTTTGATTGCAAAGAATTATCCCAAAGATGGAACTGTTTCTGAAGGACATTAACTTACTACAACCTGTACTAAACAAGAAAAGAAGCACTTGGACCAAATGGAGAAAATAGCTATACTAAATGATTCAGTGTAAGAATGTTTATTTGCAACTTGCTACAGAAGAATGTTGCTATGGTCAATATATATATACATTATATATATATAGTACTCTGAAAACATCTCAGCACATGTTATAGGAAGTTCTGTGCCAATTCAATTATGAAATTTACATAGTATATCTGGGGAGGGAAGCCCACTTGCTAATCATCTGAATCTTAGTGAGGAGCATATGACATTAAACAAACATCATTTTTATATGGAAAAATAGAAAAGATAAAAATGCAAGTTAGCCCCTAAAATAGAGTGGGCAAATTCAGGTTGAAAAATTATTCTAATATCTTTTCAATTTACTATTCCTTTGTGTTATTCTGCAAAAGATACATGTGCTCCATTCACAAAGGCTTGCCCATGCCAAGGAACTACACTTCACAATAATTGAAAACTTCAGAATAATATGCTATTCTTCACATGTAACGATAAAGTTATTGACCTATAATCAAGAAAATTAGAACATTGAATTACTTTCTAAAAATGGGAATTTATATTCCCTATCTCTTAATCTCACATTAATAAGTTAGCTTTTATGAGCTGGGGTCTACCTACTAGAAATTCATAAGACGCAAGGACCAGTAACCAAAATTAGCACTTCTTAATTAAACAGGATTCTTTCTCAGAATTTCTTTACTATTCTGTAGCCCAGAAAGTACACTCAATCGTCTATAAAAACAAATAAGCAAACAAACAAACAACAATATAATTCCTCTACTGCTGGCATCTCCAAGTAAATAATAGTATCTCATAGCACCATTTAAAATGAAATGTTTAGCTCTCCTAATGTTAAATACATAACCCTCCCTTCTGTCCCATTATTTAAAACCTGTAATAAAGCAAGCAAATTTACTGTGTGCTTTTTGAGCAAAATCCTCGTACTATATGGGTAATAAATGTTTCTCAGTCTATCCAGTTTGTGAATCCTGACTATATCAAGTCAGTTAGTTAGAAATCTGTACCAATAATGTTTACCAGAATATAATAGGTGGTCCATTGCCAATTCCAAAAAGTCACTCTGTACTTAAAGATTGATAGTATATCTGTTTGTATCAAGAAAGAAAGAAGCAGATATAAGATTCAAGGCATTTATTGACTCCTTAAATCTTTACGTCAACTAAACTTATTAATAGGAGTATACTGTAAACAGACTTGCAAAATCATCTAGTTGATACTAGAGAAATGGGAAGGCAAATACCTACTAACCCAGAAAGTCAATAAGAGAAGTGACAAAAACCAAAAATAATGAAACAGTATTTTATCACAATGCTCCAGTTAGATACAATTCATTGTAATGTTTCAATAAGTATCTTTCCTTGAATTTTAAAAAAGATAACAACTTAACAATACGGTCAAAGAAACAATAAAGAATAGTTTATTTTTTTTTTAAGTGAAACAGAGAAAAAAAAAGTTTCATTTTACACCTTTTTCTCCAGAAATTCTTAAGAGCTACATTTATGCCATCTTCGTAAATGTAAATAGCTGTAATAATCATCAACAAATGCATAATATTCAAGCCCTTTTAATGATGATTTCATATTTGCTAAGTTGTTGCTTTTTGTGCAATTCACAACTTAACTCTTCACTTTACCAAACATTTCAACAAGTACAAGTACTCTTAGTTCTAGTCATATGTCTAGAACTCATGCTGGTAAATACAAATTAAAATTAAGCAGACAACAATTCCATTTGGCACTATGACTAAATTAGATCCTAAAAATGAAGTAGGGTCTGGTCTATCCAATATTTGGCTAACAGCTCTACCAGAAAATTCAGGTGCTACCCAATTTAGAGCTGACCTTTCAGCCATTTCCCTAGAAATGTACAAAGCTAACATTAAATCCAAAGACAGAAAGCTGACTTGGGAGAATGACCGAACTAAAAAAGAATCACACCATAAAGAGTTATGTTGATAGGGAAATAACTCAAATTCTGAAAAATCAAATATCTGCAAAACACCTATAATCAAAACAAAAAAATTGTATTGGATACAATAAAAACAGCGTTTAAAAAGAGCTTTTAAAAAAGATTTTAAAATCCAAATGAGAGTGCTAGAGGAAAAGAATGGAAGACAAATGAGAGCTATGAAAAAGAAATTTAGAAAATGAATTAACACATTGGAACAAGAAGGCAAAAATGTTACCCTAGAAAATAACTCCTTGAAGATTAGAATTGCCCAAATGGAAGCTAACAATCCATAAGACCAAATAATAATAATTGAGATACCTAAGGAAAAGTCTATATAAATAAGGAAAAAGGGTACAGGATTACATTTCACTGCAAAAGCCAACTGAATGAAAGCAGAAAAAAGAAAGGAATAAGAGAGAATGGATTAAAGGACAAAGTATTATCCAGTAACTAAAAGTCCTCTGGGTGTAGGAATCAACCCTCAAGAAGGTTAAGTGATTTGCCCAGTCACTTAGCACACAGACAGTTAATGGCAGATACACAAATCCAAGTATCCTGGTTTTGAGAGCAACACTCCTTTTACTATTGATGGGCTTCATTTACAGAAAACTAAGACTATTTCTTCAACATTCACTACTGTCTAAAAACTTGCATACTTTAAGCAAGGTTCAAGAAATGTAGTAATGAACCCACTTTATATTGTACTTATAACCCCAAAAAGAGCGCAAACAAATTCTTCTACTTTTACGTTGAAAGTCTAGTTTTGTAACTAACAGCCAATGTTTGTTTGGTGTTTAATCCACATTCCCAAGATTTAAAAACTTAGTGAATCTCTTTCAAATATTATGTTTTGCTTACTCAATTATAGTTTGCAAGGACAATATTCACAGAGTTTGAGAGATCTTTGCTTTTTCTTATTCCTCTTTTCTCTTAAATTTTCTACCCTTTTCCCTGAGGTTTTGCTCTTTCATTTATATCAGTTAGATAGAAATTCTTCAAATAAAGTGGCAGTGGTTTTCTGCCTCATTAGAAGTCTTCATAAAAAGCTGAATAATTATTTTTAGAGGATTTTGTAGAAGGAATTCCTATTATTGGTCAAAATGACCTCTAAGGGCCCCTTTTATGAAATAAAGATAAAGCTCTTATAGACTGAGTACAAAGTATGTGCTTATTAAATATTTTGTGAGTAGAGGAAATTTCCCATGGATAATTTTCATGTCTAGAAGATCATTTTCAAAAAGGAATGTTTACATTAACAAAATATAATATATATGATTAGCTACTAATATGGGAGAGAAAATTAAAGTACCCAGACAATTAAAGATGATCTAATCCAACCTTCTCATTTTATAGATGAGGAAAACCAGATCTAAAAGTCAACTACACAAAGACTACAAAATGAATTATCATACTCCCGGTTTCCGAAATCAGTTTTTAGTATATTTCTGCTATAGCCGTTACTACTGTTTCTTAAAACTGCATTTTATATTGCCTTGGGGGGAGTTCTCTATCATCCTTACTTGATTTTCACAGCTATCCTATGATCTGTCAACTAATATAATCTCAAGCAATCAGACTACTTAAATATGACTCCCTTGTTTCTTTAAGTCTTCTCAAAGACAATCTGGCCCCCAAGAAGATGGACTGCTAAAGAACACAAATCATAAAGAAAAGAAAAGTTAAACTGAATAATAATTTAATGGAAGAACATAAGCACAATTTCCTAAATGACTTTCTTTCCTCCTAATCTAAGAGTTCTTCCAGAGCAGTAATTAAAGTATTGCATTCGGAAGCCCATGTAAGTTTCTTCTCTGTTTCATGCTATCACCCCCACATGCACACAAACTTCTGATATTAAAAACCCTAATCTTATGAATGTTCCTTCTATATGCATTAATATGACATCTGAGGTCAAAAGAAGCACTGCAACTTAACACTTACTAGCTCTGACTTATGGAGGATTAAAAGTATTAAGCTCTTAAAGGGAGTCTTGGAAGATCCTGATTCTAACACATATTTCCTCAGTTGAATCAAATAACTTTGAGAATATTTTTGATCAGAATATTACATCAATACCATCTTTCTGTAGGCTTTAGGCATTTTAGAAGATCAGAAGTGGAAAGCATGTCAATAATATTATATTAAATAGGAAAAATAAATACTTTCATTATATACTTATAGGTATGGCTCTCGTCAAGGAACTTCATAGAAACACTGCAGACAGTGAGAGATTTAAAGGTATACACCATGCCCCTATGCTACTGAAAACTCCAGCAATTTTACAAACTTACTGCTTCAACATTGTTGAAATTCCAGCTCCTTTAGTAGGGCAACCAACAAACATCAGGAACAATATATTTGAACAATATCTCTTACTTTCATATAATTCTATTCTGAGAAAATGAATTTAAATGAATAACCCTAAATTTAACTTCATGTTTGGGCTCAATTCAAATTCCTCTATTTACTAAAAATGTGTATTAAATATGAAACAAAAGTTATCCTAGCACAATTAGAAAGTAGACAAAATCATTTCCTATTAAGCAAACATCAAAAAACAAACAACACTGTGAAAGTGTTCAGCTGGGTACTTCTAGTACATTCTACTTGTTAGACAATTTTGGAAGTTAAATTCTTCTGCTTCAAATCCTCTTTTCAGTAAGTTACTGCTTGAATGCAATGGACATATCAAATTTATATGCAAATCTCATTTTTATCATGCTTTAAGGTTTATAAAACACATCTCACAACAGCCCTGTCAGATAAAAACATCTGTATTACCCATCCCCATTTAAAAAATGAGACAATTTAGAAATAATATCACTCTCCCTTCTCAGCTCTATGCCCATGATCACTAGTAAGCAGCAGACTTATCCAAATATTTCAAACCATGTCTTGTAACGTGCTAAAAAAAAAAAAAAAAAAACTACAATACACTAAAGTAAATATCATAGTAGCATTTGAGTACTCTTAGCAAGGCCTGAAAACTGTACCCTGTGTTACTGTATATTATGGGCTTTAAGTTTTCACTATATTACATATGATTTTATTTATCACAAAATAAACACTTGCCAGAGAAAATAAATCTGGCATTTAAAAGTATATATATCCATAAAACAAAAACTCAGTATCTCTTCTTCTTTGCCTCACATCTCATTGTTCCAAAAACTGGTGCCTATCACCATTTCTGACTATACCTAGAGTGGAAAAAAAGAGTTAATGTAGAATTCAGAATTTTCCAAATTTACAAATTCATCATTAGTTTATGAATTCTGAGAGAGCAGGAGCTGTTTTTATCCTTTCCTGAATCCCACATCACTTAGTATATGGTGTCTAACATATAATAGTCACTTAAATGTTTGCTGATTTCCTAGAATGGAAGAACAGTTATTAGGAGAATCTGTTAAGTAGTTTACAAGATTTGAAGTACTTTTTAACCAGTCAAAAACAGCTTTGAACTCCATCAAATTCCTCAATGAAATTTTCCTATTTGGCATTCATCTCATTTTTTTTTTCAACCTCATTTCTCAAAAGTATTAAGTGAATTTACTTCCTAGAGAACTTTTTATACTTAAATGCCAATCTTCCTCTTCTGCCAAACTTCAAGGATTCATTCACTATTTCATTAAAGTGGAAATACTCTTTTCAACAATGAAGCTTGCAAGGCTTTTTCATGCCTTAGTAAATAAATGGTCTCTTCATGAATTTTTATGCCTGAAAAAAAATTCATTTCCTGGTGACCATCATTATATCAGGAGTACAAAATCTGCCAGATCCTAACAATATAGAAAGGCTTTAAATCACTGATATTATTTGAATTGGCTATCAGAGAATCTGAGTTCAAATTTTGAGTTAATTACCACTGTTTGTCCTTGGATAAGTCACTTATTCTGTGGACCTGAATTTTTTTCTTTCCAAAATAATAGTGTCACACACATGCACCTTTTTGTAGCAGCAAGGAACTGGAAAATAAGTAGATACTCATCAGTTGAAGAATGGCTGAATAAGTTATAGTATGTGAACGTTGTGGAATATTATTGTTCTCTAAGAAATGATCTGCAGGATGATTTCAGAAAAGCCTGGAGAGAGTTTCATGAACTGACGCTCATGAGGTAAATAGAACCAAGAGAACATCATATACAGCAACAACAAGATTATATGATGATCAGTTCTCTCATGGACATGGCTATTCTCAACAATGAGGGATTAGTAAGGTCAATTCCAATAGATTTGTGATGGAGAGAGCCATCTGCTCCCAGAGTGAAGATTACAGGGACTGAATGTGGATAACAACATAGTATTTTCACCTTTTTTATTGCTGTTTGCTTGATTTTTGCTTTCTTTCTCATTTTTTTCCTTTTTGATCTTATTTTTCTTGTGTAGCATGATAATTGTAGAAATATGCATAGAAGAACTGCACATATTTAGCATATATTGGATTATTTGCTATCTAGGGGAGGGGATGAGAGTGTGACAGGAAGGAGAGAAAAAAATTTGGAACATAAGGTTTTGAAAGGGTGAATGTTAAAAACTATTTTTGTATATCTTTGTATATTTTGAAAAAAACACTATTATTAAAAAAAAAATAGTAGGGCTAGAAGAGCTGACCTCTAAGGTTCTTTCCATTTCTAGCACTCTATAAGTCCATGAAGATAAAATACATTATGACATTTAGTTGCATTTTTAACAGTTATAATTGTTGTGGATATTATAGACTGATAGGCATATAATAAAAAAGTATAATTTTTACATTAAGTTCTATAGTTAATATTTTGTATTTATGGAGCATGATGTGCACAATCTATGACTATTACGTTTTCTCTGGATTCAGACTTTAACCAAAAGTTCTTTATTTGAATAACTTTGGAAGGACTAAATTGCACTAAAAGATCCTCTCAGCTATGTGTTATATATTTGCAGTACAGTAACCTGAACATTTTACTTAATTTCAATGATATTATAATTCAACATCAGTAGTGCCTTACTAGACACATTGTAGTCTGGATTGTGGATTAGTTCAGTCATTTTGGAAAACTATATGACAATTTGCAACAAAGATCAAAAACTTTAGCAAACCTTTCAATCAAACTGGGGAATCTATAGGAACTCCTTTAACTGGTTTCATATCAAAACCAGGTTATGACTTTATATAAAATAGGGAGTTATTTGACTAAAGAAGTAAGAGATTATATGACTTATTCAGAGTCACACTGTTAGTGGAAGGGGCAGAAGGTAAATTCAGATCTTTTTGATGCCTGAGTCTAGCACTTTATTCCATTCAGATATAACTTAAGAATAATAAATACTATAAAAGGAGAACAAGTACTTATCTCCAAAAAATATTCATTGCATGGCTGTTCTGTTTGTAATAGGAAAAAAAAAACATGAAACATCTTATGTGTTTAACAGTATATATTAATGGTTTGATAAAAATATTTAAACCTATAATACCTATATGAAGTGATGGTAACAACAACTAAAACCAAAAAAATCAAAACCAAGTCAAAGGTAGTTGAATATCAGCCACACACAGATGGAGACTGGGGGGGGAGGGGCGGGAAAAAGGGGAGGGAGGGAGGAAGAGGGAATTTGTTAATTCATTGATTCTCCTGTTAGATGCTAAGGGACTTGTGCAAGATTTCACTCATTATTTTATGTTTATTTTGTTGATAATTAAATTTACAATAAAAATGTCTAACTATGCTTAATTTAGTTTACAATTAATTTGTTCTATATGCAAATTATTCTGTTGAGACAGCAACATATTGAAATTTGTACTATTATCAATTATTCCAAAGAATTTAAATGGTTTAGGAAGCAAGCATTAAAGTACATTGCTTTGTTTTCGTGCTAAAATATTAAAAAAAGAATAGGAGGCAAGTAATGTGATATAAAAAATTTTAAGAAAATGAAATCTTTTGCTAATGGGTCACTAGCAACTGGAAGTTTCATACACCTAATCGATGAAGAAATAAAGCAACAACATGATATTAGTATGTGCTTTAAAATGTCTTGATTAAGTGGGTGGAACACTGAACCTAGAATCAGAAGGACCTGAATTCAAGTCCAGTTTCAGATACTTACTACCTGTGTGACTCTGGGCAAGACAATGCCACCATTGACCTTAAAAAAAAAAAAAAAAAAAAAAGATGTCCTGAGGACACTATCCATTGGGTCTGGATATAGCATAGTTCTGGATGCTTTAATATCATCATCATTAAAATGTTGAACATGCTCAAAATTAAACTCTCCCTTCCATTATTCTATCTACACAGAGGTTGGCTCTATCAAAACATTTCCCTAAATCAAAGTAACATAAATCAGAGATTTAGTTTCCACCTAATATAAAAAATGCCTGACCACAGAAATCACTTATATGTTGTACAGGGAATTCCTACCTTTATTCAGGGTTGGATTACATAAACTCTAAGAATCCAAGTCCTCTGAGTAGAGGACAGGAGTCTTTTGCCTATGACAAAAAAAAAAAAAAAAAAGCTTTTCTTTGATTTTTAGTACTTTCTATGATGCCTATGTATAGTTGGGATATAGCCTCTTTATCTCATAGGTAGCATGACACCTTTCCTTTAAAAGACATGCTATCATTGATTACTATACATCAAACTGATAGGTTGATACTATTGTTTCCCAGAATTCCACACCCATTCTCTATCACTTCAAGTCATTTCAGTGTGATCTAAAGACTTTTCTTCTGCTTACACTACCTTTCACTGCCCCTTGGGAGTGCTCAGAGCCCAACAGTCCCTCTTAAGGTAGAAGAAAAATGGCAAGTAACAAATGGCTTTGAGAACAGTAGCCTGGCTACATTTTGAAATCTATGTTCTACTTTTCTATTCAGTCTTGTTTGTCTTTTTGACTCTCAAAACCAATTGTGCCAGATATGAAACTTACCACAGTTAGCAAAACACAAAAGCTGGGTGGTCACTTGTTAGAGAGCTTTAGTTTAGTCAGGGACATTGTTAAATGCATGTCATAGTCTATTAATGTCACAAAAGACACTATGGTTTTGATTAACTATTATTTGATAATATAATCCAGTGTACTGGCACTCATCCACACCTCATATTCTTCAGAGCTAAATTTTGTAGGAACAAGTAGTTAAAATTAGCAACTAGGTAGACAACAGGGAACCCCCCCCCCCAATTTTCTTTAGCAAGTCAATCATTTCTGTTTAAAACATACATACTATCAAGATACTCATGGCAGTAAATATTTTTACATGTATTACATTTTCTTAGTAATATGTCCCTAATTTATATTCAAGAACACAATAAAAACCACCTTTCAAAGCTGGCTGGTTCAGTTTTTTTTTTTTTTTTTACAAAATTATCTTACTAAAAAATCCTCCAACAAATTATTTAACATCATTAGATAATTGAGTACATTAGATAACAAAAGCCCTCTCCAACAGGAATATAAATGTAAAATATAACAGGCCAGATTTAGAGTCAGGAAGACCAGAGTTCAAGTTGTAATGCTGCAGAGAAAGTTACTTAACCTATCAATGCCCCAGGCAACTCTCTAAGATTCCGAGTTAGGTTAGCAGCCAATCTGACGTGCAAGAGGGAGTTTCCACACAGATGAAATAAGAGATCCTTCCCCCCTCCATTCAAAATAAAAACTGAAAAAAAAAAATCAAAATGAAGAAAGCCCTTTATATGAGGGGCTGTGCTTAATAAATAACACATTTTTAATATTTGGAAAATAATTTAAATGTATTATCCCATGTATACGTCACACAACACCATGAGATAGTAGAAGTGTCACTATCCTCAATTTAACAAATTATTGAACTTCTCTTAATCACAAAGCTAGCAAATGAGAGACCCCAACTCAAATTTGCTCAACTACAGTCCAGCGCATTCTATTCTATAAGATGCTTTGCTTAGAAGTTAACAGAATCAAGTCTTCGGAAAGCTGAAAACATTTTTTTTTAAATTAACCGATCTCTCTGATTACTACACACTTTAACATTCGCTAGCTTTAACAAAGAAAAAAGTGAATTTTCTATCACTTCAAAACCTTGTTCCAAACGTTTCTACTAAAGTTATGAAAGTAAACTGGATCTCAAATAAGAATAAATTGATATGGGTTCTCAGGCTATCATCTAATCTTCAAAAGCGTACTCTACTCCGAGTGAGAAAACATTTCAAAAGATTTATTTTTTCCATAATTCAGAATGCCACACAAGAAGCTCAAGTCAAATGGAGTTCGAAATTGAGTAGGGAAAATCTCATGGCAACATTAAAGAACCTAGCAATAAATGCAGCTAATTTTAAATGATTACAGAGCATAACAACTACACCCATTGGAACGGACCTCGCAAGCTCACAGGTGGCGAAATTTTGCCAAATCCTTTCAATTTCATCAATCCTGAGAATTATTAACCCCGGAAGACTTCAAAATTCGACCAGAAATTAGTAATTTTACTTACACATTTTTCAAAGGTGACCTACTTAAAAACAAATCTCTGCACCAATATATCTCACCTGAGGTCATTTCAGACATTTTAATTAGGGAAGCCCAATTTGCCCTAGTTGTCCATAGCCATGCTTGCGATTATAAACCTCTTAATTTCAAAGAGATTGCCCACCCTCAGGAATACAAGTAAACCAAAACTGCTGAGACCTCTTAAGACCATGTCATCCCGGGCAGAAAGCACAGCCTAACTTTGGGCGTCTGAGGGAAAAAGGCCTTTTTCTCATTTTAAATGCCTCTGGAGAAAATTAAAAAGGAGAAAAACGTCAACGTTCTCCCTGCACACCTACCCCGGTTCGTTTTCTTTTCGAAAAGCAACTTTTGCCAGGAATTGATCCTTTCACCTAAAACCTCGCCCCCCTCCCACACGGACTAATAGGGTTCGAGTCTTTTCCAGGCCCTGCAAGTAGAAAGCTTCGCCCCCCCCCCCCCAGCCTCTCCGAGGGAGGAGGAAGAAGTATTTGTCACCAAAGCTGCAGATCAGCTTTGGAAGATCACCCCACCGTGGGGGGCACCAGAAGTACGCACGAGCCAACCGGGTATCCCCTTCCCACGCTGCCCCCCAACCGGGACCTCCTCCCTCCCCAGTTCAGGTACTCGGGTTCTTGCGCCAGACCCAGCAGACTTTTCCTCTCCCCCGGATCTGCACCTCCCCTCAATCCCCCCGCGAGGAGGGGGTAACTTACCTGAGGCCGTAAGGGGGCAACCAATAGGAAGCCAGCGCTGGGGCGCTCACCCCAATCTACACTGCCCCCTCCCCTCGCTCGCGGCCCGACCCCCTGGCAGAGATTCACCCTCACCCTTTCCCCGCCACTCTCCCACCCTAGCCAACCGCGGCGCGGGAAGCAGGGCTAGGGCGCCTCCTCCTCCAGCGCTCCTCACCGCATTACCTCGGGGTGCACAGCCGGCTTTGTGCTTCCCTCCCAGCGCCTTAGGTCCGGGCTGCTGAGGCTGCAGCCGCCTGATCTGCTGCTGCTGCTGCCGCCGCCGCCGCCGCCGCCCCTCCCCCGGGGAGGGGAGAAGAGGGAGGGAGGGAAGGAGAAGAGGGGAGGGGTTAGAGGAGCGAACGAGCGCGCGCGCGCGGGGAGAGCAAAGCCTTCTTCAGCAGGAAGCGGCGACACCTGGGTCGCCGCGGCCGCCTCTTCCCCCCCTCCTTCTTCTTGTGATGGTTTGTTTTTTTTAAAGTCCTCCTTCCTCTCCTCTCACCCCCTTTTCTAGGCGACCGTTGAGGACAGCTCACTGGCGGGACCGGCCCCCTCGGCCTGGCCCCGCCTCCCTCGGCCCGCCCATGCCCCGCCCCTTTCTGCATCTGCACTCGGGGCAGGGAGGGGGGTGTGCGGCGGCGGAGCCCCCTCCTCTTCCTTCTCTCTTCCTTCCTATCCCCCTCTCTTCCCTCCCCTCCCCGTTCGTCGGGCGTGCGTCCGCCTGTTTGTACTTAGAGCGGAGGCGGCCTCTGGGATGGGGGCTGGGGCGGGGACAAGCCTGGCCGGAGAGGCTGCGGCAGCCCTGGGCGCCCCCTCCCGTCCAGAGAGCCGGGATGCATGCTCTGCCATCACATCCCCTCTGGGAGGGCCACCGCAGGGGCAAACTGAATGCGGGGGGACGGGGACACCGAAAGCCCTCCCATCCGGGCCCTCACGCGCCTCCTCCCTCTGGCTCTGCTGCCCGCCAAACGTGAGCAGGCATCGGTCCCTGGTTCTGGCCACGCGCGTGGAGTCACGCAGTGGTGGCAGTCACTGCAGTCCTTCCCCGAGGATCTGAGGATAGGGGCGTCAGCACACGCAGGAGAGATAGATGGGCAATAGAGGCGGAGACAGAGGACCTCCCCATTCTCGAATCTGCCCATTTCTCTGCCTGACACGGAGCATCTGGGGTATATGTCAGCCACGGAGATGCCCTCTTTTCCTCTCCCGGGCAAGTTATAAAAGCTCCCCATAGAAGGAAGCGAACTGAGACAGCAGTGCTACCTTTGAAAACACACCTTGGGTCAGCCAAACTTTATAACCTCGTAGTGGTCCCAAACAGTAATTTCAGAGGTGTTACTCCGAACGTGACACTCGGTCATCCATCTCAGACAAGGCACGTTTTCCTCATAATCCTGTCCTTGCTGCAGAATTCCCATCGATGCACAACATGTCTCGCACACCCCCAGACTTGCACGTCCCTCACAAGCACATGTCTTCCACAAGCACAAATAGATGTCTCCCACGCCCACCAAGAGGCACGCCCCTCCCTAGCTCCTTTCTGGTTGTTCTTATTCCTCCTTGGGTCATCTCCACGGAACGTATACTATGCAAACTTCATTCCCACTCATCTCCCTTAGTTCCTATAGGGAAGGTGACAATTCACTTTCCCTCCTCTCTGGCAAAACCTCCTCACTTCAACTGTGCCCCTCCTTCCTCTCCCGGTATATCTCACACCATCCCCCTCATCAACTTCATCTCCTCCCTAAAAATGTGCTAATTAAGATGTAGTACCTTCTTTCCAACATTTGAAGTGTGGAAAATGAAGCTTGTCGGCACAAGAAATGATTCATTTTATCCTTCTCATTTTCTGACTTCCCTGAATTAGGACTTTAAGAGTTTAACTCTGCCATAATTTTCCATCTGCTTAAAACATACTGTATATACACCATGCCTCCATTATTATTTTAAATACTCTTAAAATGATTAGGAGTGCTGTATGTTCTAAAATACAAAGATTTGGAACATGCACATTTTATTTTAGATGTGCAGTGGTTAGAAGGGAGAAATACTGGGAGGGGCTTGAAATTTTCTTGCTTTTAAAAAGCAAAAAATGAAAAGCTTTGCATGCTACAGGGTCGGCCTTTTAAAAAAGATGAATGTCATAAAAAGTATTTCTAGTACAGCTACAATGTAATAATTTTCAAAATACAGGGTTCATTTACAAGACACATTATAAACCCCAAAAGGAAGACCGATTAGCATGATCCATTTTAAAAATGTCTGTTTAGCAGTCTTTCCCATTAACATCACACTTCACACAATTACCAGGGAAGGAATGAAAGATCTGCTTACCCAATCTCCGTTCAAGGCTGAAACGTCCACTGTGTAGGTAGCCCACTGTGTAGGTTCATGTGGATGTATGTCTTTCCTTCTTTAGGTGTGGATCCTGCAGTGCTGCACAGAAACACACTGCAGCTCCAGCACTAGTCGCAGCAGCAGCAGGAGCAGCAGCAGCAGCAGCAGCAGCAACTCCTCCAATACTGCCTATAGTAAAGAGTGCTACTTAGCAGAGACTCTACAATTACCATTGGAGCTCACTGGAGAAAAGAAGAGTTCTGTCTTAAAGCTATGACTATTTTTTCCCTCCAATGTTGCCTCATAAGATGTGGAAAGGGTGGATTTGCAAATTTTTTTGGAGTGAGGAAAAGCAGTACAGCTGTAGGAGGTCAAGGTTAAAATTAACAGAGTGATTGAGGCTACAATTTAGTATGACTCAAAGAAACACTGGAAACATTAGTTTTTAAGTGTCCTGCTAATTTAAAACACTGAGGAGGCAGTGTGAGATAATAAAGACATATGCTCTGCAATTGCTGTGTATTCTGGGCTAATATTTAATTTCCTATCATTACTCTATAATGATGTATGCATAAAATAAACCTATATAAGATGAAATAGATGAATGGAGTCATAAAACTCCCATTCCTGCATTTGGCAGCAATGGATATAAGTCCTATCAATACACATTTGTAATATTATTCTAGGCATTGAGTGAATGACAATATTAGGAAATATTGATAATTCAATTTCTACTCAGTGTTTTTATAACTATGGAACATAAAATGATATGTAGAATAACAACAGAAAGAAATATATATCAATGTAGAAAAATAGTTATGATCTGCTGAAGGATTATATTTTTGTAGCAATTCTAAATATATTCGAAGTTAAATAAAACAAGACCAGATCTTATAACTATATTAACTTGCTTTTAATGAAGGTGATGCTACTATTTAGGCAGTTAATGTATATTTGATGATGTACACAACTTTAATGTGTATTTTTTTTCCAGGATGTCCTTTAGAATCTATATTTTATGTTTTAAATTTTTTGTCCTTCATGGCTCTTTTCAACAATAAGATGATTGAGGCCAGTTCCAATGATCTTGTAATGAAGAGAGTCATCTACATCCAGAGAGAGGGCTGTGGGAACGGAGTATAGATCACAACATAGCATTTTCACTCTTTTTGTTGTTGTTTGCTTGCATTTTGTTTTCTCTTTTTTTTTCTCTTTTTGATCTGATTTTTCTTGTTTAGCAAGATAATTGTATAAATATGTATACATATATCGATTAAACATACATTTTTAACATGTTTTAACATATTGGAGAGGGGGTAGAAGGAAGGGCAGAAAATTTGGAACACAAGGTTTTTCAGGGGTATTGGTTAAAAAATTAACCATGCAAATGTTTCAAAAATAAAAAACTTTAATATAAATAAATAAATTTTTAAAATATTTGTCCTTACCACTCTACTGAGACAGGTTTATTATTTAACTTCTAATATTACTTTCAAGTGATAAATAAAGAAGATGGCACAAGATAAGAAGAGAGGATTAAAATTTAAATGTAGAACTTCAGATTATTAATCTTCTACTATTGATATATTATTCAACCTATTGTTAATGAGCTATGTGCCTTGGATAAGCCATTTTTATTTTTATGAGTCTTCAGGTTCCTCCTCTATAAAAAGAAGTGGTTGCAATAGATTACCTTCTCTTCCAGATCAAAAAAAAAAAATCTATCATTTTTTAATAACTTATGGATATCCAAACTCTGAGCTAACATTGATTGGATTTTATCCTAGGGGCTACACTAAAATTTTAAACATCCCTTTGGCTCATTTGACCTGATCATGGTTTTTATTTTTTCTGGGAAAATTTCCAAATATAATGTATGTTTTAATTTACATAAATGTGGCTAGTAGCATCCTAAACTTTTACAGAAATATCCACATTAACTACAGGAAAATTCCACTCCACCAAAAAATGCAGAAGACGCATAGAGTTCATAAGAGCCCATAAATAAATTTAGGAAACATTTAGAAGGCTCACAATAGCCCACAAGCAAACAAATTCTCCATTCTTTGATAGTTTTTTTTTTTTTTTTTTCCCCACCAGTGCTGGGAAGTTCTTACTCAGTTCTATGCCATGATTTAGACTCTTCTCAGAAAGACACAAAAGGAGTTTGATGACAAAGTAATGTCCTGATATTTTGACAAATTTCATCATTCTCAGTCCCTTTTCAAGTTTCAGTGACACGCTTTAGTCTGGACTCTTACCCCCAAAGCAATTAAATTTTCAGGCTGTTGGACCTTTCTCATAACGCATTTTCTGCCCAAGTAACTGGATACTGTAAGAGGAAGGAAAGGTTTTCTGCTCTTCCATATCATGACTTTCCCCCTTCATAGACCTATACCTGCAATGCCCACCCCAGAGGGTGGTCTTCATCTTTTCAAGAGATATATTGTTAAGGCAGCTCTCTCAGCTCTTTTCTTTTTTGACCCTCAAAGCCATTATTGTCCAAGAAATCTTCCTTCTTTATTGAAAAGGCTAAATTATAGGATTAACCTACTTACCTGACAAGAAGACAGTTTCAAAAATGATATTGCCCATGAATTCCCCTTTAGGGCTATATGTAGATCTATGATATTCTAACATTACCCAAGCTGATGCTATCTTAAGTCAGGAAAATTCACTTTCAGGAATTCTGTTTCCATGTATTTCTGCCCTGAGGTAGTCATTGATGATTCTTGGGTGAAGAAGTAAAAAAGGAACTGAACACCCTTCATTTCATTTTTAAAGGTCAACATAAAAGATGATTGAACACCCTTCATTTCACTTTTATAGGTCCTTCTAACAGAATCTGTTGTCCCAACATTTTCTTGGGGTTAGCCTCAATCATAAAATCCCTTCCCCCAAGCTCCAATGGATAGCTCCAAATCAACCATTTTTTTCCTATATGGACAGTCTTATTCAATGAAACCAGATTAGAAGTTTTCTTTTGCCCTCCTAACAAGGTGCCAATAGACATGTCTATACCCTGTACAAAAAAAGACAAAGATGGCAAATAATTAGCAGAAGTAGAAGAGATTAAAAGGAACAGTAAAAACATATAGAAAAACTATGCAAGAAAGATCTTAATATCAATGATAGCCATGATGATGTGTTTTTGATCTAGAGCCAGATATCCCGGAGAATGAAGTCAACTGGATACATTAGGATACATTACTAATAATAAGACTAGTTGAAGAAACAGAATCCCACTTAAGCTGTTTGAAATACTAAAAGATGGTGGTGTTAAAGGACTATATTCAATATGCCAACAAATCTGGAAAACTCAATAGTGGCCATTGAATTAGAAAGATCAGTTTACATCCCAATCCTAAAGAGCAAAAATTACTGAATGTTCAATTTACTAAACAATTACACTGATTTCACATGCTATCAATGTTATGTTTAAGATTGCTGGAGCTAAGCTTCAAGCTGGTTTTTGAAGAGGCAGATGAACAAGAGACCAAATTGCCAGCATTTGCTGGATTATGGAGAAAGCAAAGAAGTTTCAGAAAAACATCTAGTTCTGCTTCATTGACTATACCAGAGCCTTTGACTGTGTGGATCAAACAGAATGTGGCAAGTCCTCAAAGAGATGGAAGTACCATCTCATCTTAACTTGTGTCCTAAGGAAGCTATATGCAGGCTTAAAAACAACAGCTAGAACTAAACATAAAGCAATTGATTGGTTTAAGACATGAAAAGGAGTATGACAAGGCTGCATATTGTTACCTCATTTAAGTTATATGCAGAATACATTATACATAATGCCAGGCTAGATGAATCAAAAATTAGAATTAAAATTGGCAGGAGAAATAGCAACAATCTCAGACACATAAATGATACCACTCTGATGGCAGAAAGTGAAGAATAATTATAGAAGCCTCTTGATGTGTAATAGAGGAAAGTGTAGAAATGTCAACTTACTATTAAAACAAAAACAAAAACAAACCACCGAAGATCTTGGCAAAGATCTATTCTCTGGCAAATAGAAAGAGAAGAAATGGAAGAAGCAGTGTCAGATTTTCTCTTCTTAGGCTCAAAGATCACTGCAGATAGCAACTGTAGTCACGAAATTAAAAGACACTTGCTTCTTAAAAGGAAAGCTATGGCAAATTTGTAAAGCATACTAAAAAGCAGAGACATTACTTTGCCAACAAAGATCCACATAGTGTAATGCCGGAGAAACTGAGCAAGACAGAGATTAGAGACCAGTTTAATAGTTTATTAAATGGAGAGATATACTGGGACCAAATGGATCCATGGTTGGTCCCAGGGCTGGGTTCTCCAGCCCTGAGTATCAGGACAGCAAGATTTTTATAGGATAACAAGAACAATGACATAATGGGGGAGGTACCTAGATGGGGATAACCTAATGGGGGGGAGGCACCTAGGATGACATAATGGTACCTCCATCCTTTTTTTTTTCTTTTCCTTTTTAAGATAGGTCACATATGGGAGGGAGAAAAAATAGAACTCTCTTAAAAAAAATAGAGGGGGCAAGTAGGTGGTACAGTGGATAGAACACCAGCCTTGAAGTCAGGAGGACCTGAGTTCAAATCTGCCCTTAGATACTTAAGCTGTGTGACCTTGGGCAAGTCACTTAACCCCAATTGCCTTAGCAAAAACAAAAAAATCTAGGGGATACTACAAAGAGAAAATGTCATATATTTTCTGATGCATTCATTAAATTGTTCATTTAAGAAAATATAAAATAAAATACACCAATTAAGGCCTTTCTTTTAAAAAATTTTTTGTAACAAATTTCATGTTTAAGCAAAACAAATTTTTTCAGTAGTTATATATACTTTTAAAAAATGCTGACATTGTCATCATGCTAGTTGGCAGACTAGATGTAGATTAGATTTTTATTTATTTTTAATTTCTTTACTCTATCCTGAACGTGTTTTACGCTTTCCATGCTCCAAGTCTAATGATGAGTGTTAGAATACTAGTGTTAACTCAATGGAATTGATACAATGCTTATTGGTTCACACATTAGAGCAGATTCTTACAAGGTGGTGAGTCACTAATATTGATAGAAACAATGGTTAAGTTAACACTTTTGAGATTTCACACATTAGCTCATATATTAGTTCACAGTTTAGGAGATTTCAGGGTTCAGTATGAGATACCCAAATTCACACCTCCCATAATCCCACTCTCAGAGGAGGAGTCAATCTTTGAGTTTACACCTCTAAAAGAGCATAAAAATATATGCATTTAGAGAATATACATTATTATACATCAGTAACCAAAAAGATTTTTTCATTGAAAACTTTTTTTTTTTTACCTCTATCCTCCCATTCCTAACCAGTCTCAATTTCCTGAGTAAGATGGGGATAAGGATGGAATTTGTGAGGGAAAGGGAGTAGGAGTTCGACATGATAGAAAGTGTTTTGGATTTGCAATCAAGAAATTTGGTTTAATTCCTAAATCTGCCACTTTCTAATTGTATGACCTTGAGTAGCTAATTTCATTTCTCTGAATATCAGATTCCAAAGGAAACTTCTTTATATCATGTGAGGGTAATCTTCCCGGTAAGATGAACTATTCATTAGAAACTTGGCCAACTATATAAATTTTCTTTCCTCCCTTTTATACCAACTCAGTCTTAAGAATGCTTCAGGAACAGAGCAGGGGGGAGTGACATGAAGCTCATGTTAATGAGTTCTTCATTCCCCATGGAGAGATAATCAGGGCACTACTCCAAGATTCATCAACATATTTTATTAGCGTTATGTGACCTACATGGTTTATTTTTTAAAAGAATTACCTCAGTCAAATGTTTGAGAGTGTTTTACACAACTCTTTTAGCAATCAGGTTGGTTAAGTTTCTTACACTTATAAAGCATCACCACTGGATTCCCATGTTTTAACCAGGAGCATTTAGCTTTATTCATTCTTTCTTATTCTTTATTCCCCTTTAAATCACTCTCTTTAAAAGAAACTGTTGCAAATAACTTTTTACAAAAGAAAAATAGTAAAATTCTCTGAAAGATATGATATTAGATACTCTGATATATTTATGTATTACATGCACAATTTCCAAGTGTTTGAAGGATAAAGTTTATTCAAGAAATGATTTTGAGATGTGAACTTTATAATACAATTGCATCTACATTTTTGGTACATGCCACATGAATGGAAATCCACTCAAATATTTCCTACATGTGTTAATAATACAGTGGTAGCATCACTCAGTAGTATTAAGTACTCTAGTCAGATGGTTCTGTGCACAGCAACTTCAAAAGAATTTTAGCCCCCAGAGCAACAATTTTATGGGTGTTGAACTCCAGGGACTCCAGAGATATGAGGTGTATGACTTTGTTTTCATTTTGTGACAGGAAGTCCAAACACATTTTTTCTTATTGGCAAAAAAAGAAAAAAAGTGCAGTTCTCTTATTCAACTCTTCAAGGTCTTATTAAGAGAGAAAGATAACTAAACACTTATCTTTAGAATGCCTATTTTATTTATCACTGATTGTATATATGTGGCAGATAAATCAAACTTTTAGGCTGAACAAAATTATTCCCTAAATGGGAGTCTTCACACAAACTGGTTCTACTGACTGCTAAGATATGGTACCTAACTAGTTTTTAGCTGTTGTTACTGATTGCTTGTAGAGATTTCCCCAGTTTGCAGCTTAAGCAGCTCTTAATAAGTTAATGAGAGTCATATGAGGCTAGTATTGTTTAAGGCAGCACTACCTGGATTTTAAATCACTTTTCTTACACATTCTGATACAAAGCAAGTCCCTTAACTCCTCAGTCCCACCATCACCTCGACATACCCCTTCCAACTTTCTAAGACCATAAACTGAAGAACAATTTTCCATCTGTATTGACTGAGAGAGTTCCCTGGAAAGATGAAATCACAGATCAAAAAAAAAAAAAAAAAAAAAAGGTCAACAGGTTTGGGGCATTCCCTTCCCATGGCTTATAGAAGCATCGTTGTAAGATGGGGAGATTTTCATGATAAAGTAAAACTCAAAATTGGAATTTTTATAGATTCAATTTCAGGTCAATTTATATTCCAGGATAGTAAGATCTCATATTAAGCTTATGGAGGATACAAAGTTTGCAATGTAATACCTGTCCACAAAGTGCTTATATATTAACTAGAGAGATAATACACACTGTACATATGTACAAGTAAGTATGTTAATATCAAATGACAGGTAAAGCAATTAATACTGGGGTGGCATGGTGGGGGGAAAGTTCTGATGGGAGAATCCTGAAACTGTCCTTGACTGTTGGGATGAGCTCTGAAACTCTCCAGACAGGGACTCACCCTTGGGGTGGTTTAGTGGTTTCATTAAGATTGGCCCAGGACCACTTCCTACCTAGCTCGAACTTAAGTGGTCTTTTTCAATAGGGCATCTAGGCCTGGGGGCAGTGACAACATTGTATTCAATTGAAACTTCAGTCTCAAATTTCCTATTTAAAGGGCAGTTTGGGGCCTCATTTCTTTGCAGAAGCCTAAAAGCAGGAATCATGCCATGCCAAAGGACCTCTCTGTGGCATAGATGTCTGCCAGGACCCCTGCCTGTTGTGAAGACATTCTCTTCTTAACGTTAACCCCTCTTTATCTCTCTGCCAGGATTTCTCTGCTAGGACCTTTATCTCTCTGTCCGAACCTTGCCACTGAAGAAGTCAGTCTCCTAGCAAAAGCTGACTCCTCAGTGCCAATAAATTTCCTTTTGCCAGTCTAATATTTCAGGTTCATGAATTCTTTCACATTGGACCTGTGCCAACCAAAGAGGGGTTTCCACAACTCTCTGCGCTGCCACTAACCTCATCAGTTCCAAGGAGTAAACTATTTCTTTAAGTTGACATAGTCTTGGAAGAATTCATGGAAAAGATAGAAGTTGAACTGGGTCTTAAAAAATGGATAAGATTTAAATAGAAGGAGAATAGGCTAACCCAGAGAAATGGAATCAGTAAAGGCTTGGAACTTGGAAAGCATCAAATATGTTCAAGGGACAGAGAGTAAAGTAAATATTAGTAAAGAACTAGTTTACAGAAAAGTCACTGGTCACCTTGAAGGGCAGTATCTTTCTTGGACCATTCAATTCATCTCCCTTTGCCTCACTGAAAAATTGAAAAGGTTGGGTTAAATGATCTTTGAGATCCCTTCTAATTCTAGATCTTATGATATTCTTCTGGAAGAATTTCATGTTTCAGATTTTATGAGATATTACCTTCAACATCCAGGATTCCAGGATTCTAGGTTAGCCAGACTGAGAAATTCATGTAGGGAGCATTAGCTAATAATAGTAGTTTGTTTTTTTCAATTACCTTAAAGCTAAATTAGTATACCTAAAATATTGGAAATTATTTCCTTAGGAAACTCTACCCCACTGAACTTTGAAATGGTTACAGACAAGTAAGACACCATATTTTTAATTCCCAAAACTATATTAGAAAAATCCTGGGACTTGCCCCTGTTGAATACTATTTAAACTGTCTTTGGAGTACAAGAATAAGCTCTTTTGGAAGTGCACCAATGCTTAGTTATTCCACAAGGAATAGGTGACTACTACCTTTTAGAAGTACTATAAAGTAAAGCCTAGAAAAAAAGAGTATCTGTCCCATCTGATATCTGATACCAGAAATATCTCCAACAAGGAGTGGGGGAGCTGCCATTTCATACTTAAAGGTAAGGTTTTAAATTAGTATAACATTTTGGGACATTATCACAATTAATGAAGCTTATGCTAAGATATAAATAAGTGATAAAATGAGCTGAAGAATGAAATGGAAAACAACCCTAATATCTTTGTCAAGAAAACTTCAAATGGGAGGTCAAAAAGTGTCAGATATGACTGAAAATGATTGAAAATAACCAAATCCTTATAATAGATTTTGAAAGATGGGGAGAAACAGAGGACATACCTCTACTAGTTAAGGGCTTAGGTGTAAATGGAAAGAAAAATATCTATCTTCTAATATCTCTGATTCAGTTTCCTTATCGATAAAAAGATTAAAAACCCTTTCACCATTTACCTCCCATTGTTGTTATGAAGAAACTGCTTTGTAAAGCATTAAGTGTTACAAAATGTTAGTGATTATCAAGCTAATAGATCAGAACACAAAATCTAAGTCTTCCTAGTAGATGGCATGGTGACAAAAACAAGCAAACTCAAGGCACCAATTTAATAACATGAGAACATTAAATTTAGTTCTCATTTCCTTTAGCTGTCCCCAGGGGAAAAAAGAACATCCTGTTCCTTCAATAACTTGAGCAAAATACTAGTTATCCTTTTTATGTTCCCTCCCCCAAACACCCAACTATCCCATAATTCTTATTCATGTCTTTCTTGGAAATAAATCTCCTAACTTCACTTCATGTCCTTTTTTATAAGCTTCTATCTACTAAATCAGACAAGTTTTTCACAACTTCATTTGTAGCCATGATAGTGGAGAAGAATTAGGAGATATCATACTGAATGAACAAAGCTTTTGGTCAGGAAGAGTGTGGGTCACACTCATGAGGAGATAAGAAGAATATGTTATATTTTCACCAAAGCAATAAAAAATGAAGACCAATAACTTTGACTTATGATGTACTTTTTTTTAGTAGAAGGCAAACAGAAACTAATGCTTAATAAATTTTATAAATAAAGATCTGGATCAAAGACAGTTTCTGTTTTACGAATAAGGGGAATATAACACCAAAGAGGAAACAATGTTAAAATATATATATATATATCCTCTTGATCTCATTTGGGGATATGGTGTTGATAGTTTTTACTTATGCAGGTATTTGGACTAGGTAGATGTTGAATACATGTTTGTCATATTTGTTGAATTATTGTTATGTTTTAGGACCTTTTAAAAAGTATTAGTAATTCTCATGGACAAGAAATTCAATAATGTAAATTGTGATTAATCTAGAGTCTCTTGATCGTTCCTGAATCTTGTACTTATATAGATTCCCTGATCAATTGTTTAAGACTATATCTTTAAAATTATCTGGTATTGATACCCCATAATATGTTAAACATATTTTATAAAAGCAAGCCATTGAACAATTGGAAGTTAATTGTTAACAAATTTGGAAAAAGCTCTTAAAGAATTTAACAATATGGTTCAGAATAAGCAGTTTCAAAAATTGAGAGTTTGAAGAACTTAGTTCAAAGTGAGTCTTCAAATACACAATTGTTCTCTGAAAATTAATGAAAAAGTGTTGATCAGTATTTTATTTTAAATGAGGAACCTATTCTTTCTGAGAAACAATTTCAAGTAAGTTTTGGAGAGTAGAAAAAAAAAGATCAAGTTTATGTTTTGAATATTAAAGTCAAATATGGCAGCCTCCTCTCTCTCCACACAACAAGGTTATAAGAATATGTCTGTAAGATAGAATGCCACCCTCAGAAGGAAAACTATCCCCAAATATTTTTATAACAACCAAATATTATTTTGAGTTTCTACATTAGCCCATTGAAAACTAAGCTTCAACATGATATACACTAACCTCTGAGTTGGAATATTGTGTACCCTTAGAAGGACTGGTGAATTCTGAATTTTTGGTTTGCAACTATATATGGGTGTTTGTTTCTTAAAACAGGTATATGGAGGAAGAAGAATTAAATAGAGAGAAAGGACACAGTGATAACAGAATCTATTATCATAACCTGGGTTTTGCTAATACTGAGGTTTTTAATGTCTTTTCACATTAATTTTTCTGTTACTGAGTTGGGAGACTGATGCCAAAATATGTGAATTAGGGTGATAGCAAATGCATTAGATTAGATTATACTTTGTCACTGTTCTTGCTTGGAAAACAAGTTGAAACCATAGAGGGTTTTCTTTTTGAAATGAGGACCAAATACTTTTAAAAATGCATAATAGGGGATGTAGAAGGTATTGGAGAAATCCTTTTCATGCAATGAAAAGAGTATTGGATAAAATTTCAGGATACCAAGTTTCAAATTTTTAGTTCTGCCATTTTCCTGCTATGGAATGTTGAACAAGCCCCTTAAAATCTCTAGGTCTCCTCTTCCTTATCAATATAATTGAAGATCAGAAAAGAATTATCAATCTTCAAGTTTGAAGAGACATTAATGGACATTCATTGATCAGTTACTTGTTCTTCAATGGATGAATCCCATCTAATTCTTGGTGTTTGACTTCTCTTGGACAGAATGACAGAGAAGTGACCATTTTATCAAGGCAATCACTGCCATTATGGATTAACTCTGACTGCTTTTTTATATGCAAAAAACAACTTCCAGTAATGTTTTCACATGCTCTTATTTCTGCCCTCTATATAACCTAGATAAAGATTTGATAGGTTATAGAGTCATGAGTTTAGAGTAACAAGGAATTGACAGGGGAGAGGGGATCCTGAAATTGATCTTCTTGACTTTTGGGGTGAGCCATGAAACTCTCCTCTGACAGGGACTCACCCTTCAGATTAGTTAAGTAGTTCATTAAGATTAGCCCAGTACCACTCCCTACTTAGCTCAAACTTAAGTGGTCTCATTTAGCTGGAGATCTGAACCTGATGTTTCTATTGAGCTAAAAATTGGCTCAGGACAACTCCCAATAAGTGGGAGAACTCAGACAGGGCAAGCACTCACAAGATGATACAGGGACACTCTCAAGGTATTTCTTAAGAACTTTAGAAATGATTGTATGACATGGGAGACACTGGCACAGGACCACTCAGCATGATGTGCCCTCTCGGGGGGACCCAGAGAAGGTGCTATACTTTATGAGCAAAGCAGAATTGTATTAGTCCAAAGGAAACAAGAAATATACAAAATTAGAAAAGCTATCCCAGATGTTCAGATGGACTATTTGTATCCGACCTGTGGCAGAGCATTCTGATCTCATATTGGTCTGATTAGCCATAGTTGGACACAACTGTAACTTGATTTTGGTCCTCTTCAAAAATGAAGAACAACAAGAAATAGGGTCCAGTATGCCATTGAAAGTTTTATAACATCTGCATTCTAGTTCAAGTACTTCTTATCATTTGACCACCAGTTGGTTGACCTTGTCCAACTGACCCCCAATCCCATTATTAGTTGCCATAAATTAGAGACATTACTCTATCTTTGCATATGTCTTTTTCTCTATGCTCCTGATTCTTCCTCCCCCAGGAATATTCTAATGCAAGAATATCCCCTTTGATCATGTGTTTTTATCCCATAACTGGGAAATGGTAGTTTTTACCACCATACTTGTTGCTGTATATCCCTAGGTCCACAAGCATGCCTCTTTTCTTTTCCTACTTTTTTCTCCTTCTCTATCTTCATCCTCATATTCTTCCTCTTCCTCTTCTTATTTCCTCCTCTTCTTTTCTTTTTCTTTTCATCCTTTTCTTTCTTTTTCTCTTCCTCCTCCTCCTTCTCTCTCTCTCTCTCCCTTCAAAAAAGTTATAAAATGGGATGAAAAGACCTATCTTCTGGCTCAAACATATTTATATGAGTACTAACATTGCTTCATGGAATTTGTAGGCTGTGTGTGTGGTTTTTTTTTTTTTTGAGGGGTTTATAGGGGAGTTTTAGTTTAAAATGTAGGCTTTTAGGAAAGCAATATTGAAATAAATGAGAAAAGAGAACATGTTAGTGAAAAATTGGGATGAGACTTTTTGATGATGGAGTGAGAATGTGGAAGAAGAAATAAAATGTGGGAAAATTTGGGGTGAGAGAAGGTATAATTTTTTTAGTTATCCCTTTCTTAGGTTTTTTTTTCATAGCACTATATAGGAAAAAGTAGAGAGATGGAAAAAGGAGGTAAAAATTGGGGAGAAGAAAAGGTAGGAAATGAAAAGAACAAAGAAAAACTGTAATAATATGAAAATATGCTCCAAATCATTATTAATCAGAGAAATACAAATTAAGACAACTCTAAGATACCACTACACACCTGTCAGATTGGCTAGAATGACAGGGAAAGATAATGTGGAATGTTGGAGGGGATGTGGGAAAACAGGGACACTGATACATTGTTGGTGGAATTGTGAACACATCCAGCCATTCTGGAGAGCAATTTGAAACTATGCTCAAAAAGTTATCAAACTGTGCATACCCTTTAATCCAGCAGTGTTTCTACTGGGCTTATACCCCAAAGAGATACTAAAGAAGGGAAAGGGACCTGTATGTGCCAAAATGTTTGTGGCAGCCTGTTTGTAGTGACTAGAAGCTGGAAAATGAAAGGATGCCCATCAATTGGAGAATGGTTGAGTAAATTGTGGTATATGAATGTTAAGGAATATTGTTGTTCTGTAAAGAATGACCAGCAGGATGAATACAGAGAGGACTGGAGAGACTTACATGAACTGATGCTGAGTGAAATGAGCAGAACCAGGAGATCGTTATATACCTCAACAACGATACTGTTTGAGGATGTATTCTGTTGAAAGTGGATCTCTTCGATAAAGAGAACCTTAATTGATCAAAGATGGACAGAAGCAGCTACACCCAGAGAAAGAACACTGGGAAATGAATATAAACTGCTTGCATTTTTGTTTTTCTTCCCGGGTTATTTATACCTTCTGAATTCAATTCTCCCTGTGCAACAAGAAAACTGTTCAGTTCTGCACACATATATTGTATCTAGGATATACTGTAACCTATTCAACATGTAAAGGACTGCTTGCCTTCTGGGGGAGGGGGTGGAGGGAGGGAGGGGAAAAAATCGGAACAGAAGTGAATGCAAGGGATAATGCTGTAAAAAATTACTCTAGCATGGGTTCCATCAATAAAAGGTTATTAAAAAAAAAAAAAGAAATACTGTAATAAAGGAAAAGATGAGAAGTGGGTAAAGCAAAATGATCAGGACAGTGGGAATGATGTTGTCAGCTGGTTTCATAGCAGGGCCTCTCTTGCAAGCTTATAAAACTGATGGTTTAGTCAGGGTGATTGAATATCTTCTTTCTGCCGAAAAGTAATCATGATGGCAGTTGATATATCAGTATATAAAAAGTTCACTCAGAAAGCAGGGAGGCACCCACATTCCTTGTTGGATTCAGGCAGAGAACTAAGAATTGAATAACATCCAAAACAATTATGGAACATTTTAAATCTATTTTCTTATGAAAGAGAGAATGAAGATGAATTGCTGACCAAACTCCCTGAAGAGTTAAATATTTTCTTTGGAAAATATTTATCTGTTTGTGGAATTTCAAATTTTGGTGAATCCACCTTTTAAAAACCAGCTATTGTTTCCAGGAAAACTTTGGAAAAATCACCATGGTGATGCACATAGTGACCTATTTAAAGGTTGAGTTTTAACAGATTTCTTATCTCTTAGAGAAAATTTTCTACTTGTTTTCTATGTTCCTTTATTCATTTTCATGCTTCAAATTTAAAAGTCTCTGTGATTTTCTAAGGGTCAATCTTCCTGCCACCAACATAGATTACAATCTGTCTGAAGCATCGCATCTAGTCTTTCGAAGTTGTGACTGAAAAAACAAACAATTTTCTAGTGGTAAGAGCTATGAGGTTGAGCATAAAAAAAGATGTCAAATGAGCTCATAATCATAGGACTCCAGAACTTTGAACATGGGCATGCATGGAGCATGGACTGGCCTGTAGTCTATACATACCTATGACCTTAGATTTAGAACAGGTATTGGAAACCATATATCCCGATCAACATATGAACATGTTTTAGACTTTCTGTATGTTATCTAGCTTTTACTTGAGACCTTTGAGGAGCTCTCTACTACCTCCTGAGGCAATTCATTCTGCTTTTGGGTAACTCTAAAAGTGGCTTTTAGAGTTAGAAACTATAATCAGTTGGAGTCTAAATAGAAAAGAATACAAAAGAACTATCACTTCCCTGGTCTTAGACCCAGTGCCTCAGGTTAGAGCTTAAGATATCACTAACTTTTAAAGTTGCTACATCATACTATTGAGCTTGAAGTTCATTAAATCCTATAGATGTTGTTCAAACTGCCATTTAGATATCATTTAAATCTGTGAAGTTATTGTGGTTTTTCTTTTTAACCCAGTTGTAAAACTTTACATTTATTCCTGTTAAATTCCATCTTCTTAGATTGAACCCAAAGTTCTAGACACAGGGGGTCCTCAAACTACCGCCCGCGGGCCAAATGCGGCAGCTGAGGACGATTATCTCCCTCACCCAGGGCTATGAAGTTTCTTTATTTAAAGACCCACAAAACAAAGTTTTTGTTTTTACTATAGTCCAGCCCTCCAACAATCTGAGGGACAGTGAACTGGCCCTCTATTTAAAAAGTTTGAGGACCCTGTTAAGAATATCAAGATCTTTTTAGATCTTTGCTTTTATTGAATGAAGCTCCTTTTTCTCTAATAGAGTTTCACACACACACACACACACACACACGTTAACTCATTCTGAGCTTTAGTGTTTCTGACAGGATTCTTATGAGACCATACTACACTCTATGATACATCATCTGTTTCTTGTCCTTGCTTCATTCTCTCTGCCATGCTTATAATCTAATTCCTCACTTATTTCCTAGATTGCCTCCAGTATACTCTCATGACAATCAAGCTCCTATTTTTACTTCTATTGATTTCTACCCATATGATGATATTGAAGCCAAAGAACTTGAGTAACTCTCCTAAGATCTCATAAGTAGTAAAAATCAACAAAGAACTGCAGACTTCATAGCAGAAGGGCAAATATCATTCAGATTTTAAAAAAGAAGAAAAAAAGAGTTGTAATGTAAAATCTATTGATTGGTGAGTTTAATTTTGATATTTTGGGGAAATTCTAGAATATATTGTTAAAAGCATAGTTATTGATGATTTAGAAAAGGAAGTAATGATCAAGACCCAACATGTCTTCAAGACTCTCATTTTAGAATTTAATCTAGAGAAATACAGAAAGTTGGATATACTCCAAGGTTTAAATGAAAATAGCTTGAAAACTGTGCTACATATAAAAGATTACTGTTATTATTATTATGAATTTCCTCAATCAAAACCCCATATTTCTGACATCACTCTCACCTTTCTTACTTAGCATCCATTGATAAAGCCCAACCAATATTTATCAGTTGAATTCTCCCATAACCCCCCAGAGACCTTCTGCTCTTAAATTGGGGTGAGGGAGGTTCTTAATCTTTTTTTGTGTGTGATATAGCCTTTTTGGAAACTAAGTGAAACCTTTTGTATCTCTTCTCAGAATAATGCTCCTAAATTCACAATATAAGATATGCAGAATTACAAAGGAAACTAATTATGCTGAAACACACATGTGATTCCCTCCCCCCATCTAAATTCACTTATTCCCTGATTATTTTTCTTTTAATGTAACTGTTTCAGATGACAATAAGTTGTCTGCAGAAAGCAAAGGAGTTCTTCCCCCAAGAAAAATGTAAAAAAAAAAAAAATCTGACAATTAAATTTTATATAATATTTCTATATTTCTCTTTCATAGGACTTTATCACTAGAGACATTTGACCCCAAAACACCCCCAAATAAGAGGGGATTTTTGCTACTTTGTATTTAATTTTCTTTGAGTTTATATTCTCTCGAAAAACCTGAAAGCATAATTTCAATTTGCAAGAAGCCTTCTTGCTTGCTTTGTGCATAAATAGAAGACTATAAAACAGAATCTTCCTCACAGCAGCAAAACAGCAAAAAATCCTTTCTATTGGCCTTTGAGCTTCTTTTTATGTGGCTCACTGGTAACAAGATACTCCTTGATAAATAATGTCCTACTTTATTTTATATTTTTACATAAATTAATTGAAAAGAGCTCCCTTTGTAACAAGAGCATGTCAGTCATCTTTAAGGCAAAGGCAAAACCGTCTTGGATTGCTGGTTAGCTGAAGTGATTGCTATTTGGCAAGCCATATGAATTCATCTGCCAGTGGATAGGCTCTTAATAAGCAATCATAATAAGACAAGCTAACTTGTATCCTTAACATGGTGAAGTATAAGGACTGCCGGATTGGAGTAAGGAGGTGATGGGTACAGCTTCTAGGGGAAACATAACAGTGATGAGGTCCCCTGGCCTTAGAGTGTTTTTGAACCTTAACAGAAGGACCTAACTCTTACATGTACTCTGCCAAGTCAGTCACAAGTCAGTCAGTCTTGCTGACTCTCAGTCTCATCTATAAAAAGATAATAACAATAGTACTTGAAGTTACAAGATTTTCAGGAGGATCAGTGGGATGATAGATGTGGAACGCTGTAGAAATACCAGCTATTATCAACATTTACTGTCTTTTCTTCTGATTATAAGAAACCGATGTTTTTGTTTACCTTACCAAATTGAGGGCAAGGAGTTAGCTACCCTCTTTACAAAGTAGATAATGGGGTAGCTTGGGAATATAAATATAACTGTATAAATTATGTCATTTCTAAATTTGTTTTCTCTGTTTTGTCATGTTCAATCCAGAAAGAGCTATGGAGTCTAGAGTGCTGTAAGGTAAAGATGCAGAGAATCCCTCTTTTTTAAAGAGAAAAACGATCATCAGAGTTTCTGTCCTTTGAAAAGTGTGTGCTGCTTCTCCCAACTGTTTTGTGAGGTAGAGAATATTTCCTTTTCTATTCTATCAATCTGACATCTCCAGCCAACACTAAATCCATTTAAAATTACATCGGGGTCCTATAATACAATTTTTATGAAGTACCTTTTATTTTGCACTTGGCTATGTGATTGATTTTCTAAAATTCTAAATGTATCCAGAGGTCCTTTTTTTTTTTTTTAAACAGCAAGTCAGAAGCCAAAAACCACTAACCCATACCTCCTCCCAGCTGCTTTGCTTTAAAGAGAGCTTTCAACTCAATCAATCTGAGTTCTTTTGACAAGAATGAACGACTGACATCCGGGTTTGTTGTTCTTGAGAAGTCTTACTGTGGCTGAGGGGGCCACTAGCTAGTAAGCCTTTGCTAAAGAGTTGCCAGGCAAAGTTATTATCTAGCACTTGTTTGCTACATTCCACAGGCCTTAGAAAACAATAATGGAGGGAAGGGAAAGGGAGATTCTTGACAACCCAGTTCTCTTGGTGATTTGTGACTAGCTCTAATTTAAAGTGAGTTTTTGAGAGTTTTCCTTGGATCTTAGTTTGGAGAATGCACTAGAGTGTCCCTATAAAATTATTCTTGACTGAGAGAGGGGAGCCTCCCCAATTCTCCTCCTTCTTTCCAAGCTTCCCCTCAGGCATTCTGTTCCCAGATAGACATTTCTCTATCTTCTCAGAGGATCTTAGGGTCTTGGAGGATCATAGGATCTTTAGCCAGAACAGATCCAAGCAAAATAATCAGCTCAGTGCCTTCATTTTATAGATGAAGAAATTGAAAATGAATGAAGTTAATTACTTTGACCAAAATCATAAAGGTAGTAAGTAGGAAAGCTGGAATTTGAGCCCAAATATTCTAACTTCTTTTTTTTTTTCAAATATTCTAACTTCACATTTAGAATGTCATAGCATTTTCTACCTTTTCTTTTCTTTTCTTTTCTTTTCTTTTCTTTTTTTTTTGGCCAGGCAGTTGGGGTTAAGTCAGAGTCATTCAGCTAGTAAGTGTTAAATTTCTGATACTGGATTTGAACTCAGGTCCTCCTGCTTTCAGGGCTGGTGCTCTATTTACTATTTGACCTACTACCCCCCTTTTGTACTTTTCTTATAGAATATATCAATAAGCATTTATTAAGCACTTACCATGTACTAGGCACTATGCTAAATGCTGAAGATGAGGAAAGGGAAAGAAAGGAAATAAACTTTTTTTTTTTTTAAACACAGTAGCTATTATGACCCAGGCACTATGCTGAGTAGTTTTTATAAATATAATATCATTTGATTCTCACAATAACTCTTCAGGGTAGGAGCTATTATCCCCATTTTACAGCTAGAAACTTGAGGAAAACAAGGCTTAAGTGATTTGCCTAAAGTCACACAAGCTGTAGTTGTCTGAAGCCAGATTTGAAATGGAATTTTAACTCCAAGCCTAGTATTCTATCTCCTGTGGCAACAACCACCTCTTAAATAGAAAGGATAAAAAAGCAAAAACCAACTCTGTCTTCAAGGAGCTCACAATCTAAAGAGGGAGGGGAAGTAACAAGCAAACAATAATTTACATATAAAATCTACACGGGATGATAATTGGGGATAATCTTAGTGGGAAGACACTAATATTAAGGAAAGTTGGGAATAGCTTCTTTGCGGTGAGATTTTAGAAGTGACTTGAAGGAAACCAGGGGAGTCAGAGAGACTGGAGGTGAGGAGAGAGAAAATTCCCCACTAGCATAAGGTATAGTTTGTGAAATTCTGCACATTTCAAATGGTATTTAGAATAGAACAGAATCTTAGAACTTAAAGGGTCCTGAGAAATCATTTAATCACCTTCACTTTGCAAATAGAGAAAATGAATGAAGAAGGAAGTAATTTGGCCGATCACTTAACTAGTAAATGACAGATTTGGGAGGTAATCAGACTTAGGCCTCCAGACCCTTAAGTCCAGTATTCTTTCTTGTACAATGAGGTAACTTCTATGCTTCTTGCCAGTGATGATGACATCCATATCAGAGACAGATGCAAGATAGGCATTTTACCAAAATTATTAGTCACGTAAGGGTATCTAACTTGGGCAGGAAGCACACTTTACTACTGCTCTCTTCAACACAAATGTTTTGAGCCTACAGTAAATAAAAATAAAACAAAACAGTAAGCCTTTTATTTCTATGAAAATAGGTCTTCTCTATTAATCAGTCAATCAATCAATATTTATAAAGTACCTTGCTAGGAGCCAGGAACTGTGCTAAGCATACAAAAGACAAATGGGAGTCCCTGCCTTTGAGGGACTCACAATATAATTGGGGAGATAACATGCAAAATTTTTATACATTATACAAACAAGTTATGTATATAATAAACAAGAAATAATCAAGAAGGAGGATACTAGAATTAAGAAGGATTGGGAAAGGTTCTGAAAATGACAGCATTTTAATTGAGACCTAGAGAAAGCCAGGGAAATCAATGCTCCGAGTTGAGGAAGGAGAATATTTCAAGCATGGGAATGAGAGGAAATTCCCAGTCAAGAAATGGGGTGTCTTGTTCAGGGACCAGCAAGGAGACCACTGTCACTGAATCAAAGAATACGTATCTGGGAGTAAGGTGCAGAAAACTAGAAAGATGGGAGGGATGATGAAGGTTGTGAAGGGCTTTGAGTGTCAAAAGAGGATTTTTGTATTTGATCCTGGAGGCAAAAGGGAACCACTGGAATTTATTGGATGTGTATATTTATGTGTGTGTGTGTGTGTGTGTGTGATGGTTGTCTTTAGAAAAATCCCTTTGGTGACTGACTGGAAGATACACTAAAACTGGGAAAGGCTTGAGGCAGGCAGACCCACCAGCAAACTATTGCAACAGTTCAGATGTGAGATGATAAGGATCTGAAACAGGATTATGGAAGCATTAACAGAAAAGAAAGGAATGTCTTAGAGAGATGTTGCAAAGGTGAAATCCACAGCTTTCAATGATTGAATGGACATGGAGTGAAATAGTAAGGAGGATTCAAGGATGACTCTTAGTTTGCAAACCTGAGGAATTGGGAGGGTGATGCTATTCTTTTCCTATTTGTTGGTCAGAGCAAGCCTTCTTAAAGTTTTCCACTCCCAACCTTTTTTTAGCCAAGAAATTTTCACATGATCCCAGGTATACAAATATATAAAATTGGTATAAAAATCAAACATTTACTGATAATAAATCATAATTTTGTGACCCCCATATTCAGTTTTGAGATCATATATGGGGTCATGAACTTCAGTTAAAGAAGCTGAGGGTTAGAGTACTTTGTTATGTTTCTTTATGACAATACCATACTAAGCCCTTTAAAAGACATATTATTGCTTTTAAATTCAGCATCAGCAGAATTAGTGATGAGAATGCCTTTTTCTTCATATTGGCTTCAATCAATACATATAGTATAGTCAGATCATTCATGTACTCAGCAAATGTTTATTAAGTAGATACTGAGGAAAATAAAAAATTAAATTAGACCAAGCTGTTACCTTTCAATGGCTTATAGTCTCACAGGACAATGCAAAGCTTTGTAAAACTGAGAACTAGAGAAATGAAATTTATCATCATCATCATGATTATGAAGATAATTAGTTCCAGTTAGATAATAAAGTATAGTAAGAAAGCCTAAACAATGTGGTATAAGTGTAGATGAAGAAGAAAACATCAAAGTAAAGGTCTCCATGTATATATTATAATGATTTATTATGATTATCAATAAAGACAAAAGATGCTCCTAAGCATAGTGCTAGGAATATTGATTATTTCTCCCATCCTGAGCAGTAATGAAGTTGAGGACCTTCCATAGTGTAGACTGAAACCTCCTGGGCCAGGAAAGGCTGTGTCCTAAATTTTCTCACACAAAGAGGAGTTATATGACCATGACAAAAGTCTAGTATTGATCAAGAAAGTTCCCAGGTATGTAAGCTCACAGGCCAGACCAGAATCAGAGGTTGGGCACAGGATCAGATGTCTGAAAAGCCAATCAAGAGTCAGGAAGTGCAGGAGGCCACTCTGAAGAGGTAAAAGATAGCTGACTTTATAAGATTTTTAGCACTCAAGTTATGTATGTGGATTCAATTATATTTTTAAGTCCCATCAAAGGACAATATTACCTCCCAGTTTTGTTTAAATTAGTTCAAGTTGGATAACTCCTCTACTTGCTCTCAAAGGAAATTGCCATCTTTAAGTAGAGGCAGATGGCATGTTATAGTTACAAAAACCTGAAGAAATAGGGATTGTAGCACATGTACTAGAGCTTTTCTCTCAACTTCAACTGACAATGGCAACTCTACCTCCCATTAGGTGGTTATTACATCCCTTCTTAAGGTTCTAGATTGAAGAAGGCAGGTCAGTTTGAATACTGTAGCTCACAAGAAACCATCAGTGTTCTTTTTTCTTTCATGATTAATTTATGTCAATTTGCTAGCCCGATTTAATTCTATCTTAGAAGGGGACATTTTTCCCCCTAAGAATGTATAGTAAAAACAAATATTAAAATACTCTTGCAAAAGTCTCTCTTCTCCCCTCTCCCCAGTATATACATTGTCATGGGGGAAGTGGATCAAGCTGAGAACACTTCTGACAAAGGTCCAACCAAGCATAGAATACATTAATTCAATTAATATCTTTAATTGATTTCTTGATTTCATAGAAATGTTCTCACCTGATAAAGGTATCAGGGCTAGAATTTTTTGCTAGTTACTTTAAGTGTGGGAAGTATTGATTAAATAATGTCCCCACTACTTCCACCTAAAACCTTCGATTATGAGTTGTGCTTTAATATTTTGTTTGCTTAGCTACAATAAATGCTTTATTTCCCTGTACCTTCTGAAATTTTACCTGCCTTTCTAACTCCTTCCCAAAGTGATTATACATGAAATCTGATGATATTATACCTAAAAAAAAAAAAAAAAAAATCATCCCCTGAATGAGGACCCACTCTATTTCCTGGGGGAAAAAACAAAACTATAAAAAATGAACCAAAGTTCATACTCAATGCTATTTGTGTTATGAACCTCTTTTAACTATCAGGAAAAGGAAAGATAACATCTAGGCCGTAAAGAAAATTTCATCCTTATTGTTCTACCAATTCACAGGCACAACAAATCTTATTCCTGAGCACAGGTTCCACTCTATGCAGACACTCTGTTAGCTACTTTGTTGAATTTCTTGCTTTTTCAAATTAATTTAATTTTTGCTGATGTCTTTTGATTTTATATCCCAATGTCTCCTTCTCCCTCTGCTTGCCAGAAAAACATCCTTTTAAATAAAGAATAAAAAAAGAGGAGAAAAATATTCAGCAAAATTAGCCAAAAATTGAAATTTGACATTATCTATAGTGTTCCATACCTCCAGGCTCTCATTTCTGTAAAGAAGTTGGGGATTGGGAAGGAAGAGGAAAATATCTTGTCATCTCTCTTTTGGAGAGTCAAGCTCTTTGTCATTTCACAGCACACAGATATAGCTGTTTGACATATGTTTGACATAAAACATTTTTTTTTCTCAAACACTTTCCTTATCATCCTACTTGCATTATTTTTGTTCCTGAAAAAGCTTTTCAATTTCTGTGATGACCGCATATTTTAAAATCAGCTCGAGTCAGGAATTCAGGTTAAGGGAAAATCTTCAATCTTTATTCTTTTTGAGGTGAAGGGGGATTAGCAATGTGAGCAGCTGCAACAAGACGCCAGCCAGCAGTCTCTTTCCGTTTCTCTCTCTGCCCCTCTGCCTCCACCCACCAAAATCGTCATTTCCTATATAGCACATCAGGACTTGCACAAAGAGTGGATAGGGGCCATTCTTTCTCCAAGCATATATATTAATAAAGTATGGTCCAATTACTATTTAGCCTCACGTGCTTGGGACCTCAGAGCATCAACTCGAGCTTCAGCCCATTACAAATTTCATATTATCAAGAGGATCTGTTTTACCTTTCATGATCTTTTCAATCCCTTGGAATATCTTGTTTCTAATAGTATCTAGAATTGGTTTTGGAGAAGGGCCTCAGATCCTGTTCTCCAAGGAATCTGTTAGGCTTAACAGTTTGTTAGACATGATTCAAGTCCAATGTTCAGCAAATGCATCTGACCTTTGGTATGATAAAGAAATTTTTTTTCTGGCTTATTTTGTCTTTTATATAATACTTGGAAGCAATTTATCTACAGGAAAATATGACATACTGTCCATGTAAATGAAAATGAGGATATACTTAGAATTTTTAAAAGTATAATTTTTAAGTTGTTGAGATATAATTTCCTTTATGACTTGAATTTCTTCAAATATTTTAAACAATACAGAAAAACATTTGAATAATATACTTTGCTAAGTTTCTTTATGTGGAGCTAGAACATCTGGTTTACAATCCTGGCTCTGCCACTTACTGCCCCTAGGAAGGATACCTCCACTCCTGGTTTCCTCTTTTATAAACTAAAGGGATTGAATTTAATCACTTCTGAGGATCCTCTAAACTCTAGAGCTCTAGTGGCTTCTTCCTTTGAGTCTGTGATCCTATAATCCTGGTTCTTTCAATTTGATAATACTGTTCTTAACAGTGAATCCCACAAAAACCATACCTTTACATGAAACCTGGAACAATTAGGTTCATGATGATAATAAGGTGAATCCCTAGCTCACTTTAAGGCTCATCTCCTACTAGAAGATTATATTGATTTCTCTCTTCCCCCCATTCCTAATTTGTGTTCTAGCTCATATTAGTTTGTATTTACTTTGTACAATTTTTATTTACCTACCTGTATACACACTGTTTTCTTCTAGTCAAACGTAAATTTGTTGAGATCCTCTTTATGAGGGATTCTTTTGTTTTTGGATTCTTTTGTATCCCCAGGACCTAGTTCAAACATTCCATATCCCACCTTTACATCTTTGCATGGGCTGTCCTTTATGAATTCTCAACTCTGCTTCTTATAATTTCAAAATTCCTTCAAATCTCAACTCAGCTCCCAGGAATCCATTCTGGATGCCATCAGCTACTAGTGCTTCAACTCCCTTTCCCATCAATTGCCTAATATTTACTTTTTGTGTATGTAATGAAGGGGATTTAGTTTCCCTTACAGTTCAGTTGATATAATCACAGAAAGTGATAACAGGTATAAGAAGGTATTAATATGCTAACAATGGGGAAAATATCCTGCTATTCCTTTATGAAATGTGAAAAGACTCTTTTTGAATCAGAGTAGGGAGCCTGGCCATTGACTAGGCAGACACACTATACCCAAGGTGTCTTTTAAAAAGAAGCTAGTCATTTGAACAATTTTATAGTTTGAAGCATTAAAGGCAAACAACAGCTTTGTGGAGTGTGACCCCCTACATGTCTACTAGAATGCAACAGGGGTATGGTGGAAAGATTTTTCTCTCCCCATCAGTTGTTACTCACTATAGAAATACCCATCAAATAGAAAATACCAGAAACCAGTCCTGTGCTGGGAGTGAAGTAGTTTGAGCTAGGAAATAGAAATGCACATTTTTCTTAATACATGTCTGTCTATACAGACAAACAGATATAGATACAAAAAGGCTGTATTCATTGCAGGAGACAACTTCAAGGAACAGTACTTCTAGCAGTAAAAAAAAAAGAGAGAGAGAGAGAGAGCTAACTATGTATTGGGGAGAAAACAAGCTCTGGCTCTGTGAGCTATAAAGAATAGCAGACTCAGGGAACCCAGCTGGGCAACTTGCCCAGCAGAGACATTGCACCAAAGGAGGCGGGTGGGTAGGACAGATATAGAAAGGATTCAGTAAAAAAAAGAAAGGACTTTCAGGACCCTGAATTATTAGAGACATGAGTTGTCTTAACTATGCATTTTTTACATGTGTCTCATCACCTTGGCATACTGTGCTCACTTCTCCCACTGCTCTGTGTGTTTGTGGGTGAGGGTGAGACAGATGTTTTAGGAGGATGTTATGTAGCTTTTGTTCTTACTAATACCTTTTTTCTGAGTTAATTGTGTATAACAATGGGGGCTCATGAGCTAAAATTTTAGAAGTGCAGACCCACATGTGAGAGTAGTCACCTGTTCCCTTTTGTAATAAACCTGAAAACGTGTAAGTACTGAGGCAGTCCAGAGGGCTACATATATTTTGTCTTTATTTATAAAAGAGTGTGTGTGGTCTGGCACGGTGTGATGTGGTGTGGTGTGTGTGTGTGTGTGTGTGTGTGTGTGTGTGTGTGTGGTTGTATTCTGTGCTCATTCCTTCCTCACCCTCCAACCCCAGAATGTAAGTACCTTGAAAGCAGAGATTGTTTTATCTTTGAATGGCTCAAACCAAACACAGTGCCTGAAATATAACAGGTACTTAATAAATTTGAATTGATTGACAGATGCATTTCTAGGTGCTAGAGTTATGACTAAGATTTCCCCCTCTCCCCAAGAAAAGTTCCAAAAAACTTGTCTAAATGAGGGGTACATTGTTGGACAAGAGAAAAGATTCTGTTAGTATTATAGAAATTGATTTGGAATATACTATCTTTTGATAGAGCAAGATTCCAGGGGGGATATTAGGTGTAGTCAAAATGAACCAACTTCTGATGTTCACAAGGAAAACAGAGTGGAGGATGCAAATTATAAAAAAAGAACCAAACTACTAATATTGAAACCTATTGGTATAAACACAGAATGTTGTCAGACTATGAATTATGAGTTACTCAATACTAAAATAACCAGTTAAAGGTCCTAATACTGCTGCCCCTGGAGAACAGAATCCTCTGGAAAATATGATTGCATAAAGAAACCTCAAAATGGTTTCTTCCTTATTTTTATAGTAGAAGAACTGTCCAGAATCCCTATTGGATCATAGTTAATTCAAGAGAAATGACATATATGCAAATTGATTTGATTCTATTAGTGGCACAATGATCTTAAAGAAGTTGTTTGATTTCTTTGAACTCCAGATTTTCATTACCTATAGAATGGCAATAATAATACTCATCACACCTACCTTATAGGGTTAAGTGAGTTATTAGTGTCATCATGGTACTAGTCTATAAATCATAAATCAAAAATGTCATAGTGATCCAATACAATAGCACATATATTCAACAAGTTTTTTTTTTTTTTAAGTGCATTAAAACAATAACATCAATTTGTAACAGATTTTGTAGGATTCATTTATCCTGCTAGGAAGTGTACCCTGGAATCCTGCTAGAAAGACAACTTACAAAAAAAGGGGAGGAAAGGAGAGAGGAAGGAATGGTATATATAAGGGTATGTTGTCAAAGTCCAGTAAGTCAGAAATAGAGCTGGAGGGAAATAAGAACTGGTTAGTCTACACCCCCTCCTCCAAATAAGGAACTAGTAAATGGGAGAAAGGAACTGACATGGCAGCGGGATTGTCCAGTGTGAGAAGGCTATGTGGAATAGATGTATGGTACAAGGTAAGGAGACTTCAGGTTTTGGTAAAAATTCAAAGTAAAGCTGAGTCATGTTGTCAAAATCTTACATCCTGAGAAGATGTGAAGATGGATAAGATATGGTTCCTACCCTTACAGGGTTTATAATCTCATGGGAAGATATAATGCCGATGCAAATAATTATAAGAAAAAATATTTGATTAATTAATACATTAATACATAATTGTAAATGTGGTAGTGGCAAGAATGTGGGATGGAGAAAGATCATTAATGACTGGATTGGGAGAGGTGAATCGAAGAAAATAAGGAAAGGAGACATTTAAAATTGGGCCTTAAACAATAGGCAGGATGTCAGTTGGAGGTAGTGGGAGTGGGGTGGAACAATGTCATTTCCGGTATAGGGAATAATGCAAGGAAAGATATAGAAGCTAGAGAACATGAAATGATAGGGGAAGGAACCTTGCATAACAGGCTATGAAATCTGGATTTTATTTGATATGGGATAGGAATACATTAAAGGATTTTAAGGAGAGGAATGACATGTTCAGAGTTGTGGACAAGTAAAAGTTAGCATCAAAAGAATCTACACTGATATAAATGTTTAATTAAAAAAAAAAAAAGAGGAAGAACCAATATGTATGAACCTGAGAAAGTATTGAAAAGTAGGACACAGTCCTTTACCTATAGAATGAAATAGGAAAGTTAAATCTATGCTCACAGAATTCTAGCTACTATTAAATACTTGCTAACAAAACCATCCTTTTCCTTTTGCTACTTCCTGGCACCTTTCTCTGTATTTCCCTTCTGATTTTCTATTGCCGATATTTCAAAATCCTGCTTTCTTTTAAATGTTGTTTTTGTTTTTGTTTTCCTTTTTTTTTTCATTAAACAGCATTTTCTTTCTTTTTCCAATTACATAGTTTTCAACATTCATTTTTTTAACTGAAGCTTTTTATTTTCAAAATATATGCAAGGATAGTTTTTCACCATTGACCCTTGCAAAACCTTGTTCAACATTCATTTTTAATAAGATTTTGTGTTTCAATTTTTTTCTCCCTCTGCCTAAGATGGCAAGCCATCTGAGATAGATTATACATGTGCAATCATGTAAACATATTTCCACATTAGTTATGTTATAAAAGAAGAAATAGAACAAAAGGAAAAACCACAACAAACAAAAACAAACAAAAAAGTGAAAATAGTATGTTTCTATCTCCAAATTCTTTCTCTGGATGTAGATATTATTTTCCATCATGAGTCCCTTGGAATTGTCTGGGATTATTGTATCGCTGAGAAGAGGTTAGTAAATCACAATTGATCACTACACAATGTTGTTGTTACTGTGTACAATGTTCTCCTGGTTCTGCTCACTTCACTCAGCATCATACTGTTTCTTTTTAAAAGATTTCTTTTAATCAGATTGGGCTTGCTAGCATGAACTGTCAGTGGTATGCATTTTAGGAGGCTTTGGCCTTATGTTGTATTACCCTGGCAACTAGATTTACAGGCAAAGCACTGGCCTTGAACTTGTCAGAGTCTCTGACAATGTGAACTCAGCTCTTTTTATTCTCTAGCAAATCAAGTTGTCATGCCAACTGCTAACAATGAAACCCATTTCTCTCCCTTCTCTAGCTTTAATTCAATAACTTAGAAAATGTTTCGTATATAATCCAATTGGCCTGAATGCATGTATTACTTGAATGTGCATATGGGTGTGTGTTTTTTAACAATGACTAATAACCTGTAAATAGATGACAAAAGAACTGGCAAGGGTCTAGAAATGAAATTTGGGTCAAAAGTTCAATGAAAAGCAAAGAAAATGTGCTGAGTTTACAATGGATGCTCCAATTTTAGAATAATAGCAAAAGATAACTAAGTCCTGGAAACCAATTCCTGCCCTGTAATATATGTGCCTAGTTTCTAAGAACATAGCTGTACAATGAATTTTAAATTCATGTGTCCATATACTGCAAATAGATATTTAGAATTATTTGATAGCTCTTGACATAGAACCTGAACATTAAAAAAAAAAATCACACTATCTTTATATGATACACCAGCATGTAGTTCTCCAGGTACCTTTATGCCATATCTCCTGACTCCACGTTCTTTCCCTACCTGGAGATTCTGACTGGTAAAAGTTTTTTAATATCTAGAGTGACTCAGACCTGAGCTAAATTCTCTCTGCCCATCTTAATGTATATTATTATGTGCTTGGCCTTCTTTGATTTCTTTGCTTCAAGTTTGGATATAAAAATCAAATCAAGACTACCATTTTTAAAATAAGGTGTAGTTTCTCCTAAGAGCTTCATTCACTATCCCTGTCTTTCCTGACCAAAATAACATTTGCTGGCCATTGCTTCTTTATATGTGTTAGTCTTCCTTTATAAGAATGCAAACTACTTGGCAGAAGGGGCATTTCACTTTTGTATTTTGTGTCCTAGTGCTTAGTGCTTGGTACATAGTAAATACTTAACAAATTATTTTTCATTCATTCATTCATTCAGTATTTTTTCCCTCTAAATCACTAAAGTTCCACTTAAGTTTCTTACCCCTCTCAAATTCTCTTTTTCTGCCTGTCTCTCTGTCTTTCTCTGTGTCTTTCTCATTTCTTAATATGGTAAAACAATTTTTTTTAAATTAGCAACCAGGGAATGAGACTGGAGGATCTGAGTTGGGTATATTAGAATAATTCAGGCGATAAGGATATATCAAGAAATATATAGTGGAAAGGAAAAAAAAGATAAAAAGATTTAGAGAGGGGGGTGGTTTCCAAATAAAGCACAGCTAGCTTGTAACTGAACAGACAAAAAAAGACAAAGTCTTGACTTTCACTATAATATAATAGAACAGACAGTGATGTGTCAAAAACTAGAAGAAAAATGAGAATTTGAGAATATAGAAGTAAGGGGAGGTAGAAACAAACATGGATAGAACCTACACAGAGCAGATAAAATCCTGCCTACAAAAGCAGATTTTGAAGTATCCTTTGTATTCTTTCCAGGGAGGTGCTGCATATGACTATATTTACAGAAACAAGAGCAGATCATTAAAATCCATTTAGAAAACATGATCTTATTTATGAAGTAATTCAATAGATGAGGCAAAACCAGATGTTAAATCAAACATTTAATCAAATATTTATTGAGTATCTACAATCCTAAGGCACTCTGCTCAGTGGCAGGAGATGGAGTGTGAAGGCAGTTAAGAAAAGTATCAATTCTGATTTCTGCCTTTATAAAGCTCTGAGTTTAATAAAGAAGACAATAGAAAAAAAATGATTGAAGAAAACTAATACAAGGTAATATGTAAATGCTAAATTGTACAGATTAGATGGTAAGTACTAGAGGTCCTCAAATGAAAGAGACATTCATTGAAGTAAAAATATCCTTGTAACCAGGGCAAAGTAGTTTTGATCTATGAGCTAAGAAGTTTAAATACATTATTCAAAGCCTAGTATAGGGCTTTGTAGGATGAGAGTCTAGAAAGCTTTCTAACTAAAGAGAACATAAAATGGATGAGCAAAGAAAAGATTTAAAAAAACATAAAAATTAAAAGTTTATTTTGTAGGAGAAATAGATTCTTTGTGATCAGAGATTGAAGTAGTAATTAGAGCAGGGTGATTTAAGCTTTTCTCCAGATACTAAAATTTAGAGGGCATCAATAGTCCTTGTAGTCCTTCTTCAGCCTAGAAACAACTGAGTATAAAATCTGGTTAGCAAAAATAAGTCATTAAAGTAGGAAGCTAATAGGTAAATATGCTATGGCAACTGGGATTAAAGGACTTGTCCAGAGTCATATAGCTAGTAGTTGTTCAGTGTTATTCTCTTTTTTTATTTCACTCTCTACCTCTTGCCAATGGCAGAATCTTAAGCAAATTCCTCTCCACCTGTCCCACCTGGCTCTGCTCTTTCCAGATAGTAGTAGTCTCCCTAATAGCAGCTCTGAGATATCCCAAAATCTCTGCCCACTGACTGATAATGAGAATTTATCATTTCAGAGAAATTGCTGAGCAAATTTTCATGAAGGGAGGGCTGACTTGATTGACTTCCCTGAAAGAGCAATTATGCCTTATATGTCAATGTATCCTTCTTAGTAGAGTTATGAAATGTGGTCTGGACAAGATCAGAAAGGAAGCAATAAATTGGGAAATCATTCTTATATTTAAGGGTTCTGATAAAGGCCTCATATCTAAAATATATAGAGAATTGACTCAGATTTATAAGAATTCAAGCCATTCTCCAATTGATAATGGTCAAAGGATATGAACAGACAATTTTCAGGTGAAGAAATTAAAACCATTTCTAATCATATGAGAAGGTGCTCTAAAGCACTATTGATCAGAGAAATGCAAATGAAAACAGCTCTGAAATACCACTGTACACTTCTCAGATTGGCTAATATGACAGGAAAAGACAATGACGAATGTTGGAGGGGATATGGGAAAACTAATACATTAGTATGTTGTTGTTGGAACTGTGAACAGACCTAAGCATTCTGGAGAGCAATCTGGAACTATGTTCAAAAAATTATCAAACTGTGAATACCCTTTAGGAGTGTTTCCATTGGGCCTATATCCTAAAAAGATCTTAAAGGAAGGAAAGGCACCCACATGTGCAAATATGTTTATGACCGCCCTCTTTGTAGTAGTTAGAAACTGGAAACTGAGTGGATGCCCATCAGTTGGAGAATAGCTGAATAAGATATGTTATATGAAAGTTATGGAATATTATTATTCTATAAGAAACGATCAGCAGGATAATTTTAGAGAGGCCTGGAGAGAGTTACATGGACTGATGCTAAGTAAAATGAGCAGAACCAGATCATTGAACACGGCAACATCAATATTATACAATGATCAATTCTGATGAACATGACTCTTTCCAACAATGAGATGATTGATGCAATTCCACTGATCTTGTAATGAAGAGAGCCATCTACACCCAGAGAGGACTGTGGGAACTGAATGTGGATCACAACATAACATTCTCTTTTTGTTGTTATTCACTTGCATTTTGTTTTCTTATTCATTTTCTTTCTTTTTTTGATCTGATTTTTCTTGTGCAGTGAGACAATTGTATAAATATATATATATATATATATTATATATATTGGATTCAACATATATTTTAACATATCTAACATAGATTGGATTGCTTGCCATCTAGGGGAAGGGATGGGGGAAGGAGGAGAAAATCTGAAACACAAGGCTATGCAAGGTTCAATGACAAATTATTATGTTTTGAAAATGAACAGCTTTAAAAATAAAAATAAAAATTTTTTTTAAAGAGAAATGTGGTCTGCATCACTCCTAAGTGTTATTTAAGCTAGATTAAAATGTAACTGGGAAATATTTAACAAAACAAATAAAAATACAATAAAACATAGATAACATTACATTTTAAGACTAAGGCAATATGTGGCCCACAGGGATCCTTTGTGTATGGTTTAGAGGGCCCCTTTCTATTTAACTTTGATACCGCTGCTCTCCAACATCTTGCACAATGCCTTGTACATAGCCAAGTATCCAATAAGTATTTATTTTATTTGTTAAAGGATGATATAAGAGTTTTGGAGGCTCTGCATAGTGTCACCCAGAGATTCAGACTCAGAACCACTTTGTAAACCCATTGTTATCTTTTTTTGTTATTGTTGGACAGAAAAGAAACTATTATCACATATAAAAGACATTTATTCTATGTCTCTAACTTTCGTCCCACACTAAATTCCATACAAAGAGTTACATAGATTACTGACTCTGCTATCTTGGATCTTACAACAAAGATACATGAAGACATTCAGGTAGCAAAATGAAACCATTAACCTGATAATTGAAGAGGCAGGCAATGTTAGAGAAACCTCCCAGAATACTCCGAGCAACATATTTAAACTCAAAAAGCATGCAGCAGAAAGACAGTCCCATTGATTACCACAGAAAAGAAAGGTATATATACCATTAAAGCTAGGAGCTTTCACATTTCATAGATAGGATCATAGAGTTTCATGGATGAAGAGAGTTTGGGAAGCCAAAATTGGAAATGAAATGAGCCAAAACTAAAAATTACATATATGGGAAAATTAAGAAGGAACATCTAAAATAATTGGGATATTAGAAAGGTTTAAAAAAAATGATAGGACCTCACAGGTACACAGTAATTGGTAGTATGATTTGAGCACTCCAAAATGCCTTCCATTCTATTCCCCTAATGCCTTAGATTCCTTTAAGAGAGACAGAGCCTTTCTTCTAAGTTTAGAAATCAAGTTTAAGGTGCGAATGTAAGAGATAGATAGACAGACACACACACATACACAGAGAACATTGACTTGAAGTCACTTTAGGTATAAAATGACTGATCATAAAAACATTACTAGATAAGATTGTGATATTAGAGAAATGAAAGAACAAATGGATTCTGGGATTTGGGGTGAGGCAATGGAGGGTAGAGGGAAGAATGCAGAAAGGATTATGGAAATACAAACTTAAATGACTTCAGCATTTTGTGAAATGCTTCTTCATGAAATACTAATGAATGGTACATAAAAAAGGAAAAAAAAACTTCAGAGAAATGTCCACTATACAGAAGACAAGCACTAGTTGCTAGAAAAATAAAAACAATGAAAAAAAATAGACCTTGTCCTCAAGGGATATATACTAAATAATATATTTTAAGTATATAAGAGATAAAGTTCTGTGTGAGGGGTGTGTGTGTGTGTGTGTGTGTGTGTGTGTGTGTGTAATGAAAAGTATATTTTTTTCTCCTAAAATCAAGATCAGTAATTGTATAAATTGCATACATTCCTTGATTCTATCACCTCAGTTCATTTTACCTCTGCCCTACTAGTTCAAAGATAAAAGAAATTTTCATCCAAACTGAATTATTCTCTGCCAATGAGTCTTACTAGATTAGATTCCAGATGTATGGTCTTATAAGAACAGGTTCCATATTCAAAAGTAAGGAGATAAATCAAGACAATACATAACAACAAATACAAACTGAGCCAATGTCAACATTCTCATAAATTATAAACAGTCTTGCCTATGCTCAGCATCGAGATCTTTAAAGATAAGAGACTGTGTGTGTGATGAAATCCAAATATTTTAAACCCTTCTATTTGAATTCTGATGACTGACAAATTTATTATGAATTTTATGTTGATTATTAGCTACTTTACCCTTTCGTTAAATGGAACTTCTGCTCTACCAGAACTTTTGATCTATTAATTTAGTTTGAATTTCATCATGGAAAGTAGTTTAATAAAGCATCTTATAGTTCAGACTCTTTAGTAATTTAAGCTGGCATCTATAAATGAATTTATACACACAGCTATGTGCACATACACACATACACATGCACAGGCATGCAAACACACACTTATAGAAAAAGTTTGGGATGTAGGAGTATGTAGAATTAACTCTTTCAGTAACTTTGTCTTTGTGATCTTGAGCAAGTCATTTAGTTTTTCTGGGCCTTGGTTACTTTATTTGTAAAATAAGAGAATTTGACAATAAAGATCTTTAAGATTCCTTCTAACTCTAAACATATGACCTTTTGATTCTATGATCTCTCTGGCTCGTATTTTTGACTTATTTGTAAAATGAAGGATTTGAACTGGTTGATTTCTAAGACATTCTTGACTCTCAATTCTATTGTTTTATTATAACTCAGTCAACTTTTTTATGAGTTGCCGAGGAAGTTATTCTTTGAGGAGGGGGAAGACAGTGACTGATTGATATTGCTGTTACTTTAAGGACCAGCTGGCCAAGTGCTTGAGACTGTGTCATAATTCTGTGACTATTCTCCTCTCCTTGTTACTTGGTATTTCTGCCATCATGTGCTCACTTCAGCATGCTAAGCTCAGTGCCTTGTATTCATCTAGTACTTCCGGTATCAGATTTGGCCATGAATTATACATTCTAATAGCACAAGAGAGTCTATCTTGGAAGTGTCCTTGGAAGTATTGTTGAATACTCATTTACATTCTTTATATTTAGGATTTTTTAGAGGGCCAGCCAGCTTCAGATTTGTTATAAATTATTGTCTACATGGTTCTATTTGAGACCAAAAAAGGTTCCTATCAGTTAAAAACCATTCATTAAAGATCTATTATGTACTTTTTTGGCAGACATTTTGCAAGTTCTGGGCATCAAAAGGCAAAACAGATGACTTGTAAGATCCCTTGAAGCTTTGAATATATGATCTTTATTAAATTTCTTTGTAATTCCAAAAGATTAAATCAACTCATTAGTAATCAACAAACATTTATTTAGGAATTATTTTGCTCCAGGCACTGTGCAAGATGATTCAAAAACATATTAGTCCCGGCCCTCAGGAAGCTACATTCTAAAAGGAGAAATAGCATGTTTACAGATAAATAAATGCAAAATATGTACAAAGTAAATTTTTTTGGGGGGAGATCACTAGCAGGGATGGGAAGAATCAGAAAAAGTCTCTTGCAGGAGATTGTGCTTGAGCTGAGTTTTGAAGGGAGCTAGGGATTTTTCTAGGAGGTGGGATTAAAGATGGAATGAATTCCAAAAGGCATAGAGATAAGAAATGGAATATTATCTATAGAGTAGAGCAGGCAGGCTAATTTGACTAGAACACAGACTTTGTAGTGGAAAGTAAAATGTAATAAATTTTGAAAAATAAACTGGAATATTACTTTGGTAGCTTTGTGGAGCATAGATTAGAAAGGGAAAGGTGAAGCACAGAAATCAATTAGGAGATTTTTGTAAGGCCATCTTAGAGAATGGACAGTGATTATATAAATTCCAGAGGTGATGTGTTTGTGTGTAGGGCACATTTAGAGCATTATTTGATCAAGATAGGATAAATATGAGTCAAAATAGTTATATCATTGGGCTATAAGAGGGCACTGAACATCTTGGGTTGAACTAGAGGTGGACATTTCCCGGAAGGAGCAAGAATTTGACTTGGAGACATAGGAATATAGGGATACAACGTTCACTGATATCACATTGTCACCCAGTGTAAGCCCTGAATATCAATATTCCTCAGGAACAATGTGAAGTCATGTCTCTTAATGAGCCCTTGAGAATATATTAGCATTCTATCTTAAAGCAAACTTGTAGACCTGAGCAGGATTGACAGTTTTTTATATTCAGGTGTCCAAAAGTCAAGACAATTTTCCCAGCTGTAGAAACTAAATGGCAAAGATTGGCATATTTTAGGTCATCTCACTCTGATTTCCATAAGGATCCTTGTACTGGAGTGGTGTTATGATATTCCTAGAAGTGTTTGACATCCATTAGAACATCATCCTGAAGCTAAGAAAGAAGTAACATTTCAACTCTTACATAAAGAATTCCCCTCACTGCCCAAAGGTGATAAATATGTCTTAATACTATTCCCATCTTCCTACAATAATAGTTGGAGAGTCAAAAGTCAAAGAATGGAAATAGATTTGTCACTCTATTCCCCCCCTTTACAGGACCAGAAGTCTAGCAATATGTGTCTCAAATGGAGAATGCTAATGCAAGCAGGAACTGGACAAAAGCAGCAATTTTGCCTTTCCCTTATACAGCTCAAGTTCCACCTGAACAGAAACAGCTCCAATTGGACATAATTGATCTAGACTAGAAGGAAAACACATTCAGACAGACCTACCCATTGCCTTAGTTGCCAGTCAACAACAAATTTTGTTTCCATTTTTATTTAATAGAAGATTAAAAAAAAAAAAAAGATGGTTACTGGTATTTGTAAAACATTTATAAAATAAGGGTATGAATGTTAAATAATGATAACAACTGGCATTTATGGAGCACTTAAGTGCTTGCAAAGCATCAGACTGACATGATCTCATTTGAACTTCACAACAACCCTGTGAGACATGTACAAAAGATATCATTACCCCATTTTACAGATGAGAAAATTGGGGCTAAAAGGGATTTAAGTGACTTGATTAAAGGTTGAATAATTAATGAATGCTGGAGAAGGGATCTGAATTGGGAGTTTTCTGGATCCAAGCCCTAGCATTCTAGTCTCTATGCATACTGCCTCTAGAAAAACTTTTTCCTGACTTTTGTGTCTTAAGTTTTGTAAAGTGATTTACAATTTTTTCTATTAACAACAACAACCTGTAATAACTTACAACAATCCTGTAGGATAACTCCTGAAGCAATTTTTATGTCCCTATTTCCATTTTATTGTTAAGGAAATCTAGACCAAGAGATATTAAGTAACTTGTCTGTATCATAACAGCTAGTAAGTTTTCGAGGTGGGATTTTTTTTTATCTTTTATCCATTACACTGTTTCACCTTTCATTAGAGAATGCTCGGTGATATCAGTATTACTATCCAAAAAAAAAAAAAAAAAAGGAAGAAAGAAATTAAATTTCTTTCTAATCCTGCCCTGTGGCAAATTCAGTTGAATTATTTCAGTTACATAAATATTGCTTATCTAGTCACACAAGATTTGGAGTCATTTGTTGGTCAAGAGAGAACTGCATATTACTTTCAAAGAGGAAATAGTTATTCCAATTTAAACAAGCATTCTAAACAGTTTTTTTTTTCCTGGTGCACTCATCACAGAATGATTATAATTCAAATTTATCAAGAGTAAACACACACACACACACACACACACACACACACACACACACACACAAAGTTGGAAATGGGTTAGAGAAAGAAAAAGTGCAGCAACGGCCTGTTTGTCAGCAGCATTAGACCTGTAACATTTTGGAGGAGGAATTTCCTCTCTCACACTGGTTTGAGTCAAGACCCTATAGAACTTCAAATAGGCAACCAGCCAACCCAGCAATAAATGCTACACTGAAGCATCTCTTAGATCTAGGTCATAAATTCTGAGTCTCAAAGTTAATTTCCTCCTAAGGCTAGGTCTATACAACCCAATTATCTATCTAGATAATTTAGATTGTAAAATGTGCTTGAACTGTATAAATCTATGAATTGACAAGTAAGTGAACATTTATATGTAAGCTATTCAGGTCTTCATCTAGTCCATCAGGACATATATCTTAAACAGACGCTGAAAATGGACTATGAACTGTGCTCAGAATCTAATTGGGTAAGGAGAACATACTGGATTGCTTTTGGAAATTGTGCTGTGCTTTTAATGACCCCAGGATTCTCCCTGGATCAAAGACCCATCTTTTTAATAACATAATTTTTTTGGTGATACTGTCTGTTTGCTATGCGTGGGCAATCACAGCCTCAGAAATATTAAAGTAGAAGGTTACTCAAAGGACAAAGAGTAAGTACATAGTGAATGTACTCAGGCTGCAATACATTGTCAATAGAGAACTATCATCATAAAGAGTAATATCAGACTATGTATGTATGTCCAGCAAAAAAAAAAAAAAAAGTTGTTTCACTCACATAAGGAGAGTAAGAGTTACCCAATAGATTGACCATGTGCTCCGTACACATTCATGGAAATTATCATGAATTTAAAGGGAGACCCTGAGCTTATTATGTGGGACTCCTTTGAAAGTTTTCTTAAGGGGGCAGAGATAGGGACTTGAAGTTGCACAGAATGGACAAGCATGAATGCATTGTGATATGCACTATTGGAGGGAACACCCACATCGACAAGATCACATATTCATCTTAAATAAATACACTAATGGAATAATGATTTGAATTCTACATGCTGGAATGTAGAAGTGGCTCAAGGGAATCCAGCTTTTGACTAAATTCTCTCTCCCCTAACAAAAAAGGAGGTAGATATTTGACACTGGGTATTTCATGATAAAAAAAAAAAAAATTCATGATTATTTTAATTATAAGTAGAAACATTATAGAAAGTCTTTAAGAGAAATCACAACTCCTGTGTTGCTCTATAAAAATAAGATATTGTGAATCAGTTGTAGAAAAGTTATTTCAAAGTTTTGAATTTGAACTCTTCTGTCAAAAACTCCTAGGCTCTGGGATTTTGATTCTCTAGCACTGCTGACTTTGGTCCGAATGTTTATCCATTCATTTTTTCAGATCTCTAGTCGTTTGTTTATTTTGGCCAACCTCTTGCAGCCAGAGACTTCCTACACCCTGCCATCTGGCACCCTCTCTGGTTTCATTCCCACAGGCTAGTCATGAGGAAAAATCTCAGAGGAAGTTGATCTGCTCCAAGACCCAGAGTTGGCCTCCTGAGTTCTTGTGCCCAGGTGTGTGTGTAGCAAAGACAGTCTTTAAGTGGACTCTTTATTAGAGATAACTTTTCAGATTCATTAGAAACACAGCATGAACTCTGATCTTTGTGGATGAGCTTAAATTTTCAGAAATGAAATCATTTAATTAGTGCTTTCTTCTTTTCTAGGTTATTACCCAACATCTTCTGTCATCCATCAAACTTACAGACCTTTCTAAGGAAATTCAGGGTTGGTACAGTTTCATCTGTTTTAGGTTACAATTTACTTAGTTTTCCAGAATATATATATTTTAAAATAGTTAAAGGAGATTTAAATGAATCATTGTGTTATCTAGGTCCCAAACAAATAATTGACCTTCAGCCAGACTTGCCCTATTCATTGTTCCTTGAATGTACTTTGTGAATTATCACCCTTCTACCTTTATATGCACCTATGATGTCTTCTACCTCTCAGATTATTTGGAGTTTGCTTATCTAACTTTTAATTCCTTGTACTTTTAAAATTCATTTCATCTCTTTTTTTTTTAAACATTCCCTTACTACCCCAATCCACAATGATTTTTCTCTTCCTTGAACTAAAAAGAATAATTATTTGCTTTTTATTTTATTTTGCCTTAAACTGTTGATTATTAGAAGTTCATAGATTTAGAACTAGAAGGAAACTCGAGATCACCCAGTCATTTTATAAACGAAAAGATTGACCCTGAGAGAAGCATTTTATCTAAAGCCAAATACTTAATAAACAACTAAATTGAGATTTAAACCTCAATATACTGATTTTAAGCCCAAACCTCTTCCTACTGTGTCTTTTCATATCTGTGTGACTTTGTCTCTACATTTAGATTCTAAGCTCTTTGAAAACAGAGGCTATATAGTTTTCATTCCCCATTCTGATCAGTGCTATAAGTATTGTAGATACTCTGCACACTTTCATCATTTCTTTACCTCTGATTCTGTCTCTGTCTCTGCCCATCTGTCTCTTTGACTGTCTCTCTGCCTCTGTCTCCATCTCAGCCTCTCTCTCTGTCTCTGTCTCTGCCTGTTTTTGTGCCTGTCTCTTTGACTTTCTTTCTGTCTCTGGATGCCATTACTAATTGAACCTCCAGATTTTCTTCTTGAACTATTGGTTTTCCCTTCCTAATATGGTAGCCTAGGATCTATGAATTCCTAGTGAGCATAATCTTATAGGTATACCTGTGAGCCTAAAAGATGCCTCACCAATCCTTCAACACTTATCATTATTATAGTTTGTGTTATCACAAGAATTATGCATCTAATAGCGGGGAGCACCAGAACCATGAAATGCTGCCACCTGTAATAATATACTTGCAGCTCTTTAAATGGATGGGGGAGGTGTATTCTCCAATTTCAAAATGTGGCAGAGTGCCATCAAATTAAATAAAGAGAATTGCTCGTGGTTGCCAACATTCTGTAATACCTGCCTTGCATCTCTGCTCTTCTATTTTCTGTTACTTTAAATGGGGACAGATTTAGCCTATGTTGTCCACCTTGAAGTCTAAGATTAAAGGCATCAAATAATCTTATGCTCTGTATATCCTCTTGCTCTGGATCCAGGCCATGATTTATCAACTCTAAAAATTGTTCATCATGACCCATAATGTTTTTCAGAGCCTCAGAATAATAGTTCTTGCAATCCCAAGAATCACAAGTTTTAAGTTTGGAAAAGACCTTCTAGAGGCAATTTAGTCCAATCTCCTCATATCATAGCAAAATCATATAACTAGTAAATAATGAAGCTGAGTTTGGAACCTGGATCCTATGATTTCAAATCTCACATACTATATCCCCTCCAGGGACTGGGAACTAAAGAAAAGGAAAAAGACAAAAGGGAGCTGCAGGATACAGGGAGAAAAGGAATGGGATCAGTATTTTCAAATTTCTAGATTTTAAGAGGGACTTAGTAATCTAGTAAACCAGAAAAAAAGCAACAATAAAATTTCAAACACTGTCAGTTTTTATCTGTGACTTTCTGTACTGCTAATGTGCATCCAGTGTCCCTTCTATCAAACTCTCTAGTCCCATTCCTGACTCTGCTTGGGTAGAACAAGGCCAAAGGTAAGTGTCAGTACTGGAGGATGTAAAGTGATTGGATTGGACTAGATGAGTCCTAAGCTTCTTAAAACCATGTTTATCACACTATAAGACAGGGTATCCCAGAACTTTAAGTAGAGTATTAAGTGCTGTAAAATGAATCAAGACTTTTGTGATACTCAGTTAATTGATTCAGGTTCTTTCTTGTTCACATCCACATTTCAGAAGAAGACTGGCATGGTAAAAAATGTGTTGGATTTGATATTAGGAGACTTGTCCACTCAGATAATTACTCATTGTATGCTCATTGGAAAGGCACAGTGTTTCAGATTTAATTTCATCTATAAAATTAGTATACTAATAACCATATATCTATCTCACAGAGTTGTTATGAAGATTATGCTTTGTAAAGTTGATAGTACTGTGTAAATGCGAGCTACTGATTAGTACTAATTGGGATAATTAAATTTTAATACAAATGTTTTGTTGAAAATGTTACTGGTTGAGAAGACCCAGGTAGAATCCTTAGTAGGCTTGACAGAGTCAGTTACTCATTGACTCTTTACTTCATTTTCATCATTTTTGGAATGATTGTTCAGTCTCCCTCATAGATCTGTTCTAAGGAAAAATGGTATAGAAATGAATAAGAACTAGATACTTGTGAACTATACTGACAATGATGGTTGTTTTTAGTTGTAGTAGATAGCAATAACCAATTCAAAAATGGCTCAGAAGGCCAGCATTTCCCATTTTTTCACCTGTTAATGAATTCTTTGAATTCATTATTGATTGACTTTAAACATTCATTTTAAAAATTTAAGTTTCCAATTCCCTCCCTCCCTCCAATTCTTCCATTACCCATTGAAAAGGTAACATGATATCAATTATATGTATTTTCATGTATTTATTGAATTTCCATAAGATGTAGTTGCCTACACTTATTGATTCTAAAACAAACTTGGCATTGGAAGAAACAATATTATAGAAAGATCTAGCTCCACAAGAATAATGTTATTTATGTTACAAATGGACAATCAGCATTATGGTGCTTTTAAAAAATAATGTATTGGCTGTTCATCTGAAATTACATTGGTTGGAAAAAAAGTCATTTGGGTATATTTGCACACACCAAACCTTAAACTTTCCAAAGAAAGAGGAAATATTATTCTAGTCTTCAGGTTGTTTATAATTCAGTCAGTCAATATGTATTTACAGTTTATTAAGAGCCAATTATGGGTCAGACACTGTGTCAAGTGCTGAGAATACAACGAAAGGCAAAAGAGAGTGAATGTTTGCTCTTAGAAGTTTACAGTGTAATAGGGAAATCAACATATAAATAACTATGTTACAAAATAAATTGTATACGGGATAAATCAGAAATTATCAACAGAGAGAAGACATGAGAATTAAGATGGATTGGGAAAGACTTCTTATGGAAGGTGGGATTTTAAACTAAGACCTGAAGGAAACCAGGGGTGTTCAGAAGAAGAGATGAACAGGAAAAACATTCCATGCATGGAGGAAAGCCAGTGAAAAATACCCAGAATTGGGGGATGGAGTTTCTTGTTTGAGGAAAGGTTTAGCTAGGGAGATAAAACTAATATCCCCAAATCACTCAGGACAACTAGGTGTCATTAGCATTGGCAATAAAAATGACACTGGATTCACAGTTAGAGGACCTGGGCCCAGCTCTAAATATGTGATCCAATTAACTTCAATGAGAGTTCAGTTAATGAAGAGATTGGTCTCTAAGGACTAGAGTTTCTGAAGTATTTAGAGGAGTTAGAATATCAGCCACATCTAGCATTGTCTTGATTTCAAGTGCTTTCAGGAGATAATTTGGGCAAATATAACCTCCCTGAGGGCATGAACTATTTCTTTTTCCTTAGTATTCTTGGCATGTAGGATTTTTCACATAAAAGACAATTAAAAGTGCTTTTTAACTTGAATTACTAAAAATAGTGATAGGATATGTATCCTTTAAGTTCTACAGGTGGCAGAAATGAGGCTTTTGGGACAGCTGTAAAAGAAAAAAAAAATTTAAGAAACACAAGATATTAAATTATGATAACTAGCCATACCTACACTCCCCAAATGCAAGGTAAATTCCATTTACCTTCCTGGGATTTATTTAGACAAAGGGAGGGAGATGATGAGCATAGAATGTACAGAAGTGGTGCCTTATTTACAGCCAGCTTCTTAGACCTTTAAGTCCCTCAGGGAGAAAAAAGTCCATTGTGATATGTTGAGAAAAGAAGTTTGCAGGCTAAGTGAAGAGGAAGTAGCAATAGGATTTCTTCAATTCCTCAGGACTAAAAGTAGGATCCCCTACAGTCCCATGTAGGCTAGGTCAAGGATCTATTGAATCAGGAAGCCATAAAATTTGGATGTCATAATTTTGGGATGAAAAGGAATAGCCTTTACCCACAGGAACCTATGAAATATCTAAAGTGTCTTCTTCCTGAGGCAAGAATGACATTTTTCATTCTTGGACACCATGAGTTTTCTGGCTGGAAGAGGGAGCTCTGTTTAATTCAAGTATCCACTTAGTAGTTCTATTATTTACTATCTTGGACAAATGTAACTGTGATCTTGAGTAAGTCATTTAGATTCTGGGTCTCAATGTCCTTTGTACAATTAAGATGTTGGACTAGTTCAGCTCTAGGTTCCTTGCATCTTTAAATTTGATCTTATGACACCTTTCACAGCTCAGCCCTTGCAGTTTTCTAGCTGGACTAAATGTTTTGGTTGCCTCTCACCCTACTTCCAGGAAGGCAAGCTCTCCTAGTTCTTTCTCAAGACCTCACTACCAGAGGATCACCTGGCAAAGCCTGAGGTTGCCCTTTAGTACCTACCTGCCTTACTTGTCTAAAAAGACTGGATTAAAAACAGTGGGTCAGATGTAGAAACATCCCCAATGACCTCAGAGTTTCATTACAAACAGCTCAGGTAAAATGAGCCACCTCCCATCAGGTAACTCCTCCATCAAAGAAAGGAAAAGTAGGAACATGACCAAAGAAAAATTCATCTAATTAAAAGTGATTTCCTGGTGCAGAGGACAAAACCCAGGCAGGTTACAGAACTGGCAGGCTAAACATTGACTTGTTCAATTGCTTTAGAATGAGACAGAACAGATAGCAAGGCCCCTGATCATGAGGAACAAACTGCTTAGGTTTAAGGGCTAAGAAAACAATCTATTTAATGTATCAGAAAATGTTTTTTCTAGCAGCTTTTATTTAGAACCCGTGATTACCTCCTGCAGAGCTCTGTGACCTCATCCTTCCTTTCTGCCTTCCCAAACTGTAAATATAGGATTTTCCCTGTTGTAACTTAACATACGGTTTACAGCAAGGAAACCAGAGTAGTCCTAGAAATGAATATCAGCTCATGTTTCAGACCCCATACTCAGGTGAATATAGAGCAATGGTCTTTGTTCCTTAGGAAAACAAAGAGTCCGGAATAGTGTTGTATGACCTTGATATTTTAATTGAGGCAAGACTTTTTTTTTTTTTCAGAAATGTCCACACATCCTCTGGATTGGTGGAATCTACTAATGACTGAAGAAACAAACACCTGAGAGAGAAAGTAATTTTCTTCAGGATTTTTTTTTAATTCAATATGTAAAACTCTCAATTTCTCTCATTGAGCCAAATCCAAAATCCATTTTTTAAAAAAAGGCTTCAGTGTTAGGTAGATGTTACTACAAAAGAAAAATAACACTATTTTGGTTCTGGGAAATAATCATAGAATCATGCATTCTAATCCCCTCATATGACAATAAGGAAATTGAGGCTCACAGAAATTATGTGACTGTCATAGACATAGTAAGTAACAGAGTTAAGCTTCAAACCTAGGTCCTCTGACTTTTATGTAAATATAAATATAAGACTTTTTTCACTGGGCCATTTCATAGAAAAGCAAAAATGCTAGCTCTTGCTTCTTATCAAAAACAAAACAAAAACAAAACACATCAAAACCAAAATCAAAAAACCAAAGAGTTTAGATATATTAAATAGTTGGACCTTAGTTAACATCAGTTTGTCTAAAAGAAATTATGCAGCAAATGATATCGTTCTTCTTATCTGTTACTAAATGAACGGACTTAACACTTAAATTGCCTCTATCTATCCATCCATCCAAAACTCTCATTTTGAAGATAAGAAAACAGGCTTAGAAAGGTTAAATGTCTTAGGCTATACAGATAGTAAGTGACAAAGCCAGAATTCCAAGCTAGATCTTATTTGAGGTCCAACATTCTTTCCCATTTTTGCAAAGGAACAAGTACTTGGAACACAGACCTTCTTAAGGAGTAGCTTAGGTTGCTTTTGCTTTTTTTCCTCTCTTACAAACAAGTCAGCAAAAACCTGGTTTTGTGTCCTCATCTTCAGGTTGTGGTAAAGTGTGTGTGTGGTCCTTTGAAATCTTGATTTTCTGAATGTATTTTGTTACTTCGCTGTTGAAATAGAATACCATTTTCTTTCTTTGCTTTTGGTTGCTAAGGCTTCCTTCTCCTAAGATAGTTGCATAATCTTTATCATGCTCAGCAGAGTGCTGGATACATAGCATTTTGGGAGGGATTTTTCATGAACTGAAAAACATTTGCTGAACTGAATCAGGAGATATTCGTGAGCCCTGAGCTGTTGGCATCTATAGTGATGTTTTAGCAGAGGGGAGAGGAGTGTTGGCACCCACATACATTATAAATGGTGACTAGGGAAAAATAAAATCAGCTTAAATTGGGAATAGGGGGGTAGGTTGACAGTAAAAGATTGTATCCCACTCACTGGGCCTCTTTTTTGAAATTTCTTCATACACACATTGGTTTTCTATTTAAAATGTTAGTGTGTTTGGTGATAGTTTCATTGTGGAAAGAGCTTTGGTGGTCAGAATGCACTTTTGAATTATTTTTGCAAAATCTTAGATTGTTCTGAATATCACCTAAGGCCATCCTAACTTGATGGGATCAGAAGAAGGAAGTGATTGATAAAAAAAATCCAAATTGTACAGTCTATGTGAAGCTGGTATGATTTCCCATAATAAATATTTTTAGCTCATTCATAAACTCTCAGGAACTTCTGTATTTTGGGCAAAGTATGCCTAAGGGAAAAACGAACTAGAAATAGTCCTATAAGATAGGCAGGACTAATTGCAAACCTGCTTAACAAATGGGCCAACACAGGTACAAAAGATTTTTCTGAAGTTGTTGCTGATTATATTCCTAAAGTGAATCCAGAAGCTTGAGGCTCAGTCATCTGCCCCAGCTCACTTGATATCACTAGTTGGAGCAAAGTCCACATCTGGTTTCCAATCCCTTCCTTTTAACCCTACATTTTGGTCATATTCTTAGCTAGGTTTCACTAACTTTCTCCCAGGATCATTGAAAAAGTATTTGCAGAATGATTTGAATATAGGCCAGACTTTCTTAGTTGGCACTGACTTAAAAGGGATTTGGATGTTAATTTTTTTTTTTAAATCAGATCAAAGGAAAAAAAGAAATACTAGTGCTTATGTGTGTATTTGGAGTAGATAGATGGTATAGAGAATAGAGCACTGAGCCTGGAGTCAGGAAGACATTTTCAAATGAGTTAAAATCTGGCCTCAAGACACTTAATAGCTATGTGACCCTGGTCAAGTGGTCAACACTTAACCCTAACTTAACTTACAGATGAGTTTCCTCATCTGTAAAATGAGCTGAAGAAGGAAACAGCAATCTACTCCTGTATTTTTTATTTCACAAGAAACCTTCAAATGGAGTATTAATGAGTCAGCCATGATTGAAAGACAATTGAAAAATATATGTGTGTGTGTGTGTGTATGTGTATCCCAGTCCTGGCTCCTCTACTAATAAGCCGGGCAGACTTTGGGCAAGTCACGTTGGCCTCCCTAAGTCTCAATTTTCTCATTTATAAAATACTGTCTTTGACTTTCTGTTCAACTGAAGTTGATGTCTAAAATATATACTGACATGTGATGATTTCTAAGATCCCTTCCAATTATAACACTTAACACTTGAGAAACTTAAGGTATGCATTCTGATTTCATGGTTTATGGCTGCTACAGTGAAAATTATGATGACAATTTGGGATTTTTTTTTTTGTGCACCCAGAACTTATAACATCTAGGTTCTTTATTCTTCCTTTTGGATCTCATTCCTGATGATTTTTTTTTTTTCCAAATGATGTCCTTTAGAATAATGCAGATTCAAAGCTGAAGAGGGAGACTGTGGATAATGAGGTCCTCCAAGTGCACCTGCTTGCAGAGCACATTGTACTTTTTGCATCATATCTCGTAAAAGAGACCTCTAATTTCTCAAAAAGAGTTTGGTCTGATATCCCCCAAAGAAAAACCAAAGCTTGGAAAAGCCTACCATCTCAGTCACAGCTCATCCTGGAATGTTTCTCCAATAATGATTTTCCATATGTATCTATTTACCAAATTATGATATGTAGTTAGATGGACAAGATAGAGTTTTCCCAATTCTATGTATTTATGAGACAAGAACACAAATGGACAACCAGATGGATTGAGAATTAAGCAAGAAAAAAGACATGACTGAATTGCTTTTAGAAAATTGCAAAGCTCTTTTAATGATCTTAAGTTTTTTTCCTTTTAGAAGAAAACATAAATACCTTTTTAAAAGTTATTTTTAAAGAGGAAAGCATGCTTTTGTCCCTTAAAGGATAGCAGAGCTTGTAGTTCTAAGAGTAAATGCTTTTTAGTTAATAAAAGTGCTCATAATTGCCTCCTAGTTCTTAGGGATGATTAAAAGTAGGTTTTTTAATCTTAAAAAGTGATTTTCCACTAAACATTTGCAAAACCCTCTAAGATCTATGCAGAAAATCTGCCAATGCCAAGAATTATGAGAATCCAGAGTTTGCTACTGTTGGCCCTGTGCTAGGACATGCTTATCAGATAACAAGTATCTACCATTAACAGCCACGCTGTACAGAAAGCCAATGTACTATTATTATCTCAGCACATTGCCCATCTGTCAAGATCTGCAGGGTCCTATTCATGTGCAATTTATCCTACATACTGCTGAAGACATCTTAATGTTTTGCTTTTTCTTGTAAGATGGTAGAGCAAGTTAGGACACGTGTTATATAACACCACCACCTTCCTTCATAATGAACAACTTCTATGATAAGGTTAGGGAGAAGACAATACAACCAGGCCTTTGCCAGCCTCTCCAAGTCTCTGCCAATGCACCTGCAGAGAGCTCTGAAGGCAGCCTGCAAAAGCAAGAGTGCTCATTATGTCCCATTGTGTAAGATGTCAGAGAAGCTTTCCAGGACAGACAGAACTGAAAAAAATTCCTTCCTTTGTTCCTTCTCCAGATTTAATCCAAAGACTTTCAGTTCTGGGGAATTGTTCACCAACTGTACCTCTGAACCTCTGCCTTTCACTTTCACCTGCTTTGAGAAATTTGATCAACTCCAACAGGGACATGAACTATTCATCACTGCTCCTAAAAATTGTTGTCCTGGGACTGCTTAGGGTTAAATTAGGAGAGATTCCTGAAGTCGATTGTACCTCAAAAGCACTTGTCCAAGATATTTCTTGGCAAAGTCAGAGTGAATTATTTTTAAACTATTTCATTTGAAAGTCAACATAGACTTTTGTAATAAATTAGTTTTAATGCAAAAAAGTATCACAATAATCTTGTAGCCATTATTCTTAGTTCAGAAGTTCTTAAACTATTGTGGTAAATTTAAAGTGCTCTATTTCAATGTAGTTGGTTTCCTATGTAATTCTAATTATTTTATCTTATGCAATTAAAACATTATTCTGAGAAGGGTTTCATAGACTTCATTAGACTGCCAAAGAGGTCCATGACACACAAAAAGGTTAAGAACTCCTGCTGTGCTGGAAAGACTTGTAAGACCTGTTGCTAAATAAAGTGAGTAGAACCAAGAGAACACTGCATGCAGTAACAACAAGATTATTTGATGATCAACTGTGATGGGCTTGACTCTTTTCATCAATGAGGTGTTTCAAAGCAATTTTAATAGACTTTTCACCTTTTCTTAGTATTGTTTATTTGCTTACTTTTTTTCCTTGTAGTTTTTTCTCTTTCACTTTTGATTTGATTTTTCTCATATAGCATGACCTATATGGAAATATACTTAGAAAAATTGCACGTTTTTAACCTATAGTGCATTGCTTGCTGTCTAGAGGGAAGTGATAGGGAGGAGAGGAAGAGAAAAATTTGAATCATAAGGTTTTGCAAAGGTTAATGTTGAAAAATATCTTTGCATGTACTTGGAAAAATAAAAAAGCCATTATAAAAAAAATAAAGGAACTCCTGTTACTATCTCATTCTTTATCCATCCATTCTCATTTTCTTTTAAAATAATTTTATGTTTTCAATGGACAAAAATATATTTTATTTTCATATTTTTGTTGTGTTTTTTTTAAACCTTGTAACTGATAATTCCTATTTACTTTTTTTAATTTAATTTTATTTTATAATAACTTTATATTGACAGAATCCATGCCAGGATAATTTTTTTTACAACATTATCCCTTGCACTCTCTTCTGTTCCGATTTGTCCCCTCCCTCCCTCTACCCCCTCCCTTAGATGGCAAGCAGTCCACTCCTATATACTTTTTATTTTATTTATTTATTTATTTTTTTAAATTTTATTTTATTTAATATCCTATTTACTTTTAATTGGACATATGAACATATATTTACTGCTGAAGGGAACTTCAGAGGCCATCTAGTTCAAACTCCTCATTTATGAACTAAGAATAATGGCTATAAGATTATAAAATGGGTAATATGAAGTTGAGAGATTAAACAACTTGCCTGTGATCACATAAAAGTGTCAGAAACAAGATTTGAACTTAGAACCTCTGACTCCAGAGATAGTGCTCTCTTTCCATTTGTTAGTCTATACAGCATATTCAATGTTTAATAAGATTTATAGAGAATATAAGAATTTGAAGGAACCTTAAAGGTCAACCATTTCCTGAAGAATAATCCACAGCACTTTTACCCAATCCCACTCCTTGAATTATGGATGAATATTTATCCAGCCTTTGCTTAAATCTTTACTAATAGCACAAGGTTGGGAGGTTGTAAAAGCAGTGTGAGATCCAAAACACAAGCCATAAGTTAGATAAGCATGAATGCCAACATTAAGAACAGGCCAGAATAAGCCAGAGGGTTCTGGAATCTGCTGGACCTGGATTGTAAGATCCATTGTTAAATTTTCACCTTGAGCCTTTGGGAAATTGGCAAACACTACAAATTAGGGCTTGGTTTTATTTTTTTATTACCTAGACTTAATAAAGTTCTGCAGAAAATGTTTCTAATGCAGATTAAATAGAAGTATTGGTGGGGAAAGAAAGGGGGGAAGAAATTTATTTATATTTATATTGATGATATATTTAAAAGAAATAGCAAGTTGTACATAATAGATTTACAGTTTCTTGTGCAGTCATCCTTTTAAAAATTATACTATTATGGAAATGCTTGTTTTACTTCATCAATTAAAAATATAATAAATAAAAAATGTAAAGTGTATTGAGTGTAACTCTCTCCCCTCCTCCAGCCTGTTGTTAAATATTTTCCCATACATATCTGTTATAAGAAACCAGAAAAGGTCTGAGCACACTGCACTGGGTCAGATACAAAGACTATCCATGACCTAGGGAAAAAGACAAGAGAGCTCAGAGATTGGGAAGTCAATAGGAATAGAAGGTAATTGGCACATAGGGAGGAATACAAGCCAAAGTCAATGAGATTTAACCAGTGAAATAGTTTTATAAGTTTCTTGTGGTTCCTGTAGGGTGGAGAACAGGGAATTAACAAAATCATATCTGGCAAGGTTTGAGCAGTATCTCTCATAGTTAGCAAATAACAGAGTATTAGGAACAAACCTTAAATGTCATTTAGCTAGCCCCCTAACCTATGCAGCAATTTCTTCATCATCCTTCAGATGGTCATTTAACTTCAGTTTGAAGACAATATTCAGAGACAATCTATTGCATCTTTGGATTGCTTCAATTGCTAAGAGATTCCTCTTTATATCAATTAAAATGCTAACATTGCCTCTTTTTTTGGAGGGGGTATTAATTTTTTTTTTAACCATTGCCTAGGAAGTGTTTCTTCTTTCAGCAGTAATTGTGATACTCTTCCTACTAAAAAGAAAGGAAGGAAGGAAGAAAAAAGAAAGCAAGGAAGGGAGGAAGAAAGAAAAGAAAAGAAAAGGTTGCAGAATGATTTAATCAAAAGATCCATGGATAGAAGGGCTTTTGAATAAGAAAGAAAAATCAATACAACTAGAATTAGAAGTGAAGGAGCTCAGTGTGTGTGTGTGTGTGTTTTGTGTTGGGAATATTTATAGCAAATATTACTAATAAAAGTTGGATGTTCAAGACATATAAGAATTGATAAAATATATAAAAATGTATCTCTTTGCTTGATGAAGACCTTGCTATGGAAGTGTAAGATTTAAGAAAGTTTCTTTGTTGCTGAACAGAAATTTTTACCCAGAGTTCACATGGACTGCAGTGTTTGAAACTGGTATTAGAAGAGAATACTGACAAATAGAATTCACCTTCATGAAAGTATCATGTGAGATGTTAGATGGACATATCTGCCTCGGGGTACCCTTCTCCCATCTTGCTCCTGGCACATGAATCTAAGGATCAACTCCTTTACAAGAGCTGATAGGAATTTTGAGAAGTGTCATCTGAAGCAACCAATCAAAGAACAGGCTGGTGAACCTTGCCTTTTATATATATATATAATTAAATTATTCCCTCTTAGAGCCTAAATTGATGAGATCAAGCTTCAGACAATGCTCATCCGGATCCCTTCCTTCTTTCCCTCGGTTGTAATAGGTCTATTGCATCTCTTCATGTGAACTAATTGTCTCATTATACCTCCCCTTTCCTCTTTTTCCAGTACAGACCTTTTTCCATTCTTTAACATCTTTTTCTTTGATGTCATCACATCGGAATCCATTTGTCCATGTGATGCTCTCCTCTGTCTTCCCCAGTGACAGATACAGTTCTCAAGAGTTACAGATATTGTTTTTGAGCCTTGCCTTGAATACACCTGTCCCAGACACTTTTCTTTTCCCCTTCTACATCACTGGCAGAGGAGTAATCCTCTGTTAAAAGTCCAACCTATCCAGATGGTATATCTTCTCCATTATAGCATAGGGAGGAATTAAGGCAGAGAAGTCAATTTTCCCCTCCTCAGATACCAGCTAAAAGTACCAGTGCTCACACTTGTTACTTTGACCATAATCCTTTAAATTACCGTGTATGATTTAATGAGCAAAAGTTGGTGCCTAGAAATCCCAAAAGTGATCAGAATAAATTTAGAAGGAATTTTGCCTTTGAAAAGACAGGAGACATTCCTCTTTCTGTATGAGAAGTAGAGAAGTCCCAGGCGAGAGACATCAGAGAGTGTATATATCTAAACACCTGCTGGGATTTCCTTGTAAACATTGCCAGAAATTGTGATAGCCAAGCTAAACAGATTCTTTCTATGAATTTATCAGTTTCAGTAATGTGGAACTTGTTCTTAGAGAGAATTGTGGGAGAAAGATGAAAGAGGAAGAACATTCATCTTGGTGTATTGTGTGGAAAAAGGTTAGTGAGCAATCAGCTTGGTTCATCTGATTCCCCTGCCATCCCTTCTCTTTCCTCCAGGAGGATAGGGAGTTGGGTGGCAGATAATGCTGTTAGGAAACTGAGGAATAACCCAGATATAGATATTTATGAAGTATGCTTGGTAAGACTGTTGCATGACAAATAGGAAGTTTCATTTGCTCTATCCCTTACAGATTATTAAAGGGGGCTTAACCCCCAGCTCATATCCCACAAACTGTTCTAGAATTTCTTCTAATTCTTTCCCCCTTAGGGAAAAGGACAGAATTTTCAGAGAGAAACTGATATTGTTCATAATTACAGGCAGTTTATGCAACTATTCCCTTAAGGATGATTTGCCTCCCAATTAATTGCTGAATGAATCAGTCCCCTCACTCTCTTTCCATAAATGAAAGCAAATTCTTGCCTGGTATAATTAATGATGGTAGCAGCTAGAGATGGAGAGGGCACACTTTTTGACAGTTTTCAAATGAAGAGATACAAGCTATCAACAATCAGGAAAGATGCTTTAAATTACTAATAATTTGAGAAATGCAAATTAATACATTCTTTCTACATCATATTGATCAAATTGGCAAAGAAGACAAAAGGGGGGAAATGGCTTCTTTTTTTTTTTAAGGAGCTATGGGAAGGAAAAAAACACTAATGCCCTGTTAGTGGATCTGTAATCTGTGAATTAGTCCATCCATTGGGGAAAGCAATTCAGAACTACATTCTCATAGACACTAAATTATACATTACTGGATCTCCATGCAAAAGAGGTGAAAGACAAATGGAAAGGATCCTATGTACATTCTATGTACATGCTCTTTATATTCATAACAACACCCCTTTTTTTTAAGTATCAAAGAACTGGAAACAAGATGTGTCCAAATTATAATGTATGAATGCAACAAAATATTATACAACTTGTGATCTTATCAGTCCCATTGGATTCAAAGATAATTTATTTTATTTTTATTTTTTCCAGTTATACAAAAAACATTTATTATTATCTATGTCTATTCATTAAAAAAAAAAAGATTTCCTTATGAATCATGTTGGGAAAGAAAAATCAGAACAAAAGGGAAGAATCAAGAGAGGAAAAAAAAAAAAAACCAGAAGAAATAGGAAAAAGCCTATTTAGCTTTGTGTTGATTTACATTCAGTTTCCCTAAATCTTTCTCTGAATGTAGATGGCATTTTCCATTGAAAATTTCTTGGAATTGCCTTGGATCATTGAACTGCTGTCATAGTTTTTTCAATGGTCATTTCTATGTAGACAAATCCATATATACATTCTTTAACTCACTCCTGAGATCTAGTCTTGCATTAACAGTTACTTTTGGAATTTCCAACCTGATGTCCTATAGACATCTCCAACATGTCCAAAATAGAACTCATTATCTTTGCCTTTTAATCTCTTCGCTCTTTGTAGCTTCCCTCATACTATGGAAGGGACCAATATCCTCTCAGAGGCCAAATCTTACAACCTTAATGACTGATATCTCATTCACACCCTACATATTCAAGCTATTGCCGTCTTGTCATTTCTACCTTAACAACATACAGCTAACATTCTATTGTTGTCTCTCTTTATCTCTTGCCTTAACTAATGCAGCAGTTTTCTAATTTCTCTCCTTGCCACAGGTCTCTTCCTGTCTAATCCATCCTCCAGCAGCTAACATGATATTTTTAAAGCACAGATAAGTCTGACCATGATTTTCCTACTCCTACTTGGTAAAGTCTAGTAGCTTCCTCTTACCTCTAAGATCAAACAAAATCTTTAGACATCTAAGCCTTTTTACAAACCAGCCTTTCCTACCTTTATAATCTTGTTATACTTTACTCCTCTCCATATGCCTCAGTGAATCTAGCTTTCCTGTTGTTCTTTATACACTTGACCCAACATCTCATGTCTTTGTGTCTTTTCACTGGCTGGCTGCCATATGTGAAATGCTCTTCCTTCTTACCTCCACTTTATTATTTTCCGGCTTCCTTTAAAAGAACTTAGTTCAGGGATAGCTAGGTGGCACAATGGATAGAGCACCAGCCCTGAAGTCAGAAGGACCTGAGTTCAAATGTGATCTTAGACACTTAATACTTCCTAACTGTGTGACCCTGGGCAAGTCATTTAACTCCAATTGCCTCAGGGGGAAAAAAAAAAAAACAAAACTTAGTTCAAATCCAATCTTCTTCAGGAGTCATTTCTAGGTTTTCCCCTCCCATCTAAATCCCTATCCCCCTATTTCTGGTTCCTTCCCTCTGAGGAAAATATACATTTACATTGCATATTATATTGTTCTATACTATTTTTTACATATTGTTTCTTCCATTAAAATCTGCTTTCCTTCAGAACAGATACCATATTTTTCCTCTTTCCTTGTTTCCCTAGAACTTAGCTTAGGGTCTGACACATAGAAGGTGTTAAATAAATATTTGCTGACTAATGGACAAATAGAGCAGCTAGATAGTTTTTCCTTTTTATGATATTTTTAGGATAGAATCTTAAGAATGAAACTATTAGAGCAAAAAGTATCCTGACTCATTACTCTCTAAAATTGGTCTATAGGGATTAGAATACCTGTTTCTTCACAACCCCACCAACATTGGATTTTATCTCTTTTTAATTTTTTGAGGGACCATTTTAGTGAAGAGAAGACATTCTTAACAATTGTCAAGAAGAAATAATATTGTTTCCCCCATTTTTAGTATTTTAAGAATTCCAGCACTTATTTAGAAAACTAGTTCTGAGATTTTCCCTCCCACCATGAGATTATTCCATTCATTGAACATATTTAGAATGAACAGCTGTTACATACAGCATCGTGTTATGGGAAAGGAAGTTGAAGAATGTATTTTACAATGCAAAATGGATGATGCTCTAGAATACTGATTGGTACTCATTTCAGCAGCAAATTCTCCTTCACATCTGCTGAACACACACATCAGTATATTTAAAATGTCATAACACTGTGCTTTCAAAATAACAGACTCCTGTTTCTCTGCCTCTCTGACCCTAGTCTGCAATGTTGTCTGGGTATTTTATTTGATGCTATATTATCTTATACATAACAATATGCTTTCTCCAACAAATTGTCACACTTGTCCATGGTCTGTCAACCATGAATTCTGACAATAACATTGTTAACCTATGACATATGGGCCCACTCGGGTTGTACACACTGTCTGAGCTGAATGGATGGAATGCCATGCTTTTTTCTTCTCCTCCTGCTGAGTACTGACCTAATTCTCTTAGGCAAAATTATCTTTAGAGCAGGGTAAAATGGTAAAATCAGTCCTATTGGACTTGGAGAAAAGTCCAAGAGTTTTTTTTTTCCCTTTGGTACTAGATAAAGCAGATAGGTATATAAACAGACCAGGTATTTAATATTTCTATTTTTGAAGATTATCATAATGTCATCACAAAGTAAAATTATACTTGCTTTTAGCTTATGGTTATTATGTTTGTGACAAAAAAAATAAAAATATAAACTTTGTATTTATAGCCTTAATTATTTTCAAACTATTTTATCCTAACAGGCATGTTATTCAAAACAGGAATGTATATTGCAGAATTGAAATAGACTTTATTGATCAGCTAATTTAATCCACTTAGTGTATTTTACAGTTGTGGAAACTGAGGCCCACAAAGATTAAGTGCTTAATTCAAAGTCATGAAGTGACTCAGTGGTAGGGCTGTGACTGATTCCTAATTCAGTGGTCTTCTTTCTTATCATAATTTATCCTAACTTCCTATCCTTGTCCCTTCCCCTCTCCTCCAAACACTGTTTCTCTTTCACTATCACACAGAAGGTTAGACTAACAGAGAGAGATTGTACTATATGTATTTTTTTGCACTCAGGTCCTTTCGCTCTCAAGATCAAAGACAAAGAACCATCGAAAAAAATACTGGACTGCCTGTTAGAATGCAATTATGACCTATAACAGATTGTATATTGCAAGAATCAAATGAGCCCTTAGGTGCATAGCAATTCCCCAGGATGGGAGTTTGCTGAAATGGAATCTGGGCCCATGTGCCTGCCGAAGGTTTCATCATGAGTCATGGAGAGCCTGGAGAAGGGGGATAGAAGAATCAGCAGTCTGGAAAACTGCAGCTGAGGTTCTGATTCAGTATTTGAAATTATCTGCTGATCTGTAGCATTGAAAATTGTTCCCTTTCCTTTCCTTACATGTTGAGTGCTTTTTATAATCATAATACTATTTCAAGTTGAGAAAACAACCCTAGAATCTGAAATGCCTTGGAGAGCTGAAACATTTGCTGGAGAAGGATTTAAAGTTGTTGACCTTGTGGGTCCTAAAGAGATAGATTATAGATCTAATAGGGATTATTTTATTCATTGAACTACATATTTTCTGCTCAGCCCTCAGCAATATCTTCTCAGCTATAAAGACTTGACAGTGAACCTTTCAACACTGATCATTTTGTGTATTTTGCTTATAAGGTCATAGTATCATACAACTAAAGGACCTCAGAAAGATTAAAACTCAGGTTTCACAAGGTTTGTAAGGGTAAAGGTTGAAAACTATCTATGCATGTGTTTTGAAAATAAATTTCATAAAAAAATAAAAGAAAGAGGATTATGGAGATTGACTATGGATCACAACTAGTATTTTCACCTTTTTGTTGTTGTTTTCTTGATTTTTTTTTCTCATTTTTCCTTTTTGATCTGATTTTTCTTATGCAGCATGATAATTGTGGAACTATGCATAGAAGAATTGCACATGTTTAACATATATTGGATTGTTTGCTGTTTAGGGGAGGGGATGAGGGAAAGGCAGAAGAAGAATTTGGAATACAAGATTTGGGTGAATATTGAAAATTATTTTTACATGTGTTTTGAAAATAAAAAGCTATTGTTAAAAACCCATGTTTCTATTCTGACTAGTGTTTCATTCACTATACTAAGGACTATAGAATCTTTTATTGAGTATCTAGTCTGAGCTTAATTCTGTACTAATTAAGCACAATGGGCAGTTAGCTAGCACAGTGGATAGAGCACTGGGCTCAGAATCAGGAAAAACTGAGTTCAAATCTGGCCTCAGACACTTACTAACTATGTAATATCGGGCAAGACACTTAAACCTGTTTGCCTCAGTTTCCTTATCTGTAAAAGAACTAGAGAAGAAAATAGCGAACAACTCTTAGTATCTTTACCAAGAAAACCCCAAAAGGAGTCATAAAGAGTTAGACATGACTGAACATGACAAAAATAACAAAAAGTGAGCATGGTGAGAGAGAAAGAAGTAGAAAACAGTTCTTGATATTAAAATCTTATTTTTTTAAATCTTAATGTAGTAGGGAGTCATCTTACAGAACAACTTAGTGATATATGTGGGGAACAGGCAGCTGATGATGCAAGATCAAATCTTCAAATGATGACTAGGTCTTACTATAGAGATCTGAGAATCATTTATTTTTATAACTCAAGATTCACTTTAAATTCCACTTTCAGGAGGCCTATATTGGTCCCTTCAGCTACTGGTACTTTCTCTAAAACTGCTTCCAATCGACTTCCAATCCAATGTATCTAATATGTATAAAAATTTATATGTAATTTCCATCATTAGGTTGTGGACTACTTAAGGGCAATGAAAGTGGTTTTTTGTTTTGTTTTTGCTTTTGTTTCTTTTGCTATCCCCAGTACTTAGTTCTGTTCCAGGCATATCATGATCCATTAATAAATGCTTATTGACTCATTTACTCAACAGTAATGGAGCTGTGATAGATGGTTATAAGATTGACCTCTACAGACCTTTGGCAGCTTCTGACTCAGAATTACAGTGACTGTGAGTGGAATGATAGTATCTTCCTTAACATTAGCAAGGACAATATTGACTTGCCTATCAGTTTCTGAGCTGTAGAAGAGAGTAGGATTACAAATGAGTCTCTAGTCTTACTTAGTAATCTCTTTAGACAGAGATTAGTGGAGTCCTCATCTAAGATTGATTACAGTTGGGTGAAACACGTTTGAGATATTCACCTTCCTTGGCTAATTTAGTTTTGCCCTAAAGATCATACAGAATTAAATAAATTATCTGGGAATTGGGGAGAAAAAAATCTTAGGAAGAAGCCCTTTACTCATGGATTGATGACATACATGAAGGAGAAGTAGCAGAGCAGTTGATGGTTACCTGGTTCTCTCTAATGAATGGCAAAGGCAGATGGTGGTGGAGATATGAAAAAGAAAGCTCAGAGAGTTTAAGTGGCTTTCCCAGACTGGAATTTAAACTTAGATCTTCCAAGTCCAAACACACTAGCTACTTAAACCACGCTGTTTCCCAGCAAAATAGGAAGTGTAATTTCTCACAGAGAAGGTCAGAGACCAGTGTGGCTTGGAGTTTGTAGGAAAGATTTCATGGAGAAGATGGAATTTGCATTGAGGCTTCTTGAAAAGGTAGACTCTGGATAGGCAAGAATCAAAAAGGCTTTCCAGGTGTGGGCAAAGATTCAGAAACTGGACTAATCAAATTGTCTTTGAATACCTATCTGCCTGATTCCCTTTGAAGAGAAGGAGATTAGGTTAGATTACTGCATCTATTACCATCCCTTCTGAGTTCTTAGATTAAAAAAACAAAGTCAAATAAAAAGAGAAATGGGGCTCCTGATTTCTCTCCAGTTCTTGGGTAGGTTTTGAATATTCATGCTACTTCCCCTTTTGTGGGAAAGGAGAACTTACGTTTATGATCCCAAGAAAGCCAGATGAGTTAGTCTTCTCATCACCCTGCAAATCTATGTTTTCTATTGTTGTCCTTAATATTTGAAAATGTTGCTTCAGGTGCTGTTAGTATAGTGGTTTTAAGGGGATGGGTTGTACAGAGAGTGACAACAGGAAAAGAAAGGAGGCTGGATTAACCACGATTTAGTTTAACTGCCCTGGGGAGGTGTCCCAATGACTCGTTAACTGATTGTTTAGTGCTTTGGGGAGGCAGGGAAGGGGGAAAAAGCAGGGCTCTTTCTCTTTGCTTAGACCTCCTTTCTCAAAATTCCTTTTATCTTGCCCTCACCCATTTTTGTCAAAGGACCCCAATTAGAACTGCTTTTTAGAGTGTCTTTACAAGATTTCTTCCTTGGTCCAGCTCATGAGGCACCTCTTACATCAGCTTTTTCTGATCACCTTTAGCCCACTGTGATTTCTCTCTCCTGGGTTGGAATCTCAACTCTTTTACTTAAAAACTTAATTTTCTAAGTCTCACTTTCCTCATTTGTAAAATAAGAAGATTAGATTAGATCAAGGGTTCTCAAAATGTGGTCTTTGGATCCCAAGATCCTTAAAGGAGACCCATGAAGTCAATACTATTTTCATAATAATAAGATGTTATTTATATAACTCATGTAAACAACATTTTTTGGGGTCCTCAATAATTTTTAAGAGAGTAAAGGTATTCTGGAACCAAAGAATTTGAGAATTGCTAGATTAGGTGATCTTTTAAATTCCCTTTTCACTCTCAAATACTATTATTTGCCTGATAGTGTTGCTTAATTTCTCGTATATGTTTTCTGTCTCCTTAACTAAATTATAAGCTTCTTGAGGACAAGGATCACTTCTTAAACTCTTTCCTATTTCCCTTGCTACCTAACAGACCATTTTATGTATCTTACATATAGCAAATCCCTCATAAATTTCTGTTAAATGTCTTTTTTTTAGACCATTGCCTGCTCTATTTCCACATGATGTGGACTCATCACACAGTTGCTTGAGCATATGATCATCCTTTAACTTCTGCATGTCCTGAGAAAAAGCACAAGTACATCTCAAGAGAAATTGTCTATGTTATATTGGGAGCAATGTAGCCTGTAGACACTGAATTGTTAACACTTCACAATTGGTTCAACTGAAAACTCTATTCTTTCCTTGGAAATAATGTGTGGAGGAAACCTTTCTACCTTATGTAATTTTAAAAATAATTGGTTTTCATGACTGTGTTCTAACTACATTTTTCAAATTTGACCATGATTTTGATGAAATGAAAAGAAATAGCTGTTGATGAGTTGATCATATGACCACATTGTCAAGTCTCATTTTTGAATGCTGATCTCTTTTTCTGTGAGTGCTGAGGGAAGCTGTGGGGATCCTGTGTTTTCACAGCTGTGCTGGACTCCAGTATGAGAGGGATGCCACTTTTCCTCACACATTTGGTGACTTCAGTGTTGAGAAGATGGATATAAAACATTTTCCTCCCACACTTGGTCCTTATCCAGAGGTCTTTTAATCTTTCAGTATTAAGTGAGGAGCCAAAAACGTCAGGAAAGATGAATTTATGATCCAACATTGGTCCTACCCTGTGGGTAAATCTGAATAGCCCTATTAAGGTATGACCTCCTTTTTTGTGACATATTTGGTCATTGAACCATATTCACAGAATATGAGAGCTGAAAGGAGCCTCGAGGGACTTGATAATCATTAAGATTCTTTTAGTTCTAAATTTTTTTGTTCTATGAAAAATTGTGGTTTTACTCAACCTCAGCCCCCAAATGAACAGACATACCCTTAATCTAACAATCATCTCTAAATACTCAACATCCATGATTCAGAATGACACAATTCATCTATCTTACAATAATCTCTTATCTTTCCAACTTTCCTTCTGATTCACTCCTCCTAAACATATTCTTTACCTTTGTTGTGACTTCTAAACAGTCCACTAATTCCTTCTTTCTCAATCCAATCACCCCTGTTCTATCCTTACTTCCTTTTAAAAAATAATCTTAATCCTAAAGTTAGCTCTTTCAATTTGACAATTATCATCTATCCTGGAATCCTCTGTCACCTTGCCCTGTCACCACTTATTCCTTTCCAAACCCCATTCTACACCACTCTCACTACCTTCTCTGCTTCTATTTATTCTCAGTTACTGTTTGTATGTTGCTGAATGTACGTGTAGGAAACAATTTGCAGGTCAATTATAAATTTATGGTATCATCTTTCAGTCAACAAGCAATAAATTGATCACTTACTATGTGCCAGGCACTGTGCTAAGTGCTGGGGATAAAAAAAAAAAAAAAAAAAAAGACAAAAACAAAACACAAAATCACCAGTCAATCTCTGTCCTCAAAGAACTTAACTTCTTTTAAAAAAAATTTTTATTATAGCTTTTTATTTACAAGATATATGCATGGGTAATTTTTCAGCATCGACAGTTGCAATTTTTCCCCTCCTTCCCCCTATTCTCTCCCCCAGATGGCAGATAGACCAATACATGTTAAATATGTTAAAGTATATGTTAAATACACTATATGTATATATGTCCAAACAGTTATTTTGCTGCACAAGAAGAATCTGACTTTGAAAAAGTGTATAATTAAGCTGTGAAGGAAATCAAAAATGCAGATGGACAAAAATAGAGAGATTGGGAATTCTGTGTAATGGTTCACACTCATTTCCTTGAGTTCTTTTGCCGGGTGTAGCTGGTTCAATTCATTACTGTTCTATTGGAACTATTTGTTTCATCTCATTGATGAGAGGACCACGCCATCAGAACTGATCATCATACAGTATTGTTGTTGAAATATATAATGATCTCCTGGTCCTGCTCATTTCACTCAACATCAGTCATGTATGTCTCTCCAAGCCTCTCTATATTCATCTTGCTGGTCATTTCTTACAGAACAATAATAATCCATAACATTAATATATCACAATTTATTCACCCATTCTCCAATTGAGGGGCATCCACTCAGTTTCCAGTAAGAATTTAACTTCTAATGGGGAAGGTAACATTCGAAAAACCGGATGTTACAAGATATGTACAGATTAGATCAAGCATTTAGAGGGATGTAGATTAATCTTGGATCTAATCCATAGATAATAAAGGGGTCTATGCATAGATTTCAGAGACTCCATGAACTTGGGTGGGAAAAAATTGTATTTTCATTTTCACTAATCTCTAATTGAAAATTATCATTGCCTTCAATTATAAAACATGATTCTGGGGAGGGGTTCATAGACTTTATTAGACCACCAATGGATTTTGTAGCATAAAAAAAGTTAAGAACCCCTGGAATAAATGGAAAGTAATCACCAAATTTTTAGTCTTCTCCAGTGGACACACTATCAGATTTCCTCAGAGACTGTTCTAAATCTTTGCTCCTAGGATACCTGGCTCACCGCCAAATGCCATCTCTCTTTTAATCTAGTGCCTTGCTTCATATTCTACCAAGAAAAGAAAAATCCTCCCATTGTTCACACCTCCCTACTTCTAATTCCAAATTCTTTCAAAATAATACCACATTCTCTTTTCTTTTTCTCCTCTCTCAGAGGAAGAGATATCCCTTCTACTTGCGGTACTTCTAGTGCACTTTATTCTATCTTTCCTACTTTCTTTTAGAGTTTGTTCCTTCCATATTCCTTACTTTCTTTCACCTTAGTCACTCTTTATCTATTACATTCTACAAACATGCTTAGGGATCTTACTTCTTAAAACCTTTCACTTGACCTTACTATTCTCTCAGGTTATCTTCTGACATGGCTCCTTCCTCTCAATACCAAATACCTAAAAAAGCCATCTATCCTTTGCTTCTATTTTCTCACCCAGAAGTCAATAAACACTAAGTATAGTCACTCGAGTAAACAGTAGGAATACAGAGAAAGGCAAAAAATCCTGAGTCAGGGAGCTGATATCTGAATAACAATTACTTTTTACATCCTTGAAATTTGGCTTCCAAAGGGGCCATTGCCACCATCTGACTGAAGTAGCTCTCCAAGATTGCCTTTTATGTCTTAGATTCTGAATCTAGTGGTTATTGCTTATGGTTTTAAAAAACAAAAACAGAACATCTCTGCTTTAACACTGTTTAACACCATTGACAATAATTTTCTCCTATGCGTTAAACTCCATACCAGGTACTGGAGATATCAATACAAAAATAAGATAAACAGTCATATTCCAGAGGAAATTTATAATATAACTGGAATAGATAACATATGAATATGTAGGAAAATAAAAAAAAATAGATGTAAGCTATCTATTTGTTATGGGTCATTGAGTCAATTCATACCTGAACTGTATAAACCCTTGTACTTGGACTTTAAAGGAAAGGACAGAGACAGAAAATCAGAGAAGAGAGATGCAAAGAAGAAAGGAACTATCGAGATTCAGACTGCATTTCCTTCTAGGTATAACATGTCTTCTGAGATGACAGTTGAAGAGGCAGAAGCAGTGGTGAGGTGGGGAGGTATTCCTTGTCTAATTATCCTGGTCCATTGGAGGAGATATTGAATCAAGCAGGAGTTTAGTTGAAGAAAAAAGAGACAGCCATAATATTGAGGGACAAACTTGGACTTTCTCCTTTACCAGTCCTGGGAATTATGTAGACAATGCAGGGTTTAGGAGACAGTTGACTTTTTTGGCCCTGAATGATTTTCTCCTTTGTCTGGGGGTGGAGGAGAGACCTCTACTCAAGAATACAATTACACAAGACTACACAGGTACTCAAAGAAGGTGGGATTTATTTGAAGAAGGGAGTAATTTGATTTTTTTTTTTTAACAAATTATGACTTCTTTCCCCTTTGTGGGGGGAGTGAGTTGGAGTACCATATGGGATAATGTTATAAATCTGGAAGACTTTTAAATCCTTGGGGAGCTCAAGTTCACTGAAAAGGGAATGGGAATTATCTTGATTATTTATAGACTTAAAGGTGAGTCTTTGTGATTTTGCGGAGCAGGGTATAGTTAGGGAGGAAAATAGATTCTGCCCTATATTCAATATATTAAGTAGCAACTGTGTGTAAGGTATACTATATTAGGTGCTAGCTGTAGAAAGTCAAAATGAAAAATTGTTCCTGTCCTTTAGGAGCTGATATTCTTCTGGAAAACTACTAATCATAATCATTCATACTATTTTATGTCATTTTGATGTTATGCCACAGTTCTCTTTAACTGTCCTGACTCAGTTTTCCTGTCTCAGTTACCTTAACTGTTCTGTCTCTGACCCAGTAAAACTAAGAATTATTCGCTCTCGGGTTATAAATTAGCAAGATAAAAGAGTAGATCTCCTGATTCTTTTATGGATTTACAATATTCCTTTAGAATATTCCAAGATCAACCCATGATATCTTTACTTCTTTGTCTCTGGAATTTTTAGGTTTTATGGCTTCCCCTCCCTGATAAAAACTTTCCCTCCCTTTCTCTTCTTTGTCTCCAAAAAGGTATTTAAGAAGTTGGGGTTCCTCCATTCATTGCTGGAGAATGGCATCTGGCAGCTGTATGCTGGACTCTGGATTCTTTGGGTCCTCCAGCCCTGGGACCAATATGGATTCCTTGGTCCCAGTATACTTATCTCTGTCTGACTGGATAATCTGAGACGAGAGTCCTGTCCAGTCAATCTTACTCTCCCATTAATAAAATATTAAAAACTCTCTAATCTCTCTCCTGCCTCAGTTTCTCTGGCATTACATTGAAAGATATTTTTAATATCCAGTGGGGTTTAAGTGTGGAGTATACTAGGGTCTATATGGTGTTAAACAATTTTTTTCAATAAAAACAAAAATGTAGAAGCCTCTTTAGGCAAAATAGTCAGAAAAGAAAGTCAGTACAGCAATAAGTATATTGAGTGCCATTTTCCACCCCTTCCCAAAAGAAAAATAAATTACTTCACAAAATGGACTGAAATTCAGAGTCAGCTGGTGCTCCTGACCTAACTTTCTAAAAACATAAAAAGATAATTGGGACACCTGTGAAGGAAAGTTAAATTCTGGCTAACATTCCTGTTCTCTGGACCTGACCTTTCAGTTCTGGAAACTTCAGTGCTCTAGGATCATATGTTTTTTCTTTTTTAAAATCTTCTTTCTGAAATCTTTAGAGATTTTGCTGTCTCTGCTATTTGTTTCCTGAGCTGTCAGAGAAGAGGCCCCAAATCTCCTCTCCACAAGTGTTGTTTGCTTTTCCCTTTCCTTCTAATGTTCAGTAACTTTCCTGCTGTGATCAGCTGTCACTCTGATAAACTCTTACAGGCAGCAGAAGTCTGATTTCAATTACCAACGCTTAGGCACCTTCCCTCATTTTCTCTTGGTCAGTGAGAAAACAAAGGCAAAAATAGATCATGGCAATTTCTTCAATGACAAAATGAAGTGTTTATTTGGTATTCATTCATTTGGATATCTTTTGAAAATTGGAAATTTTTTCCATCTAAATTATCTAAAAATCAGACAGATTCTTCTTGTCATCCTGTGAATGTATAATAGAGTTTGGCTTACTAAAATTGTATTAAAAGTCAGCATCATGGAAGACAGAATTAGGTTTTTAAATTAGTGTATTAAACACACTTTACTATATCAAAAATTGAAAGACTTAGACTAATGTGACTTCTAATTATCTATGTGACTTTCAACAAGTCACTATCTAGGTTGGACTCAGTTTCCCATTAGGTAAAGTGAGGAGATTTGACTCACTACAAGATCCCTAAGCCTCTTTAAAAAAAAATCATTAATTCACCATCTATCAAACCATCTATTTCTGATTCCCCTCATTTTTCAATCCACTTTCAACTTGGATTCCAATTGATCTATTAGTTTAAAAAAATTCCATGAATCTAAGACTTGGATTAAAGTAACTAGAGGATATTATATCATTTGTACTTTATGAATTAGTCATGAATAGAAGTCAGCATGACTGTATGAATTATTTTCCATTGTTGTATACATGATCAGAAAAGGAGATGGGTTGTTCCTGAAGCAAAAGTTTTGAGAGCTGCTGGACAGATTGAATGATGCACTATTTTGTTAAAAAGCAGTGGTTCTCAAACTTTTGTTTTCAATATCTTTATTCTATTAAAAATTGAGGATCTCTCCAAAGCGTTTTTGTTTATCTGGATTATATTTATAGACATTTACCGTATTGGAAATAAAAACTATTTTTGAATTTGTAGACCCTCTAAAAGGGTTTCAGAGATCCCCAGCATTCTCTAGACCATACTTTGAGAACCACTGCTCTAGAGTATCAAGTCAATCCTCTATGGAAGATTTATGGAATAACAAAGACAAGAACTTCACAGATGTAAAAGTAGAATGGCTGAAATCTGGGTACTGATTGGCAAGATCACAGATCCATTGAAAAACTAAGTGCAAAATGAAGAAAAGGACTGATTAAAGTTTTATTTTTTTTCCAATGGAGGAAAAAATGTAAATGTTTAAAAAGAGAAATCTTTAAGAATTTCTCCCAATTGGATATTGAGCTTAAAGTAAATTGAGAAGCATGGAGCAGGAGCAGAGCATTTGGAAGATAATGAAGAAAAAAATGCCTAGAAACAAAAGAGGAGCAAATAAAGAGGAGAAAGAAGCAGGAGGGGGAAAGTTGTTTGATGAGAAATTGGTTGACCTTTGAAACTTTATTTTGCAGGAAAATTTCTTTACTAGGTAAATACAGGGTGGGGAATGGGATGATACTGTGGTGATTGTCCTGAGGCTATGCTGATAACTAGTGAACACAGGCATACACAGAATACTGCCAGAAACAGTGTCCTGGCATTAACTTATAAGCAAATTGTGGTGCTATCATGAGACTCAGTTAATTTGATTCTAGTTGATTTATGTCAGGCATAAGATATCTTGGACAAATAGAGGTATTTAGCAAATTTCTGAGAAACCTTTATGGACAAGTCAATCATCAGGTGACTATCACTCCAAGCAGTTGCTGTCAGATTTGGCAAGATGGAAAAAGGAAAATATGTATGTAATACATTGGTATGAACCTTGGGAGTTGTTTCCTTAAAATTTTAAAGTAAAACTTTCTAAATGATAACAAAGTTCATCTAAAGGAACAAAAGTCAAGAATATCAAAGGAATTAATGGGAAAAAAAAAAACTTCAAAGGAAGACTACATTACAATGCAACAGTCATTGAAGCCATTTAGTACTGGCTAATAAAAACAATCATGGATCAGTGGAATAGATTAGGTACACAAGACACATAGTCAATATGGTAATCTACTATTTGATAAACCCAAATATTCCAGCTTCTGGGATAAAAATCCATCATTTGACAAAAATTGCTTGGGAAAACTGGAAAATAGTATGGCTGAAACTAGACACAGACCAACATCTCATACCCAATACCAAGATAAGATTGATATAGGCTTATGATTGTGTGGGTCAGAAACCATTAATAAAAAAAGACTGGATAGATCTCTAGAAGCAAAGCAAAGTTTTATTATACATTGTTGGGAGAATTGGGTGTCTCACCCATCGAGCAGACAATCGAAGGGAGGAAGCACTGTAGGGGGCAGGGTCGATGCTTTTAATCCCTAACGCAAATGCCCCTCCCACCACTGACTCTCATCCTTATTGGCTGAGAATCTTACATTCTAAATGCGGGAACTATCCAAGAAACTGAACTTGACCAATAAGTACATAGTTGCCCATATTTGGCTGAAATAGGGAGGATAATAAGAAGGGGATTTAAGTATGCCCTTAGGGGGATAACAGGGAGGGGATAGCAGGGAGGAGACTTTAAGTATGCCCTTGACTTAATGCTTAAAGTCCTTCAGGCCTACTCAAAGTTTGAAATAGATGAAGCCTTACTTGATTTTCACAACTGTCTTGAAAGATCTCACTCATGATTTAGACCTAAAGGGTGATATGATAAGCAAATTAGGAGAGCAAGGGATAATTTACCTGTCAGATCTATGGAGAAGGGAGGAGTTATTTGACAATGAAGAACTAGAAAACATTATGAAAAGCAAAATGGATAACTTTGATTACATTAAATTAAAACTTTCTTATCAAACAAATCCAATGCAGCCAAGATTAGAAGGGAAACAAAAAACAGGGAAACAATTTTTACAGTCGGTATTTCTGATAAAGTCCTCATTTCTAAAATATATAGAAAACTGAGTCAAATTTATAAGACTACAAGTCATTCTCCAATTGATAAATAGTCAAAGGACATAGAGAATTTTCATATGTAGAAATTAAAATCATCCAAAGTCATATGAAAAAATCCTCTAAATCACTAATTGATTAGAGAAATGCAAATTAAAGCATCTCTGAAATTATCATCTCACATCTATCAGATTGGCTAAGATGACAGAAAAAAGATAGTGATAATGGAAAGGATAATGAAAAAGGGACACTATTGCATTGTTGGTAGAGTTGTGATTTAGCATTCTGGAGAGCAATTTTGAACTATGCCCAAAAGGTTATCAGATTGTGCAGACCATTTGATCCAGCAGTGTCACTACTAGGTCTATATGCCAAAGAGGTCATAAAGAAGGAAAAGGACTGACGTGTGTAAAAAATGTTTATAGCAGTTCTTTTTGTTGTGGTAAGGAATTGGAAATTGAATGGATGCCCATCAATTGGGGAATGGCTGAATAAGTTATAATATATGAATGTAATGCAACATTATTGTCCTATAAGAAAAAATAAGCTGGCTGATTGCCTGAAAAGACTCACATGAACTGATGCTGAGTGAAGTAAGCAGAACATTGCACATATTAACAAAAACATTGTGTGATGATCAACTATGATAGATTTAGCTCTTCTCAGCAATATAGTGATCCAAGACAATTCTAATAGACTTGTGATGGAAAATGCCATACTCATCCAGTTGTTGGAAGGAATGTGGGAAAACTGGGATATTAATACATTGTTGGTGTAGTTGTGAACTGATCCAACCATTCTGGGGAGCAATTTGGAACTTTTCTCAAAAGGTTATCAAACTGTATATACTCTTTGATCCAGTAGTGTCTCTACCGGGCCCATATCCCAAAGAGCAAAGAGATCATTAAAAAAGGAAAAAGGACCCACATGTACAAAAATGTTTGTATCTGCCCTTTTTGTAGTGGCAAGGAACTAGAAACTGATTACATGTCCATCAGTTGGGGAATACTTGAATAAGTTATGGTATATGAATACTATATAACAATATTGTTCTATAAGAAACCATTAGCAGGATGATTTTAGAAAGGCCTGAAGACTCTTACAAGAACTGATGCTAAGTGAAGTGTGTAGAACCAGGAGAATGTTGTATACAGCAACAAGATTATGTGATGATCAATTCTGATGGATATGATGCTTTTCAATAAAGAGGTGATTCAGGCAATTTCAACAGACTTGTGATGGAGAAAGCTATCTGCATCCTCAAAAAGGACTGTGGGGACTGAAGGTTTATCATAAAATAGCTTTTTCATCTTTTTTGTTATTGTTTGCTTGCCTTTTGTTTTCTTTCTCATTTTTTTTTCCTTTTTTGATCTGATTTTTCTTGTGCAGCATGATAAATGTAGAAATATATATTGAAGAATTGTACACATTTAACATATATTGGACTACTTGATGTCTAGGGAAGGGGATGGAAGAAGGGAGGGAGAAAAATTTGGAATACAAGATTTTGCAAGTGTGAATGTTGAAAACCATCTTTGCTTATATTATGAAAATAAAAAGCTATTATTTAAAAGAAGATACATACCATTTTCACCTTTTTTTGGTTTATTTTTTTCCTCATGGTTTTTCCCTTTTGTTCTATTTTTTCTTTCACAACATGACTAATATGGAAATATGTTTAAAATTATTGTACATGTGTGCATATGTCAGGAATAATACAAATAAATGGATCCTATAACACATTGTTTGCTGTCTTGAAAGGGGAGGTAAGGGAGGAAGAAAAAATTGGAACTCAAAATTTTTCAAAAATGAATGCCGAAAACTATTTTTACATGTAAATGGAAAAAAATGAAATATCATTGAAATGATAAAAAATATATTTTGATAACTATGAAAAAATAAAGTAAAACTTTCTATCAAAATGTCACTCTATTTTTAGCTTATGGTGAGATGACAGCTAATTGTGCATATTTGAAGATCCTGTAGAAAACCAAATTACTACAGAGAGAACACTACGGAGAATGTTCATGAGATCTAATTCCAGGCCAGGTTTTAGATCCTACTTTGATATTCTGTTCATATAACAAATACTAAGTTCAATACCTATCCTAATGTCTCATTATAAGATGTTTTAGAATGTATATCAAGGAAGAACTGGGTACTTAGAACTAGTGGCTACACTTACTCCATAAAGTATTTTCTGCCTTAATCAAATGACTCCCTAACCTCATGGTTTCTCCTTGGAGAATAATTGCAATCCATTTATTCATGCTTATTCATCCTGGGAGACAGGATATCCTCTCCTGAATTCAATACATTGGATCCATCCAACACACTAGAGGTAGTCTTCACTTTCTCTTGGTATTGCAATAATACCAATGAAATGCAGCTCTCCAGAAGTTCTCTCTTATCCTGGGCACATAACTAACCAATTTCCAGTAGCTTTCCATCAGGGATGTTTCATTAATTATTATTCTCATTAGCAGAGTGGTATCCTAGAGCGTGATTAATCAATACTTTCCTCAATATTCTAGGGTTAACCTTGAAGAGTTTCTTTTTTTTTTTTTTTTTATCCCTGGTATTATGGCTCAAGAGCCCCCATATGGTATGTTTCCTATTAATTCTTAAGAAGACATTCTTAGTTAATTAGCTTCTTGAAAGATATTTACTATGTAGGAATAGCATAGACAGTTGCTACAGAAACAGCTCCTCAAACGTCTGGGACATGTTCTCTCCTTTAATATGCAAGGTCTCTGGGGAGACTAGGCTCAAACTTATTAAGCCCACATGGCTAAAGCACAGATTCACAGCTCATTATTTGAAGTTCTTTTTTCCCTTTGTGAACTTCTAGGCTTCAAGGTTTGGTGTCCTTGTACAATTCTAAAACTGCCATTATTGATTATATCTAGTTTATCCTCATTTTTTCTCTCATTTTATTTTAAAGACACTGATATCATTCATTGCTCTTCAGTGTATATTGCTATTAATGTCAATGGGAAGCCTAAACTTTATGACCTTTCAAAGTTCAGAAGGCAAGTGTGGAAAGTATAACACTATTTCAGAGCTCACTTCCTCCTCTCCCTTACTTACTGCCTTTGATAACTATGATTTGCCTCCACAAGTTGGTCTGAAGCTTGCACAATTTCCCTCTTGAATCATTTCACTTGTGTGTGTTTGTGTGTATGAGTGTATGTGTATATGTGTATATACTTAGAAGTATCTAATCCTTTCAATCAATCCAGATCTACTTTTTAATGTGGTATCATGTGATTCCATTCAATACTCAAAATATTTCACTTTCCCAAATTGATGGAGGATTTATTTGTGCCTGGTTTACACCTTGATTTAATTTGGAAGTTGGACTCTTGGCCTCCACATTAATTGGAATGAGTAATGATTAATTGTCAACCAAAAATCTGGACCTTCTGCCTTTGATTGAGATTGGGGTAGATACTCAGATGTATGCTTTTCCCCATGTATACATATATATATATATATATATATTTATTATATTCTTTATACTAGGGTCATCAATAGAAATGGTGGTCACTAAGATGTACTTAGGGAATTCTTCAGGATGCATGTTGACTTAAAGTTTATATTAACATGATCTACATTATATTATATTTTTATTTTGTTAACTATTTCCCAATTACATTTTAGTCTACTTACCATGCTTGGGAATGTTGTCAGATGTGTACTTGACACTTCACCTTTAACTCACTTCCTTGTAATGATTATTTTGTAATGTGTTCCAGCCTACTTATATCTACTCAATCCTTCTCCATTGCCCTTTGAATGAACTTCAATTTCAGGACCTTAGTAACTGAACATAGCATCACTAGGCAATCTCTCAACTTGGACTCTGAACTGAATCTATTTTATGGCAGGAGGGAATACCTTTAGCAAGTGTTTTCTTGTTTTATGAGTCACAATATGAATAATTGGATGGTGGTCAGCCAAGGTTGTATCTGTTGTTTGATTTTTCAAGGAATGATATATAATTTTGATCTATGCATGGGGGACATTTGATACAGGAAAACTTTTAAGGAAGATCATTGGTTTGTCAGATAAATAAAGGTTAACAAACAATAAACACAATGGAATCTTATTTCCTTCTCTTTTCAGTTAATTGTGTGATGGTAAATTGTTTAATATGCAATTTACTGTAGAAAAATGTTTACAGAAGCTTGCCTCTTCCTTTCTATTATATTTTTCAAGTATGACTTTGTTGTATATACATTCTCATAAAATTTGTGTAATCTTTTTGGGATAATGATAAAGTCTGAAATTTTATTCATGTCATTAGCACTCTGTCCTGTTTCAGGTTCCTCAATAATTGATCCCTCCAATACTAATAAATTTTTGAAGAACTATCGAGAGCAAGCAAGAGCAAGAATGAGAGAGAGAACAGTGAGAGAGAGAAAACTAGAGATTGAAAGTGGATCAGAACATAATATTTTCTCACCTTTTGTTGTTTGGTTTTTTTTCTTTTTCATTTTTTCCCCTTCTGATCTGATTTTTCTTGTACAGCAAGATAAATATGAAAATATGTTTATAAGAATTGCACATCTGACATATCAGATTGCTTGCTATCTGGGCCAGGATTGGGGTGGGGGGGTGGTAGAGGGTAGCGAAGTAGGGAGAAGGAAGGTGAAAAATTTGAAACATAAGATTTTGCAAAGATGAATGCTGAAAACTATTTTTGCATGTTTTTGGAAAAATAAAAAAAATTGAATAAAAAATAAAGCTACTCAGGACAAAAATGGGAATGAGTGAAGTTGAATGAAAAATAAAAGTTCAAGAGGTAAGAATGAGTGAAGTCAAAGAAAGATTCCTCCTATCTATTGTGAAAATTGACAAAATAAGTTTTATTAAGCACTTACTATGTACTGGTGCTTAATAAAACTTTGTCAATTTTCACAATTCACTAGGTTGGGCAGCTAGATGGCAAATTGGAATGTCAGACCTCAAGTCAGGAAGACTCGTCTCCCTGAGTACTAACTCTGTGACTGGGAAAGTCACTTTACCTGTTTGCCTCAGTTTTCTCATCTGTAAAATGAGCTGGAGAAAGAAACTACAAATCAGTTCAATATCTTTACCAAGAACATCCCAAATGGGGTTACAGTGAGTCAGACATAACAGAAATGAATGAACAACAATACCCTGGCTTGTTTAATAAATTATTGACTCAAAAAAAGGGGGAAATGTATGGGAAAAAGGACATGGCTCTGTTCCTAGAGAACAGAGGCTATTTGGCTTTCTTTTTCCCTGACATAAAAAAATCTCAGGTATTAGAAATTTTAGTAGAATATCCACTGTGCAGTGGAAAGGCTTTTCTGACCTAGCATGATGCTGCTATAATGGATGTGGAGGTGGAGAGAATTGTCTTTTTGTCTAAGTTAGAAACTTAAAAGAAAAAAAAAAACTTAAGGATTGTGCTCTTTTTTTTATCCTTTGTTATCAGTAAAGTTGTTTTTTTTTTTTAAATCATATTTTATTGTTCATGAATTTGTCATTACATTCTGACCTCAAGCCTAAATAATTAGGCTGGCCTAAAAAAAAGCCTGGCTCATAATATCAACAATGATTAAAAATGGTTTCATGAAGAAGCTTAATTTAAGTAAATTGCCATGAAGAAGAAAATTAAAAAGCCCCAAACCCATGTTAACCAAGAAATATTTTATTTGCCAAATAAAAAGGCAGCCAGTAGCAAAACCAACTTAGAATATGAACTTTATTATAAACTCTTAGAGAGTTTATATATATGAGTATATCTATGAACAGAAGTTCTTCATAAGAAGCAAAAAAAATCAGTGAAAATAACAGAAGGTTTGATGTGAGACCTAAATAAGAAAAGTCAATGCAAGGATGTGGAACTTATTGATAGTACTGGAGGTAAACAACAAACAGATGGCAGATTGGGAAAAAAAAAAGAACAAACTCTTCACTTAAGGTATAGAGAATCTGAGTTCAAATCCTGTCTATAGTCCTTAGACAGATGCTCATATTATTTGAAACCTCCTAATGTATTGTGCCATCCTTTTGAGAGCAGAGTTAGTCTTCTTTTTGTAGCACATGTTTTGAGTTCAATATCCTGACTTAAAATATCGAGTCTAATATCCAGAGCTTAGTTCCTTCATTGCCTCAAGTCCATAGGGGTAGCTTTGAGGGTTCAGGGTTGTCTTTCTGATAATATAAAGTTTAAAGCCCTCACTAGGAATGATTGCTTCAAAATATTTCTCCCTAAAGTCTTTAACATACTTTTCCACAAGAACATACAGACTCTTGGGGGAAAGTAGGCTAAAGTCTGGGGTAACTAGGTGGTGCAGTGAATAGTGTGCCAGGCATGGAATCAGACTCTTCTTCATGAGTTCACATCTGACATAAAATGCTCATTAGCTGTGTGACACTGGAAGTCACTTATCCTTTTTTTGACTCAGTTTTCTTATCTGTAAAATGAGCTAGAGAAAGGAATGGCAAACCCCACTCTTGTCTCTTTGCCAAGAAAACTCCAAAAGAGGTCATGGAGAGTCAGGTACAACTGAATGAAAAGATTTTACAAAATATATTTGGCAGAGGGGTAACTCCCAGCTTTTAGTTGTTAAAACTTTTTTTCTCCCCTTTGTAGTTTGCTCAAGAAGATCCCTTTGGCCATAGTGGAGTTTTTTCCTGAACTCCTTGTGAAGCTGTGAAGCTGTGTGCAGTCTGTCTTTGGCCCTTTATTTAGCTACTGCTGCCAGCTGTTCTCTGGATTTTGTTAAGATGTTTATGGGAAAATGGGAAGTCCTCTGGCCCTCTGAAGTGTGCAAGAACCTCCTTATGTTAAGAAGGAGAGGAAGAAGACCTAAGCTAAGATTGAAGTTGAGATATTTCTCCCCAACTCCACGTGGTTTTTTCACAGGGATTTTATTGGAAACTAGGCTGGCTTGATATTTTAGACATCAGCCGTAGGATGTGACAAAATTTTTTCAGTCAATCTGAACCTTCTTCTTAGGCAACTTTCAATTCATCCAAGGTCATAAGAGATATTTAAATTGATTAATATTTTTTCCTTAGTTGGGATGCCTTAATATTTAATCCTTTTTGTTTTTTTAGTGGTTAGGATAATTTAATTGATTTGCTTAATCAGTGACACCATTACACTTTTGCATTTGTTTTCCCAAGATTTTACTATTTTCCTTCATTTATTCATGCAATCATTTAAACTCCTTATGTCTCAGTTTCTCATCTATAAAATGAAAAAGTTGGATTACCTCAGGTATTTATACTCAGGTATAAATCTATAATCTTCAATCTGATGGTATTAGATAACCAAATGTCCCATGACATATTTCTAATTGTCTCTGGGCATTCCATAAAAGTAACCTTTAACCCTTTATTTTATTCTCCAAGGACATCTTGTGAATTATTTAACTTCTTTCTGTTTTCTGTTTTTTTTATAGAGTAAATGCTGAGCTTGATAATTCCTTCTGATGTCTACTGTTGGTTATTGAATGAGTATTTCATTTTTAGAGTAGCAACAGCTGGATTTGTGTTTATAGATGGTTTAAAAATTGTGATTCTTAATACCCTCTGCTTTGTTTTCTTTCCTCTCTGTCATCATTACTTCAGAAACAAGATGGTGCTTCTCTGGATTGAGAACCTTTTTTTTTTTTTAATGGAGCTTTTTATTTTCAAAACATATGCAAGGATAATTTTTCACCATTGACCCTTGTAAAACCTTGTTTCCACTTTCATTCCCTCTTCTCCCTACTCCTTCTCCTAAATGGCAAGTAATTTAATATATGTTAAACATGGTAAAATATATGTAAATTGAATATAGGCATACATATTTATACAATTATTTTGCTGCACGAGAAAAATCAGATCAAAAAGGAAAAAAAATGAGAAAGTCAATAAAATGTAAGCAAACAAGAACAAAAGAAGTGAAAGTGCTATGTTGTGATCCATATTCAGTACCCACAGATCTCTCTCTGGATGTAGATAGCTCTCATCATCATAAGATCATTGGAACTGGCCTGAATTATCTCATTGTTGAGAACAGCCAAGTCCATCAGAATTGATCATCACGTAATCTTGCTGTTACCATATGTAATGATCTCCTGGTTCTGCTCATTTCTCTTAGCATCTGTTTATGTAAGTCTCTTCAGGCCTCTCTAAAATCATCCCGCTGATTATTTCTTATAAAACAGTAATATTCCATTACATTCATATACCATAACTTATTCAGCCAACTGATGGGCAATCACTTAGTTTCCAGTTTCTTGCTGCTATAAAAAGGGTTGTCACAAACATTTTTGCACATGTGGGTCCCTTTCCCTCCTTTAAGGTCTCTTTGGGATATAAGCCCAGTAGAAACACTCCTGAATCAAAGGGTATGCACAGTTTGATAATCTTTTCAGCATAGTTCCAAATTGCTCTTCTTTATGGTTGGATCAGTTTACAATTTCACTAACGATGTATTAGTATCCCAATTTTCCAACATCCCCTCCAACATTCATAATTATCTTTTCCTGCCATTTTAGTCAATTAGAGAAGTGTGTAATGATACCTCGGAGTTGTCTTAATTTGCATTTCTCTGATCAATAGTGATTTAGAGCACCTTTTCATATGACTAGAAATGGTTTCAATTTCTTCATATGAAAATTGTGTGTCCATTTATCGGTTAGAGACTGTTGAGAGACATTTTGTAATGGATATGAGTTTCCATATTCAAAGATAAGGGTTTCTATTTTTAACCAAGATGGTTCCTGGAAATAGTGGGATCTTCCACACTCTGACTTCTGGGGGCATAGCTTTTATGAACCCAAGATCATCTCTGCATCACAGTGAAGCATTGGAATTGGACTTTGTTGAGTAGTTGGTTGACATTCTATTAAAAACAAAATCAAGTCAGTTAAACTGAAAACCATGAGCACAATAGATAAATTGTGAAACAAAGTAAACTTCAAGTACATAATATGTAAGAAACTATTCCACAAATATTTATATAGTACTTTATAAGTAACAGGCACTGTAGAAAAGTTTGTTAAATTTCTTTCTTGACTTTTGAATCACATCATTGAACTTAAACTACTTTGTGTCTGTTTGCTATTAAAAGGAGTTAAAGGGAGGGAAAGCCCAAAGAAAAAATATTTTGTAACAAAATCAAGGAACAGAATGCATGTCCTAACTTTTTGGCATTCTTCCTTACTTGATTTTAATTTTAAAGTCAAAGAACATATAATAGAACAGGAGGTATGATAAATTTGTTGATACGATGGTATGCTTAGCATGTGATGGCTGAAAAAAAAAAAGTGTTGCTTAGAATCACAGAACCAGAAGGTATTAAATCTAGAAGAGACTTTAGAGATCACTTGGTTCCTTTTCCTCCTTTTCCTATTTATAGGTGAGAAAACTGAGGACCAACCAGGGGAAATTATTTGTCTATGTTTACAGAACTACTAATGACCAAGTTAGGGTCAGAATCTAACTCTTCTGAATCAACTCTCCAATTCTCTTCCTACTATACTCTTTTCCCATACCCCAATACTTTAATTTTTTTAGACAAATTTCTCATCATTGAAAGAAAATTTAAAAACATTTTAATCATTGAAAAATTCTTTTATCCTTTTCCTTTCTAAACATATCCCTACTTCTTCCTTACTCAGAAAGCCACTTCTAATAATAAAAAATAATTTTGGGGGTAGCTAGATGATGTAATATTTAGAGCACCAACCTTGAAGTCAGGAGAACCAAAGTTCAAATCTGCCTTTAGATACTAATTAAGTGACCCTAGGCAAGTCATTTAATCCCAATTATCTCACTCTTCCCTCAAAAAAAGAATAGTTTAAAAAAGAGAACAATGAGTTAAACAGAATTGAGTTTGAAATATATAATATATTCCAAACTTATAATGCCTCACCTCTGCCACCAAGGAAGGAAAGTACATTTTCCCATCTTTTTTTTCTGAGGCTAAGTTTATATATCATAATTATATAATATTCAATTTCTTATGTTTCTTTCCATTGACACTGTTATGATTTTCATATATGTTGTTTTCCTGACTCTGTTCACTTTACTTTGCAATAATTTTCTTAGACTCTTCTTCATTCTTCATAATAACCATTTCTTAGTAATAGTAATATGTATTTGTACTAATGAGTCACAGTTGGTTTTTTCTATTCCCTAATTGATAAGCATCTATTTTGTTTCTATTCCCTAATTGATAAGCATCTATCTTTGCTACCATAAAACAGTTATAATAAATATTTTGATGCACACAGGAATTTTCATTTTTTAAAAACTTTCTTGAAGCAAATAACTGTCAGTAGAATTTTTGGATCAAAAAGTATGCATATTTTAGTATCTTTTAAAAATCCATAGTATTTCTTGATCCATGAAACTCTTTTGGGACAAAATGTTGCAAAAACACCTTATCTTTCAGGGAGTCCCTTAATCAAACCTTTCCTCCTTCACTGAAATGACTGGTCATTTGGAGTAGCCTTTGAATGAACTTTCCCCCCATCTCCATACAGCTTAAGAAATCAGAAATCATTATCACAGAGCGCATATTTTATAGCCACAAAAGAAGTTATTAACCTTTTTAGGTTTCTCAATTTCTTTAGTGTATGATGAAGATTAAGGAGAGAGGGAAGACCCCAGTAATGACATTCTTCCTTACAAGTTGTTCTTTCTCCACTGAAGTCCTAATCTAATGATTCATTAGATTATAGAGGTTGCTCTGTATTCTTGAAGCCCATGGTGGCAAAGCTGAAGCTTTATTAGGGCTTACCAAACTTGAAGGGTTTTGAGTATGGACCTGTTGATAGACTGTGTATCTGTTATTGGAGGACTAAGCTAGCTAAGTATGGATAAAGGTTGACCATGAGGTCAACACTACAGATCATCTCCACAAATGGGGAGAGACTATGATTTTATATAGGTGGACGGAGTCCTTGCATTATTGGAAAAAAAAATTTTTTTTAATATTAAAGCATGGAAATTTCTGTGTTTTTAGACACTGTATGTTTTTTATTCATTTACACTTAGCTCATCAATATCCTGTTGCATAAGAATGAGTTGATGTCCAAGAAATCTTCTGGGCCTCTTCATCTTTTATTTGAACCAGAAAACTTGACTTTGCCAAGAGTAAATGGAACTCAGACATAAAGAGGTCTGAGTTCAATTTTCACTAAACACAAATTTTAAGTCAGTTCTTCATTGACTTTGCCAAATGTCTTCTCCCCCTCCTTAATTCATGGGACGTATTTTTGGCAGATTCTACAATCCTGAAAGTTGGCTTCTCTTTTCTCGTTCCTTCCTTGGGTGTAACTTAACAAGCCCATCCTTTAGTGAACATTTCAAAAAAGCACCCACAGGAATTTTGCCAGGAGAACACCAAGCTTGAAAGGCAGAATGTCAGTACTGGAGTCTCCCCCTTTTTTTAATCTTCATCGCTCATTAGACACATTGAGAGGTCTGAAAAGGTTAATAACTTGTTCTGTAGCTGTAAAAATATGTACTGTATGACAATGGTTTCTGATTTGTTAAGTCCTGTGGAGGTAAGGAATAAGTTCATTGCAAAGGACTTCACTGTCCACACTAAATGATCAATCATGTTGTCAATTATCATCAAAGGAAGGACAGATAGTATTTCTTTGTTTCTACTGAAATACTACATTGTAAAGAAATTATTAGAGCTCCTGGTTCTAGATTTCCAACTTTATTTGGAGAAGCACAAGCTAAAAAATGATTCATCTTTCTGGGATTCAATTTTTTCATAGGTAAAAACCAGTGACTCTATCTATTGTAGAGTTGTTATGAAGAAGAAATAAGATGATCAGTTATTTAATAAGCATTTATTAAATATAAACTATGTGCCAAGTGATAGAGATACAAAGCCAAATATGAAAATAATCCTTTTCTTTAAGGATCACATATTCTATGGAGGCTCAGAGAGAACATATTATAATCCATTATCATATGAAGTGTTGATCTGACTTCAAGAGAAAATAGTCAATACAGCAAAATGGAGGTTTTTAATCAAGGCAAATGAGTTGCAGCTCAGGTTGCTGATGTGGTGAATGGACTACAGCAAAATACTATGTCTAGAAACCCAGTATCTGAGTGAGCCCCATTGAGGAGCAAGCTGACTCTGCAGAATTATATTATACAGATCAAAACTGTCCTCTACTGATGTACAGTTACCTTATACAATTTGGACATTAAGTTATAGATGTCAGCTTCCAAGGCTATCTTATATAAACAAGATGGCCACGACCACCAGTTCATTTACTGATGCATACAATTAGCTAGTTAGCATACTTTATTTTTGATTATTTTCCATAAAAGGTCTCTCCTCTCCCCTTGTTCATTATGAGTTCATTAGGAACTTTGACCACTTATTAAATGTTATAATATCGTCCCTTGACCTAGAGATGGTTTTAGTTAGTGAATTCATTCCAGATGATTCCCCTTTTCATGAGCTATTATCCACCATAGTCAGACACAGTATGACTTGATTCTAAGATAGTGATCTCATGTTGATCCTTTTCCAGAACAAGGACAACAACCATGGTAATGTATATAAAAGTATTTTGGACAGTTCAAATGGATTTATGAATGAAAGGTATGAGTATTATGACTATTATCTCTGTAGCACTTATAGGCTACATTCTAGGGAAAACCCTGAAGGGTTAGGATTTTCTTCTTATACTATTGTTCATTTATGCTCCTTAATATCATTGCCAGTTTATGCTTCCTCAAAACATCTCAACAATAATTACAACATAATTTAGCTAACTGACATCAGTTAGATCTCACAAAAGGCCTTTACTAAAAAGATATAAGTAGCAAAATACAAAAAAATCCTCCCTGTACCAGTGCACTCTCTCCTTTACATATCCACTTGGCCTCTGGGACAGTGGGCTCAAACTTAAAATGTTTATTACCAGACGATCCTACCATTTTTACTTTTGGTAGTCAGTGCATGAATAATTCCTTTGCTTATAGGATATAGCGTTGTCTCTAGTGTCAGACTGATTCATAGCTAGGCTGCATCAAAAAGGTTTTTGTTCAGATCTAACTATTTCTGAAATTGGCTATTATAGACACTGACAAATTCTGCTACAGACCAAGTTGCTGTATCTCTGTTGGCTTTCCCAACTTTACAATTCACAAGGTTATAATCTGGTCACTTTTATCTTCAATACTTATTGCTTGAGATTAGAAAAAAATAAGACAAATTAGGGACAGAAGATGCATAAACACTGTGTTCAAGGCCATAAGATGGCTTGAGTAAAGGGAAAGAGAGAGGTTGTGCTAGTTGAAGATGTAAAGCAATGCCAATCTTACTCACTTCTTAGGAAGAGAAGGAACTTTCATCTGTTCAAACTTTTTTGTATGCATTTCTCATTCTGCCCAATTAAAAGGTACTTGCCTTAAAAAGTCCTACTCTGAATACTCATTGTGACATGAAATGACCTTGGTTTCTTGAAGGCTATGCCAGCAGGCCACAAGTTTTGGCAAGTTCTACCAAGCTGCAAATGCTACAGGAATAGACTCAGAAATGGTGAAAACTTTTTGTCTGAGGAACAGTCTAAACAGATTTTTCTTTTCTTTCTTTCTTTTTAAAATATCTTTTCTTTTTCTAAATTAAAGCCTTTTATTTTAAAAACATATGCACGGATAATTTTTCTTTTATTTTTTTGCTGAGGCAATTGGAGTTAAGTGATTTGCCCAGGGTCACACAGCTAGGAAATGTTAAATGGCTGAGGCTGGATTTGAACTCAGATCATCCTGACTTCAGGGCTGGTGCTCTATCCACTGTACCACCTAGCTGCCCCTGCATGGATAATTTTTTAACACTGATCCCTGCATAGCTTTGTGTTCTAAAATTTTCCCCTTTCTTCCCCCCATATCCTCCCCTAGATGGCAAGCTATCCAATATATGTCATACATGTTAAAATATATGTTAAATCCTATATATGTAAACATATTTATATATTTATCTTGCTACACAAGAAAAGTTAGATCAAAAAGGAAAAAAAAATGAATAAAAAAACAAAATGCAAGTGAACAACAAGAGTGAGAATGTTATGTTGTGATTCACACAGTTACCACAGTCCTCTCTCTGGGTGTAGATGGCTCTCTTCATCATAAGATCATTGAAACTGGTCATTGAAATTGGTCTCAATCATCTCATTTTTGGAAAGAGTCACGCCCATCAGCATCGATCATCGTATAATGTTGTTGTTATGTACAATAATCTCCTGGTTCTGCTCATTTAAACAGGTTTTTCTAAACAGGCCTAGGATTGTTGACTTTTAGGTGACATGTGTTATTTTTTAGGCACTCTTAACAAAGTCTATTAAGGTACAGATGGAATGTATCTGTTTAGTAGAAATTGTACTTGATCCTTGAAATATGAAAATAATACTTGTATCATGTCTTTGCACTTGACAGGTTTCAGTTTAATTCAATCCAACAACATTAACTTTATTTTGATTTTGATCTATCACTCTTACAAAAAAATTTTCCTCATAATTAAGAAAAACATTTTTTTTTCTTTTACTTATTTATTTTTTAATTAAAGCTTTTTATTTCCAAAACATATGCACGGATAATTTTTCAATATTGACCTTTGCAAAACCTTGTGTTCCAATTCCCCCTCCCCTTTCCCCTTCTCCTTCCCTAAATGACAAGTAATCTAATATATGTTAAACATGGTAAAAATATGTTTAAGCTGATATATGCATATATATTTATGCAATCATTTTGCTGCACAAGAAAAATCAGATCAAAAAGGAAAAAAAAAAAGAGAAAGAAAATAAAATGCAAGCAAACAACAAAAAGAATGAAAATGCTATGTTGTGATCCATGCTCAGTTCCTACAGTCCTCTCTTTGCCTGTAGATAGCTCTCTTCATCACAAAATCATTGGAACTGGTCTGAATCATCTCATTGTTGAAAAGAGCCATGTCCATCAAAATTGATCATTGTATAATCTTGTTGCCAGGCACAATGATCTCCTGGGTCTTCTCATTTCACTTAGCATCAGTTCATGTAAGTCTTTCCAGGCCTCACTGAAATCATCCTGCTGATCGTTTATTATAGAACAATAATATTTCATAACATTCACATACCATAACTTATTCAGCCATTCTTCCAACTGATGGCCAGCCACTCAGTTTCCAGTTTCTTGCCCTTACAAAAAAGGCTGCCACAAATATTTTTGTACATGTGGGTCCCTTTCCCTCCTTTAAGATCTCTTTGGGATATTAGCCCAATAGAAACACTAATGGATCAAGAAAAACATTTAATTAAGTCCAATTGACACATACTTTGCACTATATTCCACAAAGTCTCTGCTTTTCTCTGGAGAGGAGGAATATGCATTCATATCTGTTTTCTAACACCAAGATTATGCTTCACAATTCATCAGTTTGCTTACTTTTAGTGTTATCATTTTCATTATTGTAAACTTTGACCTGTTCTTCTTCCTTCATCCTGTTTTACTTCATATAAGTCTTCCCACCTTTTCTTAAGTTCCTTATTTTGTCATTTATTATTACATTTGTATACTATAATTTTAGCAAATATGGATTAAGTATTTCAATAAGGGACTGTGATAGGGACTAGGAATACCAGGACTAAAGTAACAAATAGTTTCTGACCTCAAGGACTTTCCATTCAATGTACTGTCATAAAACATGTACAGAGATAATTAGTTGATACTTTGAGAACAGAGCCTTGTGGTGTAGGGGGAACATAAAGAAAGGCTTTCATTCTGAGGTGCATCTGTACTGAGTATTGGAAGAAACTAAGATGATGAAGAGGAGAGAAAAAAAAAATATTCTAGGTAAGAAAGATGGCTTGTGTGAAGTTTTGGAATGCTGAGTTCAGTGAAGACCAATTTATCTAGAATGTAGTCTTCAATGAAGTGACTGGAGTATTGTACTTGCTGCTGAAATCTATGTTTAAGTCCATCTATAAAATAAAGGGATTGGACTCATTAGTTCTCAGGTCTTTTCTAGCTCTAAAATTTCATTCTGATTAGTTGAGTATGCAAAGGTAAATAAAATGAATTTGAAAAAGTAAATTGGAACCAGATTATAGAGGGCTTTCAATATATAGATAAGGAATTTTTTTTTTTTAACCTAGAAGCAATAGGTAGCCAGTCCTGATTTCTAACTATGATATAGTAAGATCTTGCTTTAGGAAGATTCTTTTGGTACTTGTGTGTAGAATAAATTAAAGAGGAGTGGGTAGCATGAAGATCAACTAAGAAATTATTGCAGTACTTCACATGTGAAATTCACTTAACCTCTATACACTTGCTTCCTCATATATAAAATGTTGGTTCCTTCTAGCTCTATGATCCTTTCATCTTTGATTTTATGCTGTGGCCAGAGTGGTAGTTGTGAATGGAGAGGAGAGAATGGAAGAAATGTGGAGGAGAAAAACAAGATTTGGCAATTGATTAGCTATGGATGAGGATGACAGTAAAGAATCAACAATAACACCAAAATTATGAAATTGGATTATAGGAGGCATGGTGTGATATTTTTGACTAAAACAGGGAAGTTGGGAGGAAGGAATAATTTGGGGAACATAATTATATTTTGTTTTGGAGATATACAAGGCTTTAGCAGGCAGCTGGTGACTAGGGCTTGGAATTCATAAAAGATATTGGGTGCTAGAAATGTAGACTTGGGAATAGTTAACATAGATATGATGGATTATTGAATTTCTGAGAACTGAAGAGATCACCTGGAAAGAAGTATAAAGAGAAGAGAGTCTAAGAGAGAGACTTGGGGGACATTCCTTGTTTGGGGGAAGAAGATGGATGATGATGCAGACAGGTAAGATGAAAATCAAAAGAATCAGCTTAAGAAAATTCATGGGAGGAGAGAGAGTACATAGGATGTGAGGACAGTCAACAGTGTGAAAAGATAAAGAGAGATTAAAAAGGATGGGAATTGAGACAGTGAAATCAAATTTACAATTTTATTACATCACTGGAGATCTGAAGGATAAGTTTCGGCTGAGTGGTAGTATTAGATGTCAGATTGCAAGGTGAGAAGTGAATGGGAGGTAAGAAAGTATGGACAGAGAATGTAAATGTAAAACAGCATAATTATTTTCCCCCCTCATAGCATAGGGGTTTTTAACTTTTTTTTTTTTAATGTGGCATGGATCCCTTTGATAGCCTAATGAAGCCTATAAACTCTTTCTCAGAATAATGTTTTTAAATGCATAAAACATGTAGGATTACAATGAATATCAATAATTAAGTAGTTACCAAAATATTTCAAAAATCAAGTTTATGAACCTGGGTTAAGAACACCTACTTGGCGATTTTCAGAGAAAGAAATCTTAAGTTATTTATAGCCACATTAAAAATGCTCCCTACAAAATCAGGAACTATATGAGCAAAACTACAAAACACTTTCCACACAAAGTTAGATCTAAACAACTGAACAAATATCAAGTGTTCTTGGATAGGTTGAGTGAATATAATAAAGATGACAATACTCCCTAAACTAATCTACTTATTTAGTGCTATGCCAATCAAACTCCCAAGAAACTATTTTAATGACCTAGAAAAAATAACAATGAAATTCATCTAGAAGAATAAAAGATCAAGAATTCCAAGGGAACTAATGAAAAAAAAAAATCAAATGAAGGCGGCCTAGCTGTACCAGATCTAAAACTATATTACAAAGCAATGGTCACCAAAACCCATTTAGTATTGGCTAAGAAATAGAGAAGTTGATCAGTGGAATAGGTTAGATTTACAGGATAAAATAGTCAATAACTATAGCAACCTAGTGTTTGATAAACCCAAAGACCCCAGCTTTTGGGATAAGAATTCATTATCTGACAAAAACTGCTGGGAAAATTGGAAATTAGTATGGCAGAAACTAGGCATTGACCCACACTTAACACTGTACACCAAGATAAGGTCAAAATGGGTTCATGATCTAGACAAAAAAAAAAAAAAAAGAGAGATTATAAATAAATTAGAAGAACATAGGATCATTTATCTCTCAGACCTGTGGAGGAGGAAGGAATTTGTGACCAAAGAAGAACTAGAGGCCATTAATGATTACAAAATAGAAAATTTCAATTATATTAAGTTAAAAAGCCTTTGTACAAACAAAACTAATGCAGACAAGATTAGAAGGGAAGCAATAAACTGGAAAAACATTTTTACAGTTAAAGGTTTTGATAAAGGCTTCATTTCCAAAATATATAGAGAATTGACTCTAATTTATAAGAAATCAAGCCATTCTCCAATTGATAAATGGTCAAAGGATATGAACAGACAATTTTCAGAGGATGAAATTGAAACTATTTCCACTCATATGAAAGAATGTTGCAAATCATTATTGATCAGAGAAATGCAAATTAAGACAACTCTGAGATATGCCTACACACCTGTCAGATTAGCTAAGAAGACAGGAAAAGATAATGACGAATGTTGGAGGGGATGTGAGAAAACTGGGACACTGATGCATTGTTGGTGGAGTTGTGAATGGATCCAACTATTCTGGAGAGCGATTTGGAATTATGCTCAAAAAGTTATCAAACTGTGCATACCCTTTGATCCAGCAGTGTTACTCCTGGGTTTATATCCCAAAGAGATACTGAAAAAGGGAAAGGGACCTGTGTGTGCAAAAATGTTTGTGACAGCCCTGTTTGTAGTGGCTAGAAACTGGAAACTGACTGGATGCCCATCAATTGGAGACTGGATGAATAAATTGTGGTATATGAATGTTATGGAATATTATTGTTCTGTAAGAAATGACCATGAGGAGGATTTCAGAGAGGCCTGGAGAGACTTATATGAACTGTTATTGAATGAAATGAGCAGAACCAGGAGGTCATTATACATTTCAACAACAATGTTATATGATGATCAATTCTGATGGAAGTGGCTCTCTTCAACAATGAGAGGATCCAAATCAGTTCCAATTGATCAGTAAGGAATAGAACCAGCTACCAGAGAAAGAACACTGGGAAATGAGTATGGACCACAACATAACATTTCCACTCAGGTTCCACAACTGTTATTGTTTGCTTGCATTTTTGTTTTTTTCTTCTCAGGTTATTTTTACCTTCTTTCTAAATCTGACTTTTCTTGTGCAGCAAGATAACTGCATAAATATGTATACATATACTGTATTTAACGTATACTTCAACATATTTAACATGTATGGAACTACCTGCCATCTAGGGGAAGGGGTGGAGGGAAGGAGGGGAAAAGGTGAAACAGAAGTTTTTGCAAGGGTCAATGCTGAAAAATTACCCATGCATATGTTTTATATATAAAAAGTTATAATAAAAAATGTTCCCTATGTCACTAATAGAGAAATGAAAATTAAAACAACTCTGAAAATTCAAATCACCTCATACCCATTAATTGGCTAAGATGACTTTTTAAAAAAAGGAAAATGACAAATGCTGAAGGGGCTGTGGGAAAATAGGTACAGTAAAAACAAACATATTAACTAGCCCATTATTTAATTTTAGGAGAATGATGAATTTTGGAGAGGGGTGAATGAGAGATGGGGGATGATGAAACTGAAGTACTGATTTCAATAAAGTTCATAGGTCAACAAATGTCACATGTAAGAAACACAAATCCTTCAGGTTTCTTCTTTTATGAAACAATTTGAAACTACATGGTCAAAGCTATTAAACTGTGTATGTCCTTTTACCCAACCATACTACTTTTACGTCTGTACCCTAAAAAGATCAAAGAAAGAAGCAAAGGATACTTATGTACAAAAATATTTACAGCAGTTCTTTTTGTGGTGTCAAAGATTTGGAAACTGAGGGCATGTCCATCAGTCAGAGAATGATTGGATAAGTTATGGCATATGGTTGAGATGGAATACTATTGTCCTATAAGATATGATGAAGAAAATGGCTTATGAAAACTTGGGAAGACTTGTGTGAACTAATGCAAAGTGAACTGATAACCAGGAAACCAGGAAAATAATATAAGTGACAGTAACATTGTAAAGAAAATCAATGTTGAAAGACTCTGATCAACACAATGACCCATCACAAATCCAAGGGACTTCATAATAAAACATGCTATCTACCTCTAGATAGAGAATTGATGAATTCAGAGTGTAAATAGAAACATATTTTCTTTTCTTTTTTCTCATTGTTTTTGTACAGAGCTGATGTGGAAAATTTTTACATGTGACTATATGCCTTTTTAATGAGTGTTTTTATTTTATTTTATTTTTTTAATTTTTATTTAATAATTACTTTGTATTGACAGAATCCATGCCAGGGTAATTTTTTTTACAACATTATCCCTTGCACTCGTTTCTGTTCCGATTTTTCCCCTCCCTCCCTCAACCCCCTCCCCTAGATGGCAAGCAGTCCTATATATGTTGGATATGTTGCAGTATATCCTAGATATAATATGTTTGCAAAACCGAACAGTTCTCTTGTTGCACAGGGAGAATTGGATTCAGAAGGTATAAATAACCCAGGAAGAAAAACAAAAATGCAGATAGTTCACATTCGTTTCCCAGTGTTCTTTCTTTGGGTGTAGCTGCTTCTGTCCATCATTTATCAGTTGAAACTCAAATATGTCCTCATACAATATCGTTGTCGAAGTGTATAATGATCTCCTGGTTCTGCTCATTTCACTTAGCATCAGTTCATGTAAGTCTCGCCAGTCCTCTCTGTATTCATCCTGTTGGTCATTTCTTACAGAACAATAATATTCCATAACATTCATATACCACAATTTACCCAGCCATTCTCCAATTGATGGGCATCCATTCATTTTCCAGTTTCTAGCCACTACAAACAGGGCTGCTACAAAAATTTTGGCACATACAGGTCCCTTTCCCTTCTTTAGTATTTCTTTGGGATATAAGCCCAATAGAAACACTGCTGGATCAAAGGGTATGCACAATTTGGTAACTTTTTGGGCATAATTCCGTATTGCTCTCCAGAATGGTTGGATTCGTTCACAACTCCACCAACAATGCATCAGTGTCCCAGTTTTCCCGCATCCCTTCCAACATTCATCATTATTTTTTCCTGTCATCTTAGCCAATCTGACAGGTGTGTAGTGGTATCTCAGAGTTGTCTTAATTTGCATTTCTCTGATCAATAATGATTTGGAACACTCTTTCATATGAGTGGTAATAGTTTCAGTTTCATCCTCTGAAAATTGTCTGTTCATATCCTTTGACCGTTTATCAATTGGAGAATGGCTTGATTTCTTATAAATTAGAGTCAGTTCTCTATATATTTTGGAAATGAGGCCTTTATCAGAACCTTTAACTGTGAAGATGTTTTCCCAGTTTGTTGCTTCCCTTCTAATCCTGTTTGCATTAGTTTTGTTTGTACAAAGGCTTTTTAATTTGATGTAATCAAAATTTTCTATTTTGTGATCAGTAATGATCTCTAGTTCATCTTTGGTCACAAATTTCTTTCTCCTCCACAAGTCTGAGAGATAAACTATCCTATGTTCCTCTAATTTATTTATAATCTCGTTCTTTATGCCTAGGTCATGGACCCATTTTGATCTTATCTTGGTATATGGTGTTAAGTGTGGGTCCATGCCTAATTTCTGCCATACTAATTTCCAATTATCCCAGCAGTTTTTATCAAATAATGAATTCTTATCCCAGAAGTTAGGGTCTTTGGGTTTGTCAAACACTAGATTGCTATAGTTGACTATTCTGTCTTGTGAACCTAACCTTTTCCACTGATCCACTAATCTATTTCTTAGCCAATACCAAATGGTTTTGGTGACTGCTGCTTTATAATATAATTTTAGATCAGGTACAGTTAGGCCACCTTCATTTGATTCTTTTTTCATTAATTCCCTTGAGATTCTAGACTTTTTATTGTTCCATATGAATTTTGTTGTTATTTTTTCTAGATCATTAAAATATTTTCTTGGAAGTCTGATTGGTATAGCACTAAATAGATAGATTAGTTTAGGGAGTATTGTCATCTTTATTATTTAACAAGTGTTTTTAGAGATAAGAGATAGGAAAAATTCAGAACTGAAAATAAAATTGAATTAAAAAGAAATAACAACAACAAAACACCACCACCACCAATCCAGGAGCTTATGGAAGAGAATAGAGATATAGAATAGTTGAAGTTTTATAAAACTGAGTTGGTTTTCTTGGGGGGTGGGGAAGATTGTTCCCCAACTGATGGGCATGCCCTCAGTTTCCAATTCTTTGCCACCACAAAAAGAACTACTGTAAATATTTTTGTACATCTTTCTTTGATCTCTTTAGGATATAGACCTACAAGTAGTAGTGCTGGATAAAAGTATATATACAGTTTAATAGCCTTGATTGTGTAGTTTCAAATTGCTTTACAATGGAAGAAATTTGAAGAACTTGTGTTTCTTATGTGACATTTTTCGATCCTTGAACTTAATGAAAATTAATGCTTCACTTTAACTTTATATAATTCTGATACTTCAAAGGCAGAGCTACCTTTATAGGTGGTAGGAAAAGAACAAGTAGAAAGGCTGAAGATTACAGAAAAAGAGGGATAAAGTCTTGGAGGAGACAGACAGTGATGGCAACAAGGGTCCAAGTAGCAGCACTGAGCTTAGTGAGAAAACTGGTCACTTTTTGGCAGAGACTAGAGCAACAGAAGAGAGAATGAAGATGAAAATTACTATTGAAGAGTACAATGATGGGAAGGGGAAGATGATAATGGATCCTCTCTTTTTCCAGTTAAAAAACAACAGTCTTCTGTTGAATTGGAAGGAAGGTTGGTGTAGGAGCAAAGGAAAGAAGAGAAAGTTTGGGGTAGCAATTGAATGTAAGTAGGGAAGAATAAAAGATTTGCTAGTGAGCAAGTAGAATTCAGGTGAGATTAGATAATATAAATCTGTAGTAGACTATTTGGTATTTTTTCCAATGGCAATCAGCTTTAGGTGAGTAAAAGCAATTCAAGTATGGCATGGCGGCAGCAGTAGCAGTATGAGGAAACAAGAAATCAAGTTGAGCTGGTTAACTAAGTTTAACATATCAATTAATCAATATAAATAAGGAATTGGAGTTAGAATCTGAGTTATTAGGACTGAAATCTCACCTTGGACACTTAGTAGCTGTGTGACCTTGGACATTTATAAATTATTTAGCATTTCTGTGCATTTCTTATCTGTAATACAAGTTGATTAGATCTGAAGATAACCTTTAAAATCCCTGTCAGCTTTAAAAGTATCTTAGGATCCTATGAAGTCAGAATCATAATGATGGACTTGAAGAGAAGTAAGGTTTAATGGCTAAAGGTCATGATGAAGACAGAAATTTAGGAAGAATGAAACTGAGGCAGAAATGAAAAGGTAGGAGACTGATCAAAAAAAGGAATTTTAGAGGTGTGAGCTGTAGAGATATATGACTATTTTTGTATGTGGCTTTGGTCAAGTGAAAGTACATGAGCTAGGAAATTGATAAACTTAGGTTTATGAGGAAATTTCTGGAAATGATGAAATACTTAATATAAATCTAAGTTTTGTTATTATTCACTTTATAGGGAATTGAAACTGGATTTAGGAAATGTTCATGTGTGTGTATAATGCACATGTATGTGTGTGTTCATGGGCATGTGGGTTTGTACATACATGTCTCCTTCATAAAACTTATCAATTCAGTAAGCAGTAAATGCCTACTTAGTACAACTATTTTACAAAATGGGGATATGAAGATGTGTGGGTCAGAAACCATTAATAAAACAACTGGATAGATCTCTAGAAGAAAAGCAAAGCAAAGTTTATTTATGCTCTTAAGAGTGGGCATCGCACCCATCTAGCAGACAATTGAAGGGAGGCCTGTAGGGAGTAAGGTTGAGGCTTTTAATTCCTAACACAAATTCCCCTCCCACTACTGACCCTCATCCTTATTGGCTGAGGATCTTACATTCTAAACTGGGGAACTATTCAAGAAATTGAACTTGATCAATAAGTACATAGGTGCCTATATTTGGCTGAAATAAGGAGGATAACAAGAAGGGGACTTAAGTATGCCCTTGGGGGATAACAGGGAGGGGATAGCAGGGAGGAAACTTTAAGTATGTCCTTAAGATAGCAGGGAGGAGACTTTAAGTATGCCCTTAGAAAAATAGCAGGGAGGAGACACTTTTAAGTATGCCCTTGACTTAATACTTAAAGTCCTTCAGGCCTACTCAAACTTTGAAGTAGATGAAGCCTTACTCGATTTTCACAACTGTCTTGAAAGATCTCACTTTATCTCCTTCAAAGACAAAGATGTCCTTGCCTCCAATGAGCTTTCATTCTACTGAAGTAATAGAAAATGCAAAGACGAGAGTCAGTGCAAAAAATTTAATTTCAAAGAGGACAGAATACTAATAACTGAGTGGAGATTGGGTCAAGAAAGGTCTAGGAATTCTACAAAGTGGAATTAGGAGGAAGTACCTTCCAGACTTGGAGGTCTCCTTGCATATAAAGTCACAGCAGCTTTATATGGGATGTTTGTATAGAAAACGGTTTGGAACAGAGAAATGTGTAAAAGGGAGTAATATGATAGAAATAAAGCTTGATTGGTTCATCTTCCCACAGTAACATGATGTGCAATGGTTGCCTCTTCAAAACCAACTCACGTTTTTCTCTTAGTAGCCCCATTGTGATAAAATATTAGAATAATAAGTTCTTTCCTTTTGTCTCTTTGGGCCTCAGTTTCCCATTTGGAAAAAGAAAAGTTTGCACTAGATGGGTTCCAAAGTCCCTTCCAGGTTTAACATTCTATGATCTTCCTGGAAGTCATTTCAAGACTGCTTTTCCCACTATAACTGATTGGTGTGATTTGAAAACCCAGTCACACGTCCACAGAAACTGAAAGCTTAAGATTTTTTGGGAAAATGGGGGAGGGGTACAAATGCTACCCCCCCCCTTTTTTTTATGCTTCAATTTCACAAAAATCTGGAGAAAGATTATCTGATATTTCCTATTGGGCTCAGAATACTCTTTTTCCTATCCTAAAGGAAAACTACATTGAAGGAATGCTAACCCACGAATCTGACTTCTAAATCTGTTTAGCTACTTTCTGGGTACTTTTTTTTTGTTCTCATTTTCCTTATCAGCAAAATGGAGAAAAGAATACATATGGTGTGCCATATATACTCTCATATGTATATTTCTAATTTCTATTTTGCTCTCGATTTGTATAGTTTCTTTGCTTAAAAACAAAACAAACAAAACATTTCTTTTCTTTACACCCTTATTCCCCAGCGTTTTGGTTAGGAGTATGCTTTGGGAACCCAAAAGAAGTATAAATGTGAGCCCGAGAGCTCCTGCCATAACCCGGGGCTATGCTTTTAGTGCTTCCAGTACAGCCCTTCCCCCACGGCCGATGGAAAAACGAGGACGCACCGGGTGAAAGCGAGGCGAGCCGGGAAAATCCCCTAGCGACTACAGAGGGCCAACTCCTTCGTACCCACATTCCAGCGTACCGATTAAGCGCGGGTGTATAACAGCCCCACCTGGCTTTCTCTTAGCTGCAACCACCGTCCCCTTTCCTCTGGTTCTCCTTAGGTCCCTGAAATACCACTCCTCCTTGCACAGGGCATTTCCTACTCCAGCTTAGTGAAACCCTCTCCGCCTTTTCAAACAGGAAGTAATTGGGAAGAAACAAACGGGTATCTTTTTGGGGGCCTTTTTTTTTTGCCCGATTCCTGCGGAGAAAATGCACTCAAGTCTTAAGGTGTTTTTTTCCGCTCTGCTTTTTAAAAAGGGTGATTCGAGGCCTATTCACTCTAGTGAAAACCCAGAAGATACTCGGAACAAATCACGTGCGCAAATTCGGGGCCGGCACTATTTAAGTCCTGGGATCTAGCCCTTAGCTGGGGCAATTTCGGGCTAAGGCGGGCGACCACAAGACGCGAAGGTTCGCGCGACGTCACAGAGGAAGGGGGCGTGGCCCAGCTTTGGGAACCGGGCTCAGTCTCGGCGCTCCTTCTCCCGAGCGATCAGCTGGTTTGCGCTTCCCTGACGTAGGCTTGGGCACGTCACTGCTGCATGGCCGCCTCCTCCGGAAAGCCGGCCGGGGCAAACGGAGAGGTGAGCTGAGCTGAGCAAAAGGCGGCGTGGAGTCCGGAATCTCCGAGCCCGGGCCACGGTGGGGCGACTGGGAGTTGCGGTGCAGCAGGGGCGGGGGCAGGGAGAGAGGCGGGTGCATCCGAACAGGGGCAGAAGTGCAGCCCATGCAGCTCCGGCCTTGCAGCGTGCAGCCCATTTCCCAGAAAGGCCTCCTGCGGCTTAGGACGGCCCGGCTCCCTGGGGCAGGCTTCTATGCGATCAAGTTCTGGGCGGGATTGGAAGCAGAAAGGAAAGGCTGTTGTTGGACCAGACTTAGCTGGCCAGCAGGGAGTAGAAAGTCGAGAGTCATTCACTCTTTACTGTGGTGTAAGGTAGGAAGCGGGGGAGACTACAGCAGTTTTATTTGGGGCACCTCCCTTCCCTCTCCCTGCTAGTCTTGCAGTTGAATCAGATTTGTAGAATCAGAACCTTAGAACGGAAAGGAACCTTAGAAACCCAGTCTCACCCTGTCACTTTACAGGTGGGGAAATTGGAACTCATCTTGGTGAAATGACTTGCTCAGGGTCACACACAACGGAAATTCGAAACCTGACTCGAAAATACAGTGGTCTTAACTTTCCTGCAGTTCAAATTCATGCAATAAAAACACCTGCCTCAAAAGTCATTCTGTAATGGCTTTCTGTGTGAAGCAGAGAGTGCTAGAGCACTTCGAGATTCTGGAAGCCTGATACCCGATTTCTTCATTTTACAGATGGGGCCTAGAATGATGAAATCACTTGCCTGTAGTCGTCTCAAATTAGAACCCTGGTCTCTTGATTCCTAGTTTAGAGCTTTGTAGGTAGTGCCAACATAGAATCTTTTCAAGGGTTTTAGCAACAGGGGATTTTCAAATCGTGTATAGTTTCCTCTGAAGTAGGAGAATGGGGGGAGGGGAATTCTTCCTCATTAGTCTAGCTCAGTTTTGCATGTAGAGGGATCTGTGTTAAAGGTTAACACAGATAATGATCCTCTAACTTTTTATTGGTAAGGAGTTTCAGTCTCCTCCTAAAAGGGAGGTTTTTATTTTATTTATTTTTTAAAGTTTTGAGCTGCTTAAGGCACAATGAAGGAGTAGATTGAGTTACAGCTCCTAAAGGCAGCAAAGCAAAAGGTCTGCATAACTCAGAGATGGGCTAATCTGTCTCCTGAATAGTGGGTTGGTTGAATCAGCTAGGATACATGAAGGCTGTCTTGGCAACTCTTAAGTTGTGGCCTGTGAGTTACTTAGAATACAAAGAGATCTTGTCCAAGACAAAGAAGGGGTTTTTGGAGGTGGAGAATCTAATCCCTTTATTTTATAGATGAAAAAACAGACCCAGTGAGGAGTTTCTAGATCAGCCTAAGCTGGAAGCTGGTTTTAACCCAGGTCCTCTCCAGAGGCAGCAAAAAATTGAAATTTTAAAGGTTTATAATTCGGTTATTATGCAAAGACTATGTATTTCTGTATATTTGTATTATGTGTTTTTGATGGCTCATCCAGGTTAGTATAACAAATGAGTCCCCCCCCTCCCGCCATGAGACACAACCATATAGGCATTGAGTTTCCCCAAGAATTGGAAAGCTATATAATTACAATGGGAAAAATCTGGATAATTGATTCTAGTTTTAGCTGTGTCATTCAGTACTGTGTTATGTTAGATAAATCACTTAACTGTTGTGGGTTTCAAGTTCAATAAGGGTTGGACTAGATGCCTCTGAGGTTCTTGCCAGCTCCAAGATTGTGTGACTCTTACATGGTAAAAATTCAAACTAATAACATCAAGTCATTTTTCTCTTACTTTTAGTTGATATATGAAGAGACTTGCAATCAATCCCTAGAGTAATTTCCTTCAGATCTGATCTCTGGGATTCATTTATCCAGTCACAGATTGATATCCAAAGGAAGAATTTTTCCTGACTCAGGAAAGACTATATCCAACTCAGATTTGTGCTGACACTGATTAAAATTTGCTTTGCATATTGTGGTCAAAGTCTGCCAAGTCTGCCATTTCTCTTTTCTGAAGAAAAGTCTTCAGACCTTTCTGGAGAGAGGAATAAGAGGAGTTGAATCTAAGGCAGACGGATTGATACTCAAGGAAAATCAGGTAATCATTCTAAATGTAAATCTGATACAGAGCTTCCAGAGTTTCTGGGTTATATTGATAAAGAAGGACCCTGGAAAGGAGAATTGCTCTCAGTGTCCAGGGAATTTAAAAAGTTGGCCATTGACTCCATTGACAGTTGTCTGGGGTTAACTTTTTTGAGGGAGGAGACGGGGAAGATGTAGAAGTAGATGAAATAGATTTAGAGTTGCAGAAGAAGATAAGAGAAGTAGGAAATTGTATCCCATATTCTAAAGGAAACAGGAGATTTGGAAATTGTTTGATTTAAAAAAAAAAAGAATAAATAATGGAGGAAAACTAATGGATTTCAGACAATGATATTTTGACTAGTACAGAAAACCAGAATCCACTGATCATTTTAGAACTGTGAAATGGGCAATGTCTCTTTTGTACAACCCATAGAAATATTCTGTGTACATATGTGTGTGGGGAGGGAAAGGGGAGGTTGGGATTTAGCATTTCAAACTTCCTAAGAACCCCCCAAAACTACAACAGTTCTTTTTAATTGTATCTTGAAGACTTTCTCTAGGTATCTTTTTGAGGGACTACCTTCAGTATATTCTGAAGTGCCTTGGGGCTCTTTTTCCCTAAATTAAACGGCCCAGCTTTCCATCCTTCTGGAAATTTTATGTTTGCTTATTATTTTTTTGATCCCTTCCTTTACTATTAGGCTATGAACTATTACTTCTGTTATCATAAACATTGCTTTTAACAATCTTCATAATATATTAATTTACTACTAATAGGAAAACCAGATAAGTAGATTTGTTAAATTTGTATTTAAATTAAGATTTAAATAAAAATTTAAACTTGAAATTAAGATCCAAATTTAAATTTGGATTTAAGTTAAGAATACATGTATTTTATGTGAGGACCTGAGGAGCTCCTTATGAGTGAAAAATGCTTGGGCTTTGTGACAGCTATTTAATTCTTTCTAAAGCAGTGTTTTTTTCATGTGTGGTAATGGTCCATTGTCTTCTTTGGTTCAAAAAAAATTTGTTCTTTTAAAATTCATAAGGATTTAGAATTATGGAGTTTTTGAGCTGAAAGAAACCTTAGAGATCATTAACTTCAGAATATTTAGGGCTAGAATTACAACTTTTCATTTGATTCCTTAAAAAAAACCAAAAGCTTAAATATCTGCAGTTTAATTTCCTTCTTTTGGTGGGGGAGGGATATTTATAAATATTATCTCATTTGATCTTCACAACAATTCTAAGTATCTCCATTTTGTAGGTGAGGAAACAGACTGGAAGAGGTTAACTTGTCCAGAGTCATACAGCTATTAAGTATTTGAGACTGGTTTTGAACTCGGGCCTCTCTGGCTTGAAAACAAATGAAAAATCTACATAGCAGAGAGTGGTTACATAGACTCTTAGGAGTGGGAAAGACCCTTGACCTCAAATGTTCCAGCTTCTTTCTTTAATGGACTTGGAAATTGATTCCTACAGAGATAAAGTGGCTTAGCTAGGTTCTCAGAGTTTTATTTCCAACTCAGTAATTTTTGCCTCCCATTGTCAAGAGCTTGGGAACTAGTACAGGAGAGGCTGCTGTTGATACACTTGTTTCCTGAGCATCTGAAAGTCTTTCCAGCCCTTAAGGTCTGAGTAACCTGCCCTCCCTTTTGCTGCTCCAGGGGCAAACCCCAGCTGGGGTTTCCTACTACATTTCTGTAGTTGTAAAATGCACAGTTGAGGTCAGTCAGGTTGAAAAGTTAGGGAATCCCATTTACAAGCAAATTAGATAAATGTAATGTGATTTTTCAGAAGGTCCTTCTCTTTTATGTGAGGACCTGAGGAGCTCCTTATGAGTGAAAAATGCTTGGGCTTTGTGACAGCTATTTAATTCTTTCTAAAGCAGTGTTTTTTTCATGTGTGGTAATGGTCCATTGTCTTCTTTGGTTCAAAAAAAATTTGTTCTTTTAAAATTCATAAGGATTTAGAATTATGGAGTTTTTGAGCTGAAAGAAACCTTAGAGATCATTAACTTCAGAATATTTAGGGCTAGAATTACAACTTTTCATTTGATTCCTTAAAAAAAACCAAAAGCTTAAATATCTGCAGTTTAATTTCCTTCTTTTGGTGGGGGAGGGATATTTATAAATATTATCTCATTTGATCTTCACAACAATTCTAAGTATCTCCATTTTGTAGGTGAGGAAACAGACTCGAAGAGGTTAACTTGCCCAGAGTCATACAGCTATTAAGTATTTGAGACTGGTTTTGAACTCGGGCCTCTCTGGCTTGAAAACAAATGAAAAATCTACATAGCAGAGAGTGGTTACATAGACTCTTAGGAGTGGGAAAGACCCTTGACCTCAAATGTTCCAGCTTCTTTCTTTAATGGACTTGGAAATTGATTCCTACAGAGATAAAGTGGCTTAGCTAGGTTCTCAGAGTTTTATTTCCAACTCAGTAATTTTTGCCTCCCATTGTCAAGAGCTTGGGAACTAGTACAGGAGAGGCTGCTGTTGATACACTTGTTTCCTGAGCATCTGAAAGTCTTTCCAGCCCTTAAGGTCTGAGTAACCTGCCCTCCCTTTTGCTGCTCCAGGGGCAAACCCCAGCTGGGGTTTCCTACTACATTTCTGTAGTTGTAAAATGCACAGTTGAGGTCAGTCAGGTTGAAAAGTTAGGGAATCCCATTTACAAGCAAATTAGATAAATGTAATGTGATTTTTCAGAAGGTCCTTCTCTTTTAAGGCATGTCCTAAATGGTATATGAATTCTATGTTACATTTTGAATTTAGCTTTTTTTTTTGTTTTTTAATTGGGCCTTCTCTCCACTTATATACATTTGTCTCATCTCTTAATAATAATGAAATCTCATTGAGAATGTGGGCAGATAGTAATAATTAATGAGTGTAGCAAAGGTAGGTTCCCTCAACATGGCTCATTTTCATGTAGCAGTCTTCCTCTACCTTTTTCTCTTTGCTCAAAAAGATCTTAAGATACAGCATTATAGTTTTCTGTTGGTGTCTCATGGGAACAATTGTTAGCTAAATTGGAAGTGACCAAAATGAAGAGGTGAGAGTGACTCACTCTTCTAGGTAACCAGAAGCCTTCTTTCTTTCCTTCTGTCCTAGCTGTACAAAGGTACTTGGCTTCAGAAACAGTATCCAAGGCTGGTAGGCTCCACCCCTACCTTTATCTCTACTACTTTAGTTGTAGAATACACTGAAACCAAATTGGAGTACTTTGTTCCTGAACACACCTTGAATTTTTTTTCTGTTGGCCTAAACTTCCAATCAATTAATATGGAAGTATTTATTAAGCCACATGTTATACCTTGGAATGCAGAAACACAGAGACTAAAGGGACTGAGGGATCTTACTTTATATTCTCATGGGGAAGGAACCTAGAGGCCCCCTGAGCTAATTCTTGAGGGAAATGAGGAGTTGGATAAGTAGATAAGGAGGAAGGAAGTGCATTTTAGGTGTAGAAAGTGGTTAATAGGGGCAACTAGGTGGCTCATGGGTAGAGTACCAGCCTTGAACTCAGGAAGACCTGAGTTCTAATCTGTTCTCAGACACTTAACACTTCCTAGCTGTGTGACCCTGGACAAGTCACTTAACCCCAAGAGCCTCAGCCCCCCCCCCCCCCAAAAAAAGTGGTTAATATAAAGGCACTGAAATAGAAAATGGAGTGATTATATGAAGAACTATAGCGACAAATTAACTGGAGTGTTAAATGGATGGAGGGGAGTAATAAAACTCAAAAAGTAGTCAGAAAGCAGACAATAAAGAGTTATCATAAATTTATATAATGATAAGAATAGCTAACGTTTATATAATTATTACTGTGTGCCGGGCACTGTGCTAGGCATTTTACAATTTCTTCACTAAAACCCTGAGAGGTAGGTGCTTTTATTATGCCTATTTTACAAATGAGGAATACTCAGGCTTAGAAAGTCTAGGGTCACACACTTAGTAAGTGTCTGAGATTGGATTTGAACTTGGGTCTTCCTGACTGTAAGCTCAAAGTTCTTATCTACTGGACTATTTACCTGCCAATGGCTTTTACAGTGTTTTAAATTTTGTACTAAGCCCAGAAATGTATAAATACAGGCAGAAAGAAAGATGTTCCCTGCCCTCTGGGAGTTTACTTTCTAATGTAGAGAGATAAATACATAAAAAGAATCTCAAGATGGTAGGGGCAGGGTGGGGGGAGGGGAGAGAAAAGTCAGAAGGGCAACCTGCAGAGACATTAAGGAGACATGAAGGATGGCTTAAGTATCCTCCTTAAAATGGAGATTCTGAGAGGAACTAGCCAATCAGAGGGAAGGATTGGAGGGATGGATCTAGGATATTTAATATGTGATGTCCAGAACTAGAATGGGCTTCCACCGAGGAGAAGTTTCTCAGGCCTTGAAAGCGAAGTCTGCGTCAAGAGTGTAGCCTGAAGAGAAAGGAAGGAAAGACTTTAAAATGTCCAAGAAGTTCATATTTATTTCAAGATGTAATAGGGTGACCCTGAACAAGTCACTTAACCCCAATTTCCTCAGCAAAAAAAAAGATGTAATAGGGAGTCACCAGAGGGAGTGAAGGAGGAGAATCATTTTGGCAGGTGAGTGGAGGATGACTTGTAGGGAGGAAGTGGTTTCAGGCCAGGTAAAGCTACTGTAGCAGTCCACATGAGAGCTCAGGGCCTGGACTAGGGTGGTGACTGTGCGCAGAGAGGAGGGACAGATCCAAGAAAGTGTGGAAGATGGATATTGACAAGATCTGGCAAAAACTGAAAGTGACGTGAAGGAAACTGAGCAGTTGAGAGTGATATTGAGATAATAAACCGAGACCCTAAAAGGATGATGGGATCCGCAACAAAAATAGGAAATCTGGAATAGTGGCAACTGTTTTAGACAGGTTAGGTTTGAAATTCCCATGAGACATTTCATTTGAGATGTCTACTAGGCAACTGATAAAGTAGGACTTGAGTTTGGGAGAGAGACTATGCTGTAAATGTATAGATCTGGGAATTATCTGCATAGAGATGATAAAAACATGGTAGCCAGTGAGACCATTGTCAAGAGAGAAGAGAAGCAGGCTCAGGACAGTCTTGGAGCATTCCCACTGTTAGTGGGTGACCTGTGGATGAGAACAGTGTTGGACAACCCAGAGAGGAGAGTGTGTCCAGGTCATACAGTTTCCTTCCCATAGAATGCTGCCCCTCCCCCACTCCCTAATCCCTGCTGAAATCATACTGGTCCTTAAGGCCCAGCTCTGTTATTACTTCTGTGTAACTTTTTTGATTTTCTCCTCAGGCAATCTTTTTTTCTATGAGTTTGCATTGTTTGTTTCCCTTTCGCTGTCACTTGTTTCATATAGTTTTTTTTTTTTTTTTTGTGTGTGACTAACCCTTTTAATAGTCTGTAAACTCTTTAGATCAGGAATCATATCATATTTAAATGTGTTTCTACTCTTTTCTTAGTTGAACACATAGGAGATGCCCAATAAATATTTGTTGAATGAAGTTTTCCAATTAGAATTTCAACATTCTTAGCCAACCCTCTTTAAATGCACATCAGAGTTAAATGTAACCACCTTTTATATACATTCCAAAATCACAGAATTTTAGATCTTACAATTCATCTAGTTTGATGCCCTCATTTCATAAATGAAAAAAGTTGAGGTCCAGAGAAGGTAAGATAAGTTGTCTGGGGTCACACAGCTATTAGTGGCAGTTGGGAGCAGAACCCAAGTCTCCTGATTCTCCAATCTAAAGGAATAGCTTACAGTTGGACAGTATTAATGAATATTGCAGATTAAACTTTTCTTCTCATGTATTGCCTACTAGATATCCTCAGTGGCTGAGGAGATTCTAGGTCATATTCACAGTTGGTATGGCAAAGAGAGGAGGGAACATGAGGGAGGATAAATGAGGAGATATGTGTATATATATATCTATATATTTATATATATAGATATAGATAGAGAAGGGGCTGAGTTTGTGATGTTAGCTCTTGTTAAGGCTTATTCAAAACTAGTCATGGGTATAAGGGACAGTCTGATTTTGAAATATCCTGTCTTATGTTCTTCTAGGTGACAGAATGGTTCCAAAGGTGACTTCTGAATTGCTGCGGCAGTTGAGACAGGCCATGAAGAACACTGAGTATGTGACTGAACCGATCCAAGCTTATATAATCCCATCGGGTGATGCTCACCAGGTACAGGGTGGAATTTGGCTAATGGAATGGTCCTTTCATTTCACCTTTTTTTTTTTTTTTTCTTTATTTCCGCCTATGTAGTGGGATGTAGCTCCTCTAAGTTGCCAGCTCTGCCAAAGTACCTTGCACATATTCAGTTGCAGTCATGGTTATTTGGTACTCAACAAAGTATCCTTCTTCACAGTTTGTGCCCAATAAATACATTAAGGTCCAATTGGTCTACCTTTTCACCAATGGCATCCATTTGTGAGATAGCATTTGCATATTGCCTTATACTATTAGCTTTGCCCTGTTTTGTTTTTTAATGTGTGTGCATCTTGTATCGCTAGCTAGACTGAGCTTCCTGAGGGTTGAAATCCTGGTTCTTAATCTTCTTTGGGAAAGGATGCATTTACATTGTTGGTTGGTTCAAGATGATCCTGGGAAAAATTGTGAAATTTGGCAGTACTTCAGAAGCCCCAGATACTCATATTTGTCATTCTTTCCCTCCCTTAAGGTAGTCTGTGTCTTGTACCTGTCAAATCCATTTTTCTAGTAAGATGTAAGTTTTTAAGGACAGAAAGTTTTTGTCTTCCTTGTTATATCCCTAAAACCTCACTCACTTCTTTGAAAGAAGTAGATCATAAATACTTAGTATTTCAGGTTTTAAAGTCATTTAACAATGACCCTATGAAAGTAGTAGTATAAGTACTATCCCCATATTAGAGATAGAAAAACTGAAGCTCCTGAAAAGTTATGTGACTTATTCTTGATCACCTAGGAAAGTATAAATGTCAAAATTTGAACTTGTGGTTTGCTGACACCAACATAATTGTATGTTAGACCTTGTTATCCTTTCTGTTCCTGTGGTCTTGAATGAGACTAAGAGGGTCACTGTAAAATTTGAGAAATTTGTTGAGATGAATTGCCTTGATTTATTCACAGGCAGAGTATTGCTATTGGTTAATAAGACTAGATCCCTTATAGGCATCTGGGATTTCTTTCTATAGTCTCACATCTATCTGAATGTGAATTTCAGGCATTGTCTCTTCTTCTCTAGCCCTAGAAGTATTTAAGTCTTTTTTGAAATGACTAGTCATGCATGTTCAAAGACTTCAGGAAGAGGGGGAGATGTATTTATTTTTTATGTTCCTGAAATCATACCTCATTAGTTAGCTAATCTTGGGCAGCTTCCTAGAGTTTGCTTTGTGATAGGGTGATAAAGGGTCACGATGTAAAAACAGAAGAGTCCCAACTTCTGCCCTTGAAGAAGAGTGTGTGGCCTTTGTGAAGAAATTGTGAACACAGATGTGAACATTAGATGACTAACAGTGTTGACTCTGTCTTAGATGTTATATGTGAGACATTTTGCCATCTGCAGGGGGATAAATGAGTACAAAGCTAGGTAAAGATAGATCCAGCCCTCGGTGAGTTTGCATTATGATAGGGGATCAGGAGAAGTGTGGCAAATATAAAGATTATCTTAGTACCAGGTGTGCATTTAGGGCTGCCTTAGGAAGTAGTGGGGTACCCATCTTTGGAGATATTCAAGCTAAGGCTGGTTGACTATTCTTTTTGAAAAAATTATTTTTTTTAAACATTCTTTTCTTTTTAAATTTTGAGTTCCAAATTCTCTCCCTCCTACTTATTCCTCCCCCCCCCCACCAAAATAATAAGCAATATGATATCAATTATACATATGAAATAATGCAAAACATTTTCATATTAGTCATTTTTTAAAGCAATAAAAATAAAGTGAGAAAATTGTATTTCAGTTTGCATTTGGATCATCAGTTTTCTCTCTGGAGGTGGATAGCATTTTTTCATCATGATTCCTTTGGAATTGTCTTGGATCGTTGTATTGGCAAAGTAGCCAAGTCTTTCATAGTTAATCATTATTACAACATTGCTGTTACTGTGCAGAAATGATCTCCTGATTTTTTGCCATTCACTTTGCATCAGCTCATATGAGTCTTACTATGTTTTTTTGAAACCAGCCTCCTTTCATTATTTCTTATAGCACATTAATACTCCCTCACAATAATATACCACAATTGTTTGGTCATTCCACAGTTGACAAGCATCCTCTCACTTTCTAATTTTTTTGCCACCACAAAAAGAGTGGCTATAAACATTTTTGTACATATCATTAGTTTTCCTTTTTCTTTGATTTTTTTTTTTGGGGGGAGAGGGAAGGGACAAGATACAGAGCTAGTAGTAGCATCGCTGGGTCAAAAGGTTTAGTATACTGTTCCATCAACAATTCTTTATTTATCCCTTATCCCTTACAGCATTTGTCATTTCTGATTAGAATAAGGTGGTACCTCAGAGTGGATGGCTATTCTTGAATATGCCAGAGAGAGACTCTTTTTCAGATGTGGTTCAGGGTAGGTGGTCACTGAATTCTGGTACAACTCTAGGATTCTGGGATTCTCTGAAATTCTATAGTATGAGAGTGTGGCTCTCCACTGTAACTTCCCTTTTGCTATTGGATGCCGAATGACCTTTCCTTTTGAAGAGTGATTTAAAGAGGACAAGATTGAATTCTTGGCTTGGGAAAGGAGATACCAGTATCCTGGGTTTTTCTGCCAAAAAGTAAGTGAGGGAAATGCTTTCAAGATTTAAAAGTTAAACTTATTTCTTCAATAACTGTTAAGTGATTATTATTCTCACATGCCAAGGGTTATGTAAATGTAAAAATAAATAAGAAATAGTCCTTTCCTTGAAAACACATACAGTCTAGTGGTGGTAGTGGTGAGGGGAGTGGATGAGAAAAGGTATAGGTAAGCAAGGAGAAAATGTGATAAATGACCTAGAGATAATGCAGAGGAAGGACCATAGAAGGTATATAGAGGGAGAAATAATTAGTTTGGGGAAACTTCCTACTGGGTATTATGGTTGAGTTGGCCTTAAAGTTACTCTATTAGTTGGTGTACATTCCTGCTGGAAATAGTGGGCATTTCTAAAATTAGTAAGGGAGGAAAAAGCAGAGAGACTATTTCAGGGAACCAATCAATTTTTGAGTTTGCTAGGAATACTGCATGTGGGGTGGGAATTAGTATGGAATATAAGAGAAGACTAGAAATCTATTTAGACTCTTGGGTTGGAATAAAGAGGGACTGTTCATTAATTCAACTGACAGTTATCAAGTACCTGCTATGGTCCAGGTGCTATGCTAAACACCTGTGTCATTTAACCTGACCCTTATTTGAAACATGAAGTCCTATTTCCAAGTGGATTAGTTCAGACTGTGAAAGACCTTGCATATCAGACTAAAGAGTGTGGGTTTAATTTAGTAAGAGAAATTGCTGGTGTCTAAGGAAGGAATGCTGATTGATTTGAGCTATGTGTAAGGTGAGTCTGACTTTGGAATTAAATTGAATTGAAAAAGAAGGACCACTCTTAGTTTTTGACTGCCATGGACTGAGGGCTAGTGAAGTGGGTGAGGGAAAAGGTTGTTCACAGTAGGAAGGTTACACTCTTGTCTTCAATCCATGTAATCATGCATTTAGAACTGGAAAAGATCTTAAAGGTTCTCTATTCCAAAGGTATTAAACACGTGGCTTTTGGGCTACATATAGCCTGCAACACTCCCAATTTAGTCTGAACCATATCCACATGTAATTGAAATGTATTTAGCAAAATAAAAATACAATAAAGCACATATAATATTACATTTTAAATCCAAGTCAATATGTGGCTTGCAGGGATCCTTATAAATGAATTGGTGGCTCCTTTTCTATTTGAGTTTGACATTACTGCTCTGATCCAACCATTTCATGTCAAAGTGAATGAATAAGTAAATGAAAAAGCTTTTATTAAGTGCTGTGTGCAATGCATTCTGCCAAGTGCTGGGGATTCAAGTAGAGATGCTGAAGAAACCAAGACCATCAGAGGTTAAGTAAATTTCCTTGTGGCCACACAGTGACACCTTTTTGTGTTCTCATCTGCTAGTCTTTTAGTTTTCTTCTTCTGACTGTTGAAAACTTTGTTCCTCAGGCTTAGATTTTGTGCTCTGTGATACTGGCTTATTAAATATTGTTTCCTTCCTTTAGCTGCTGATGGTATTTTTCATTTTCTATTGGTTCATTTTTGGGCTGTTTTGAGCATAGTTGTGTTGTGTTGGTAGGCTGAATGATAGCTTTCTATCTCATTCTTCTGGTGATCTTGAGTTTCTGTTGTTGTTCCCTAGCATCTTGAACTGATGATCTCTTCTGACTTAGTAACTTGATACTATCCCCGGGTTCCTTGTTAGTGGCCTGGGATTGGCTCTGCTTCCTTTGGAAACAAGTCATTTTTCTGGAAGTTTTCAAACAGAAATCATAATTCCAGTTAATCACACAGAAAGATCTTTAGTCTGGGAGTTTTCCTTGAATGAGGGCTGAAGGTTTCTGGTTGTAGACAAGGTGGAGGCTCCTCCTGAATTTTCCTTTTGTCTCATGTTGAATCAGTCTGTGTATTTGCTTGTACCAAAAAGCAAGGTCATTTTGATATTTGATGAGCTTGGGTGCTGTTCTGGGGTCAATTTCTTTTGCAGTCATGAAAACTTTTTTCATTGTTCTCTCCAGTGTCTTCTCTTTTGGTGGAGCTTAATTTTCTCAGAATGAGTTCCCAAAGGGAATTGATGATGATTGCTGCCAAGCCAATAGCCTCCATTCCTCTTTCTCTCCTATTTCATATTTGGGGAGAAAATTTGGAGACGTGTTTTATATAGTAAGGCTGGGGGACTGTGGAGTATAGTAGAGATTACATAGCCCAAGTCACTCAAAAAGGAAAATTGACTTCTTTGGTCTTCCTTCTGAAAAACTGATTCCTAAATGTGTATTCTCTAGATAGAGGGTGTGAGGGGGAATGTTGGTTCAACTGTGGCAATTGTTACATTTATCATAGTCTTTGTTTATCTGTATTTAACTGAAGTTCTGCCTTCTTGATGCACGGTTATTCTTTAAAAAAAAAATCCTTCTAAATAGTTGTTCCTATTGTCCTAGTTTGGCTATCTGAAACTGCAGCCAGCTCATGAAAGAAAGCCTTATGTGAGGAAGCCTGTGTGCATATTTTCTGGAGTTCAGAGTACTGTATGTATAGGAATCTTTGGCTTTGTGAATTGGTAGACTCACTTCTTCTTGAAGGAGACTAAGGCAGAGAAAGTCATTTTTGCTTGTTTTCCTGGGCAGCCTGCTGGCTGATAGAAATTTTCCTTAAGGGGACTTTTGGGGGAGAGGCAATCTTGAATTCTGTTCTTTATGTATTTTCTGTAACACAAATAAAACACCCACACACCCTTCCCTGCCTTGAGTCTTTCCAGAAATGATAAATATGACTGACTAATTATACATGGGTGTGGTACTCTGGTGGTCTGACTCTGGTTATCTCTGTGATTGAAGGATCCTTTCCTCTGGCTGTGATGTTAATGACCCGAGAAGTGGTGGGGTGGGGGTGAGGTACAGATCCTTAGGCAAGGAGTCACTGTTTCTGTTTCTTTTGCATCATATTTAGGACCAGCTTTGGTGCTTGGGGGAACTTCCTCACTTGGAGAAGGAACACTTAAGGCCAAGATCTTGTTATTACTATCCTGCAAGGAATCCTTCCAGTTACTCTCATTTCCCTGCTTTAAAGATCCCTCTTATTTATTTGGACTAAGTACAGTCCTCAGCGTTTTGCTCCATCTCCAGTGATTCTGAAAAGCAGGGCTTTTTGGCCTGTTCAATGATAGGTATTTTTTTTTTTTTCAATTTTTTCCTCCAGAAAAGAAAAGAAAACTGAGATCTGATTTTCTAGGATCCCTTTCTTGAGCAGATTTGGGGCTGCTTCTTGGGGCTGCCATTACTTCCCTGGCTCTGTATTAGATAAGTTGCAGTCACTTCAGTCTAGAAAACAAATCAAAGTTCATTTATGACCAAGTGGGTTTACAGTTGGAATCATGTGAGACTTTGCCCATGATAGCCAAAATGTAGTTGTAATGCCGGAGAAACTGAGGCAAGATAGAGATTAGAGAGTTTTAATATTTTATTTGAAAGGGAGAGATTTACTGGGACCAAATGGATTCATGTTTTGATCCCAGGGCTGAATGAGACTATTGTGTCCAAGAATCCAGCAAACAATGTGAGTTCTCAGTGACATACACACATGCACGTGTGCACACACACACAGACACGTGGCTCAGATATAGGAGTAGACCTAGGCAGGGGCCAAGTCAGAGTGCTGAGAACAGGAATGGGACTAACAATCTGGTTCTGACTGGGTTGGAAGAGGCATTCTGGTAAATTGGGATTACAGAATAGGGAAGGGCACAGGACATTTGGATGATGTCTAAGATAGAAGGTCTTTCTCCTTATCTGGATCATCATGATTAGGAGGGAGGAGTGGTTTTGCAGGATTGACCAGAACAATTAGGAATTGAGGCAGAACAAGTCACGGAAATTGAGGCAGGACAATTTGGAGAAACTGAGTCAGGACAATAAAAGACTACTGTGGCACAGCATAGTCATCCTCTCATTCAAAAAGTTTTGATTGTCTACTTTATTCATAGCATTCTGCATGTGTATTAATGCAGTTGTGTTAGTTCCATTAATACCTGCCTAGTTCAGGACCTCATTACCTCTTGTCTAGACCAATGTAATAGTCAAACTGTTTGTTTCTGATCTTTCCATGCTCCAACCTTCATAACTTTGCCAAAGGAATCTTACTAATGCACCATTCTCATCTCATGGTTCTCTCTATTCCCCCTGCATACTCCTTACTCAGGCATTCATGCCGCTTTATAGTCTAGCATTAATTTAAAAGAACCATCCATTCTGGTAGAGTGGCAAAAGCATTGGATTTGGAGTGGACCTGGATTTTAAATTCTGTCTGTTTTTCTAAGGTCCTTTCAGTCCTAGATTCTGAAATCTTACATTTTAAACCTTATCTTCTACTAATTCTCTTCACATGCCTTATGCTCCAGCTAGTGAACTGACTGCTTAGCCATTCCTAAGAATCCCTTGTGCATCCCTGCTTTTCTGCTTTTCTTCTCATGTTGTCTCTTTATTTTCTATCCCCAACATTTTCACACATTAAAGAGACTTATTGTCTACTTTGTGCTATTTACTACCTTTGGTAATAAACTTCTTCTCAAGGTCCAGTTTCAGTCTCATTAACATTTAATAGAACATAAGACCTTTGAAGGCAGGAGGGATTGTTTAACTTCTTTTTGTATATCTAACATGATCCCTGTTACATTGTAAGTACTTGATAAGTGCCTTTTGAATTGAATTGATTTGAATTCTGTATATCTTCTAGCCACATTAGAAGTAACCTCTCCCTTCTGAATTCCTGTGATATTTAATTGTCTAGCTTTCAGGTGGCACTTTGCATATCTTGCCTTGTATTGTTAATACTTCCTCAGTTTGTGAATTGATGCTCTTCTTAGATTATAAAATCTATGAGGGCATGGATTATATCACAATTATCTTTATATCACACTGAGCACACAAAGTCATAAAGTCTTTGAGTTGGAAGAAATCTTCAAGATTATCTAGCTCAGTAATCCTCAAAAATGTAGTAAGGGATTCCCTAAAGGAGAGTCCCTAAAACTCATTTAGATAGTCTATGAGAGAAAAACTTTTTTGTAATAATAACTAAGATGTTTTGAGTTCTAATTTGCTAAATATTGGTAGATATAACTCACATAAACAAAAGTTCTTTGGGGAGGAGTCTTCCTTAATATCTTTTAAGAATATAAAGAGATCTACATGAATTGATGCTGAATGAAATGAGGAAAACATTGTACACAGTAACAGCAAAGTTGTGTGATGATCAACTGTGATAGAATTACGTTTTCTCAACAATAGTGATCCAAGATGATCCCAATAGACTTGTGATGGAAAGTGCCATCCACATCCAGAGAAAAAACTATGGAGACTGAATGCAGATCAAAAGCATACCTTTTAAACTTTTTTTTCTTTGTGATTTTTTTCCCCCACAACATGACTAAAATGGAAATTTGTTTAAAATGATTGTACATGTATAGCCTATATCAGATTGGAGAGCGGGGAGGTAGGGGATGAAGGGAGAAAAAAAATGGAACTCTAAATTTTGCAAAAATGAATATTAAACTTGTATAGGACTGCTTGCCATCTAGGGGAGGAGGTGAAGGGAGGGAGGGGAAAAGTTGGAACAGAAGTGAGTGCAAGGGATAATGTTGTAAAAAAAATTATCCAGGCATGGGCTCTGTCAATAAAAAAATTATAATTAAAAAAATGAATATTAAAAACTATTTTTACACATAATTGGAAAAACAAAATACAAAATAAAACAAAGAATATAAAAAAAGGTAGTCTTGAGGCTGATAATTTTGAGAACCACTAATCTAGAAAAATCATCTTTTTTTTTGTTAATTTTCAATAGTATTTTATTTTTCCAAATATATGTAAAGATAGTTTTCAACATTCATTTTTGTAAGACTTTTATGTTCCAAATTTTTCTCCCTCCCTCTTACTTTTCCTTTCCCTTCCCAAGACACCAAGCAATTTGATATAGGTTAAATATGAATCACATCATCTTACAAAAGAGAAAGCCAAAGCATAGAATGGTAAAATCATTTATTCAGTAACACAGTTTGTAAGTGTCAGAACTCAGGCCTAAAGTTCTGAACTTCTGTTTTCTCCTCATCCATTTTGCCACATTGAGTCAATGCTTGTTGATAATGATTTTATGAAATCCAACCTCTAACCTCATTCTTAGAGTCTTCGGCATCTTTTCATCCAGTGCTTTCACATGAAATTTGTAGGTATTATTACTTTAGGTCAGTCTAGGGAAAGTGCTGAGATTTCAATCCTTTTAAGAAGAATTTCTTAGGAACTTAGTATGCATAAATCTCTGGAGTAATAAAGACTAAAAAGAAAAACAAAACCCAAGCACCTCTGTCTTTAAGGGAGAAAGGGAGAGGTGCCAAAGGAGGAGATAAAATAATCTGGGCTAAAATCGTAGGGAGAATTCTGGTGAAGGTGAGAGATTTGAACTGGGCCAGGAACTAAGATCTTTGGCTTTGATCTGATATGGAAGGGGGTAGAAGGAAAGGATTCCTGGGTCATCTTTACTTTTCTAGGAGGCCAGGGATTCTTAACCTGCAGTCCCTGTAATGAGTTTCAGAGGATAGATTTTAGGGAGTAAGACTTTCAGAAGCTATAAGATCCCATAGTTCCGTATGTGTTGGTTACTGAGCCAAGATTAGACTTAGAGCTCATTGGCAATGGGTTTAGAGCTTGTACTTCATAAAATCATTATCCTCAAACATTGAGTTGGTATGACAAAATGGATGAAGAAAAAGCAGAAGTTCAGAATTCTAGGCTTGAGCTCTGACACTTGCAAATACATCTTTTATTTTCTCTACCTCTAAATTTAAGTTTGGTATTTCAATTATAAATGTATGCAATACGCAAAATTGCATGTTCCTGTATCGCTGAGCTAGTAGAACTGTGGCCTCTTATTCCAATGCTGATTGGCAAGAGAGCTTGAATCTTCTTTTTTCTCAGTTGGGCTTCCCTTACTCATCCTGGTTTACTCCTTCTTAGTCAGGTGGTCCTCCACTCCTAGAGAAACCATTATATTGGTGTGGACTTGATGCAGATACCTAGTATCATCGTTAGTTCTAATGTAGCTCAGAATTTCCAAATTCATATGATCCACCAGCCTCCACCTCTCCAGGATGAAAGGGTCAGCAACAATCATTATTAAGAAGGGATCCAAAGGCTTCCCAGACTGCCTAAAGGATCATCAAACAAAAACATGCTAATGCTAAGCGAGTGTCTCTAGCCTTCTAAGTGCTAAGAAAATTTGACCTCTGAATTTTCTTGTATTTTCTTATTCTGTCAGTGAGGAAGTGGGAATAATAGCCAGCCTCAGTAGGGTGGGGTCTCATTGTCCCAACACACACTTAGGTCATGTCTGAATATCTTTGCTCCAGACCTTGCTTGGATCTATGGCCAAACGTGCACCCACTCACTTTTAATTCCTTCTCCCTTGAGAGCAGCATTTATCGTGCCTCTTCTGATTATTATCTCTAGTGTGGAGACTTGAACAGACCCCCTTCATCTTCACTCAGGATTGTTTTGAGGAGAGAACTTACAATGCTTAGGGGAAGACATCTTGGCTCTGATCAGGTTGCTTATCCTCTTTAATTGCCTGAAAAGCTAAAAGCCTTTTGAGGACAACTACAAAACATTGGGGGATCTGTTTTTATGTCAGATGGTTTTAAAAGAGAAGATCAAATCCAAACTCACAACCATGCAATGCAAACCCACTGTAATTTACCGATAAGTCGTATTCCAAAAACCTTTTTCAAAGCTGTTGGAATTTGACGAGTTTCTCAGAGAAACAATGTGATACATGATGGTTACGTTCACCAGATGGCAACAAAATTATATGTAGTTTGTTATGTAATAAAGTTTTAATGCTGAGTCCTAGGAGGCCATGTACTGTGGGAGTGAGGAATAAGAGAAGAGGAACCTCTGCAGTTTGGAGTGAGGAGGGGGGGACTGGATGGACTCATGCCAGCAGTATTTTGAAATCCATGAAATTTGTCTATGACCTTCTCCCACCTCCTTTTCCAGGCCTCTCCTACCTCTTGGTGCCTTGATGTTGCCTTCAGCTCCCTGCTAGTGTATATTGCCCTCAGGCTGAACTATTGCAAAGTGTTCTAAGGACCTCTCTCTATGAATAATAACTCTCCCTGCTCCTCCAGCTTGAGCTTGGGAATGGGGACCAGTGGAAAGAGCAATAGATTTGAGAAAAAAACCCCAAGTTTCAAATCCCAGCTTTTCTGTCAAAGGATTTTAACATAGGATATCAAATTCAAATGATTATGATGGTTATACTTAGGGAATCCTAGAGAATCAACTAAAAATTATTTGAATAACTACCAACATTAGCAAAGTTACCACATATAAAATAAGCCCACCTAAATCAGCATTTCTATCTATATATTACCAACAAAGCCCAGCAGCAAGAGACAGAAATTCCATTTAAAACAATTATAGACAATATAAAGTAACTGGAAGTTTGCCTGCCAAGACAAATCCAAGAATTAATATCATATCACTTGCTTCTAGGTAGACTGAATCCATATATAATAAAAATGACAATTTTATCTAAGTTAATTTGTTCACTCAGTGTCATAACAACCAGAACACCCCACCATTATTTTATGGAGCTAGAAAAAATAATAACAATTCATCTGGAAGAAGAAAAGGTCAAGAATATTAGGAGAATTAATGAAAAAAAATGTATTGGAAGGTTGCCTAGCCAAACCAGATTTCAAACTTTATTATAAAGTAGTAATTTTCAAAACAATCTGGTACTGGCTAAGAAATAGTGTGGTGGATTAGTGGAATAGATTAGGTACACAGTGGCAACTGATTATAGTAATCTAGTGTTTAATAAGCCCAAAGACCTCAGTCTCTGGGATGGAAATTTGACAGTGTTGGGGAAATTAGAAAACTCTACGACAATACCAAGATAAGGCTAAAATGGATACACAATTTAGACATAAAGGGTGATACCCTAATCAAGGAGTAGTCTATCTGTGGAGAAGGAAAAAATAAAATATATGACCAAACAAGAGATAAGAGTATTACAAAATGTAAAATGATATTAAATTAAAAAGGTTTTGCACAAATAAAATCAACACATTCAAGATTAGAAGAAAAGCAGAAATCTGGGAAACAATTTTTATAAGATATCTTTGAGAGAAGCCTCAGTTCCCAAATATATAGAAAACTGAATCAAATTTATAAGAACACAAGTCATTCCCCAATTGATAATAATCAAAGGATTATATCTTGAATTGTCAGTTTTCACATGAAAGAAATTAAATCTACCTATAGTTATATGAAAAAATGCTCTAAATCACTACCACTTAGAGAAATGCAAATTACAATAACTCTGAGGTATCACTTCATACTTATCAGATTGGCTAATATGACAGAAAAATAAAATGATAAACATTGGAAAAGATGTAGAAAAGTTGGGACACATGTTCTGTTGATGGAATTGTGGCAAACTTTTTTACCCATTTTGGAGAACAATTTGGAACTATGTCCAAAGGGCAATCAGACTGTGCATATCCTTTGATCCAGTAATACCATTTCTAAGATCTCAAAGAGATCATAAAAAAGGGGAAAGGACTTACATGTATAAAGATATATGTAACAGCTCTCTTTGTGGTGGTAAAGTATTGTAAGTTGAGGGGATACTATCAGTTGGAGAATGGCTGAACAAGTTATGGTACATGAATGTATTGGAAGACTATTGTGCTGTAAGAAGAAGTGTAGATTTTGGAAAAACCTGGAAAAGCTTGTATGAACTGATGCAAAGTGAAGTGAGTAGAACCTGGAGAACATTGTATACAGTAATAATGCTGTCCATATCCAGAGAAAGAACTGATGGCATCTGAATGCAGATTGAAACATTATTTTTACTTTATTTTTTTCCATTTTTTCTCTTATGCAAGCTATATTTTTTCTTAGCAAATTATCTTGTCTTTCACAACATGATTAACATTGAAAATATGTTTTATGTGATACTACATATATAACCTATATCATATTGCTTATATTAGGGAGGGGGAGGGAAAAAAGAAGAAAATCTAGAACTCAAAATTTTATAAAAAATGAATGTTAAAAATCATCTTTACATTTAATTGGAAAAACTACTCTAACAAAACCCATCAAAACCAATATTCTTTAGAATTGTTTCTTTTATACAAAGTCAGAATCTATGAGGGAAATCAATGGGGCTACTTTGGAGGTCAAGAGCAACATATTTATAAACCTTTATGAAAAGACTTTTAAAAAAAGACTTAAAAAAAAAAAGGAAAAATTGAAGCTAAATTTAAAAGCTTGCTGCCAGAAATATGATATGTTTAAATTATACTAGAAGACAATCTCTATACAATGAGGAAAACCAGAGGAAAACCAGTTCTTCATCTGTTCTCTCTCTGTCTAATTCGTCCTCCCTAAGGAAGAAGACAGAGGATCAGGAGGATCCTTAAGGATATTTAGTCTTCACTGGGAGCAGTTGTGATGTACCAAGACCTGAATTTGAATTCTCTCATTAAAAACAAAACAAACAAAAAAACTGTTTGATTCAGTTTTCCAAGTTGTAAAGTGGGCATAATAATAATAATACCTACCTCCAGGAGTTGTGAAGATTAAATGAGATATTTGTAAAGTGTGTAGCACAACAGTAATAAATCCTCCCTTCTTTCCTCCTGTGTGTTTTTGGATATGCCTTGACTTCTCTATCTCAGTTTTTCCACCTATAAAATGAAAATAATAGTTAACCTGTATTTTGAAATACTGTGTGCAGTTAAAAAGGTTTTTATAAAATAGGAGGTACCATGTAAATCAACTCTTTTGTTTGCATACTTCACTTGATATTATTGATTTATTCTGAGAAAAATTTTAGATGAAACAATATTTCAGAGGATTTATGCTTATATACAGTGAGCAAGCAAGTTAATGCTAGTGGGACCCAAGTGCTAGCTGGTGTTTTTCATAGGCTGTTAGGTTTGTATCTGTAGACCAAAGAAATAGTATATCTAGGCCAATATCTTGGCATCTGGGTCATGATATTTTGTTGCTTGGGGCAACTTAACTAGGGCATAACCTGTATTGTCTGGTATTCTCCTTTTGATTTCTGTTTGCTGTGCTTATCTCCTCACCTAGATTGTAATCTGCTTCAAGAGCAGACCCTTTTACACACACACACACACACACACACACACACACACACACACACACACTTTTTTTAGTGGGAGAGGGGAAGGTGAGGTACTTCCTAATCTAGCATGTTCTGGAGCCTGTAGATGATGTCCCACCAAGATCAGATTGCTTTTTTGTTTTGTATGGCCCTTGGGGTAGCTATGCTCTAAATTAGTGGCCCTTTTTATTTTCCAGAGTGAGTATATTGCCCCCTGTGACTGCAGGCGTGCTTTTGTGTCTGGATTTGATGGCTCAGCTGGTAAGTTATCTCAAACTTTAATCTGTGTATTCATGTATCTTTTCCCCCCTTCCTGATAGTAATTAGACCAGGTCTCAGGGTGTGTGAGTGTGTGTGTGTGTGTGTGTGTGTGTGTGTGTGTGTGTGTGTTACATAATCCAAAAGAAAATGCAAACCAGATGTTCTGTTTCATTTCTGTTGTTTGACTTTGAGTCCCGAGCTCCAATGTGCTCCTTAAGCTCTTTGCCCCTTTCCCTGCAGTCCCTGCCCTGTAGATCATAGAATAGCTCTATTAACTATTCTGTGTAGTACTCCCAAGGACATGGAGGCTTGTTGGCTCATTTGCAGTTAGGACACAAACAAAAAGATTTCATGGTGGGTCCAGTCTGGCCTTGCCATCTTTTATTGTGAGAGTGTGTGTGAGTGAATGAGTGTATGTGTATGTGTGTGTGTGTGTGTGTGTGTGTGTGTGTGCGTGTGTGCACCTTTTTGGGTTTGAATTTTGGACCCCTCTAAATAGTTAAAATTACAAGCCAGTGATTTAAACAGCCAGTGCTAAAGGCCCTTTCCCTCATGATGAGCTCATGGTTTCCCTTTCCAAGTGCCTTCAATGGTTTGCTCATACTTATCATTTGTGCCTGATAACTGCTGACGGCTTCAAGCCTGTTACACTTGGGGCAAGTTAGGGGTGGAGGAGGGAGAGAATACTGCATGTTAGCGTACAAATTCAACCCCCTCCTCCCCTTCCCACATATGACTGCTCAGTGCCCTGGGTTGGACTGGATTGTGCTTTTTTTGGGCAAGTCAGATAGAATCCCAGTAGAGGTTTAAAAATTAAGGAACTGAGAGACCCTTTAGGACAGTAAATAGTAGGGGAGATGAATTGGTTTCTGTGATGTATCAGAGTGAACCAGTGTGGTCTCTGATGGCTCGAAAGAAGCCTCAGCCCAATCTTGTTTGCAGTTTTTGAGATTTTTTTTCCTTAGCATTTGAGTTTTTTTCCTATGGACCTACTCTCTTGTTGTTTAGCTGCACTGCCAATCTGAATGATCTCATGGTGCTGTTTTATTTTCTTTTTATATAACATGGCTCTGGGGTTAAGTAAGTTTCAGCTCCAGGATTATCTCTGAGCCAGAGAGAATAATGGCAGCTGTGGATATTTTGAGATGGATTTTCCTTTTTGTCACAAAATTGTACTTGTTCTCTAGTGACTGGGAAGCTTGTCATGGCTATACTTTGTTTAGGAATGGGTTTATTAAAAAAAAATTCACTTCTTTTTGTTACTCCTTCACCTCTGCCATAGGTACAGCCATTGTCACAGAGCAGCATGCAGCCATGTGGACTGATGGACGCTACTTTCTTCAAGCTGCCAAGCAGATGGACAATAACTGGACTCTCATGAAGATGGGTGGGTAGGGGTTGCTGAATGCTTACCTAGACCCAGTAGAAAATGGTGGAATGTTGCTTTTTTGTCCCAGGGACAGCCAGAGAAAGAGGTTTATCAGGCACTGAAAAATCCCACAGGTTCTCAGTCTCATGGTGACAATAGGCTCTTTTCTTTGTAGCATGACTTCTGGTCATACTGGCATATTTAATTGCTGACTTTTTTCTTTTATCACTTTGTTTAGGGTGCTATGCTAGAGACTGAGATGTATAGAGAGTTTTTCTGCCCTCATAGCGGTTTTTTTTTTTTAATTTAAATTTTATTTTATTTAATAATAACTTTGTATTGACAGAATCCATGCCAGGGTAATTTTTTACAACATTATCCCTTGCACTCGCTTATGTTAAGTTTTTTCCCCTCCCTCCCTCCCCCCCCCCCCAAGATGGCAAGCAGTCCTATATATGTTAAATATGTTGCAGTATATCCTAGATACAATACATATTTGCAGAACCAAACAGTTCTCCTGTTGCACAGGGAGAATTGGATTCAGAAGGTAAAAATAACTCGGGAAGAAAATCAAAAATGCAAATAGTTCACATTCGTTTCCCAGTGTTCCTTCTCTGGGTGTAGCTGTCTTTGTCCATCATTTATCCATTGAAACTCAGTTAGGTCTCTTTGTCATAGAAATCCACTTCCATCAGAATACATCCTCATACAATATTGTTGTCGAAGTGTATAATGATCTCCTGGTTCTGCTCATCTCACTTAGCATCAGTCCATGTATCTCTCCAAGCCTCTCTGTATTCATTCTGCTGGTCATTCCTTACAGAGCAATAATATTCCATAACATTCATATACCACAATTTACCAAGCCATTCTCCAATTGATGGGCATCCATTCATTTTCCAGTTTCTAGCCACTACAAACAGGGCTGCTACAAACATTTTGTCACATACAGGTCCCTTTCCCTTCTTTAGTATCTCTTTGGGGTATAAGCCCAATAGAAACACTGCTGGATCTAAGGGTACCTCATAGCATTCTTAAGGAAACTAAAACATATCCGGTGTAATAAGGTGAAAAGTGCTTTAGAGAAGTACAAAATAAAATACTCTGTATGTGTATGTTCAGGTGTGGGAGAGATTACTCTTAGCTGGAAGCAACCAGGAAGGCATCATGATTGAAGTAGAATTTGAGAATGGTCTTAAAGGAAGGTAGAATATATTAATTGTAAGAGAAAGGTGGGCATGGAATCTGTGAATGGATAATGTCATTAACAATGGTACAAAGGCTAGAAAGTGTTGGATGTTTGGGGATGAAGGTTAGAAAATATCAGATGCTCAATGAATATACCAATCATATCATGATAGTTTTTCTTAGTGTGAAGTAGTGATGTGGAGTCCTTCAAGGAAATGATATAGGAGATTTTGTCATCTACTTTTTGAGGACTTGAGTGGGTACATGGATGGTATCCTACTAAATGTATAGGTCTAGGTTCAGTATTCTGGAATCTATCAAGTGTCAGCCTAAACGAATCCTGGAGCATCAGAAGCAGAGGTGTAGTATGTTTGGTTTTTCTTCCCTGTCTGGAGTAATGAAGTCAAAGGCCATATGAAATCATTGAAGGCAAATCAGTACCGGATTTGAGAGATTTCCCCTCTTTCTCTGTATAGTTATGAACACTCACCAGCAAGAACATGGGAGTGGGAAAAGAGGTCCCTCTTTGGCTAAAGAATTGGTAATACTAGGGATAGAAATGAGGAAAACCTGGGAAAAGAAAAGACCAGAAACACTTGACATTTCTTGTTCCTTAGAGGAGAATAATAGGGAAAGTAAATTATTATGCAATACTCTGGGGTAAAAAGTCTGGGGAATTCAGTGACTGGACAATGACAGCTAGGCTTTTGCCATAATTAACTTGATCTATGTGGGGATCTTGCCACGTAGATTGGATTTGGCTAACCAGTGAGTGTGAGTTCCCCTGGAGTTTGCCCAAAGAAAAACCTTTTGTCTTCTTTTTCTGGAAATCACATGACTTTTACTTGTGCATTAAGGGGCCAACTTGGCTAATAAGTGGCTTGGTGGTTTAAAAACCACTAGGGGAGGTGGAGAGCAAAGATTAAAGCAACAAAGGGAGGTGGTATTTATGTTGTGGACACTAGTGTTTTTTTTTTTTTTTTTTAAAGAACTTTGATTCTTTGTTTTTTACAGACCGTTCCTAAGAAATAGTATTTTGCAGTTCTCAAAGAGAGATGTGAATCTTACTAAATTGTTAAGGGTGCTATTTGGATTCAAGTTATCTTGGTTATTCTAAACTTTGCTGGTTTTTAAAACGTCTCTTTGCTATTCAGGTGCTTGTATGATACTTTTAAGGTTTAAATCCTAGCTCTTGAGAAATTATCTTCAGCTCCACCATGTCCATAATTCCTTTTAGATAAATAAACATCCTCATTTGTTAGCATTGAGTATAGTGGCATGGGCCCTTATTCCTGATAGATGCTCATCCTTTTCCAACTTAGTATCTTCCTTCTGGTTGGTAGGAGTAGATAAATTAGGATTGCTGAGGTTACAGGGATGATTCTTTTGTCCATTTTCCTAAAAATTTACCTTAGAATAAAATTGGTATTTACCAGGGAGACAGTATGGGGATAATATTTGTCTTCTGGTTGAATTATCTTATGCTCTTTACTTAATTCACTTTTTTCTAAGCCATCTCATGATCTTCTTCCTTGACTTAATGAAGTTCAAATTTCCTAAAGCTTTCCAATCGTTTTTTAGTAGGAGATTGAGTAATTAAGACTCTGTACCAGTTTTTGGTTTCTTTTTAATTGACAGGACCATCTTTGTCCAATTGTGAGTTATTTTTGCATGTCCTTTCAGGTCTGAAGGACACACCAACTCAGGAAGACTGGTTGGTGAATGTACTTCCCGAAGGATCCAAAGTTGGTGTGGACCCTCTGATCATTCCATCAGGTTAGTGAATATGATCTATTCTAGCCTTACTGATAAAGTGCCTGTTAGCCTTGACTTCCTTGTAAGATATTACAGAATGGCAAATATGCTTTGATGGATGCTGGATTATAGGATTATAGAATTCTGAAGCTGAAGGGGACCGTAGAGATCAGCTAATCACTTGCCTCATTTCACAGTTGAGGAATATGTATTCTGGAGAAGACGACTCATATTAAAAAAACTAGTTCTTATGGTTTCTCTACATAAGGGTCTTTTGCCCATATCATATGCAACACTATGTAAAGCACTGTAAAATGGTGGAAAGAGGTGGGGGGTTGAACCAATGTAATGCAGTTGGTTCCTTCCCCCATTTTTCTGATTTTAGAGAAAGGATGGAAGAAGAATTGACTTTGGGAATACCTAGGGAACAGGATTCAATCTGCCTCTGCTCTAATGTGTTTTCATGACTATGCTGTTGGTTTCCCTAGATCAATGGAAAAAGATGGCCAAGGTCCTGAGAGGTGCAGGTCACTATCTCGTCCCTGTCAAAGAAAATCTTGTTGACAAGATCTGGACAGATCGTCCTCAACGCCCCTGTAAACCTCTTCTAACCTTGGGCCTGGATTATGCAGGTTAGTGCTTGGATTTTCCTGTTTCATATTTTTTCCTCTTTCGCATCATCTTTATTAAAGTCCCTAGCATCAGCTTTGAGCTGTCATGAGATTTTCTTCTCTCCTGGTATGATGTGGCATTTGCTTAAAGTAATGGTTCCATTCAGTTTGTAATGCCTCTTAATGAGGCTTGGTTTATTCTTACAAAACTCTTTTGAATAGCTCTTTTCTTCCTTGTTGTTCTGAAGGCAATGTTCTTTCGTTCTGAGTTGCTAACTGTTGCCCCTCTAATTTATTTACTCTTGGGAGCAGCTGAGAGTTTTCCTTGCTCCTCTTAAAGTGGTATTTGCTTACTTGCTAATTTTTTTTCCTTCAAATTTTAGATTGTGAGCTGGAGATTGTGTGGGTATGGCATGGGGGTGGAGGTGGCGTAGTCCCCACAGCCAGTCAGTGTTCTTAGTAGGTAGTGAGTGATGAATTTGAGGGTAAAGTTTGGATATCAGATAGCACCAAGGGAGTGAGACTCAAGCTGCAGGGGAGGGAATTTTAGCTATGAAATGTAAAGGGAGGGGGTAGCTTGTGGAATTTAGGCACACTGCCCAGAAGGGGTCCTGGGAAGATAGTATGGAAGACCAGTCTCCAGGGTAGGGTTTTAAAAAGCATTCCAGAGGTGATCTTCAAAGCATCCTTTTGTCAGGGAGGTGGAACCTCCCAGCTTCTTCTTTTCACTCTTGGAGAATCTTATAACTTCTTCTTAGGTATTTGCTGTCAAAGCCCAGTGACCCAAGGTTAGGTTGACTTTTACTCCTTGCATGTTTTGAATTTCTTTTGGAGCCTTGGCTCCCACCGTTGGTCCTTCAGCTTAGAGGAAGGAGATGGGGCACTCATGAGCTTTGTTTGCCAAATCTCTGCCCCACTGGAAAACACCAAACTTATTGGCAGGTAGTGACAGATGTAAGGGATTGGCTTTCTTTCCAGAGCTGACAGATGCCCCAACTCCCAATGCTCGGGTTGGCAGAAAACTCCTTGCATTGGAAGGGGAACTTTAAGTAGGTAATTCCTAGACATAGGTGCAGCCTTAGTTTTCCTGAGCTTCAGTATTATATGTTTAGCTTCCTGTTGGAGTGAATATCCTGTACACATTGCAAACTTAATGTAGTCTATCCCAAACAGAACTCATTATCCTTCACTTGTACTCTTCCCCTTTCCAGATTTCTTTATTTCCACTGAGGTATCACTATTCTTCAGTCACTCAAGTTAATCTCAAAAGTCATTTTCAACTTCTGATACCCACTCACAGCACATCTAACCAGATCAATCTGCTTTCTACTTTTGTATATTTTTTGCTTCCATTTCCTTTTCTCAAATGTCAGTGCCTAGTTCAGGTCCTATTGTGATAGTCTCCTCATTGGGCTTCCTGCATCATTTCTTTCTCCTCTACAGTCCATCTTCCACTTCCCTGACCAGGTGATTATTTTCTTAAGTATAAGTCTGGCCATATCATTTTATCTACTCATTGGGTCTCATCTCCAGAGATTTTCAGTTTTTTTTCAGAGACCTCAGTTTCCTCATTTGTTAATTTGAGGTGTTGGGATCCTCTTCTAATAATTCCTTGGATGAGGATTAATCATCATAGCTGGTTTGCGGGCCATATTTTGTTGCTTCAAGAGACTGTAGCATGCATAATGGCCATACCCCAGTAGATGGGCTAAACCAGGTTGAGGGTAAATGACAGACCTCAAACCTGTTGATGAGTTAGGGAGGTGTCTATGCCAAAGGTGATGGAATGGGCAAATGAGAACAACTTGTTTCCGGGGACATGAAAGTCACTAAAGTAGGCAATGTGGAACTATTAAAGCTTGAGTAGACATTGAAGACGCCAAGGTCATCCCCTGCATTCTGGGCCATCGCCAATCTTTCTGATTTTTATCTTGCCACTGGGCTTTAATGATTGTAGAAGAATGAGTCTAATGACTTTGTGTGACTCCTTCATTTTAATCCAATTCACATGTAAGTCAAGATATCACCTTGTGATGTAACTAGTCCTCTTTGAAAATGAAGGACAAATAGCAGCAGAAATAATAACTCTATCCTTCTCCTCTAAGTACATTATTCCTGCTTTGACTTCATAGTCAATAAATATTAACTAAGCACACTTTGTTTAGTGCTAGGCATTGTGCTTAGTGCTGGGGATATGACAAAAGACAAAAGCTAGTTTTGTTGTGAGGTGTTCACAATCTAATGGGGAGAGAAGTAGGAAGGACATTTTGCCCAATGTTCTTATTTTATAGATGAGGAAAATGATATATAGGTTAATTGATTTGTCATAAATAGAACTGTTAGAGTTGAGATTTGAACCTAGGTCTTCTGGCTAAAGAGATGTTTGTTCCATAGTTCTATGCTTCTATTTCATTACAGTTGTGTATGAGGCCCTTCATTTTTAAGGCTTAGATATTTTAAGTGATTTCTCCAAGGCCATGCAGTAAGTACTAGATTCAGGATTTAAAGCCATGTCTTCTGATTCTGATTCCACCATCTTTCTATTACCCATTCTTCCCAGTCACATTTGCTCAAGAGACTTGTAATGTGTTGTCATTAGTTGCTTTCTCAATTGAAACCATAGAAGATTGTTAAAGCTAAATAAGTCCTCCATTCAGTATTTGGCCTTTAAGATTTTCAAATATCACACCCATTTTATAGAGGAATATATCATAAATGAGTATGTTAAAACTTAAGTAATTTGTTGAAGTTTGTTTGTATAGCTAGCAAGTAATAGGAAAAGAAGGGAATGACTAGTACCCATGTTTCCTATTTTCTTGGGCAAAAAAACCCCCTTTCTTTTCTATAAAATTAAAACTTTATTGGATGTTGGTGGAATTGTGAGGATTCGATATGGCACTCTCTCTTATGGAATTTATACTTTAGTAGATCATATTAGACTATGGAAGCACTTATGCTGTGAGAAGTTTCCTGAGAGAATGGGTCTTAAATCTAGGATTTTTATTTATTTTAGGTGTGGCCTGGAAGGACAAGGTTGCTGACCTCCGAGTGAAAATGGCAGAGAGAAAAGTGATGTGGTTTGTGGTCACTGCCCTGGATGAGATTGCATGTGAGTACTCTGATTTCACTGTTTGGGTGTGTTACTCTATCTTATTGTAAGTTCTCTGGAATCTCTTTCCTCACCTCATTTTACTTACTGAGAGGCTGTGGAATGAAGAGTGATTCAGTTACAGTACCAAATGCATACAAGAGATGTCTATTAAGATTGAATGTCGGGTATACCTAAGGGAATGTAGTCTTATGAAGGATTAATATTAAATTCAGAGGCTAAAAATAACCAGATGAGTGATACCTACCTACTAGTGGTCATTTACATTAGAAACTGCTTCTATGAAGGATCCCAAGTGTGGCTAAGTGTTCTAAATCATTCTCTGTCCTCTCTGTAGATCATATTAAACTGTTCCTCTCTAGTATTATAGGCAGTTATTTTCTCCACAGGAAATAGATTCCTCTGGCTAAATCTATAAGCTATACTGGGAATTAATCAGTTTTCATCTCTGAAGTTGCCTGTGCCTAATTTTTGAGTCCATGCTTACCAAAACCTAGATTGTTTTTCGGAGGGATCTCATAAGATCCGTTCTTTCTTTCTGACTCTCTGCCAAGTAGGAGGATAGCTTACTTTTGGCCTTAATCTCAAGACAAATTCCTCTTTTGAATTATATAAATATGTTTACATATATTGGATTTAATATATATAATATATATTGGATTGCTTGCCATCTAGGAGAGGGAGTGGCAGGAAGGAGAAGAAAATCTGAAACACGAAGCTATGCAAGGATCAATGCTGAAAATTTATCCGTGCATGTGTTTTGAAAATAAAAAGCTTTAAAAAGAAAAAAAGAGAAATTCCTCTTTTCTCTGTTCTGTCTCTGGAACACATGTACCTGTTTTCCATCCTGTGCAGTTAGGAAGTTTTTATGATAGTGTTAGCCTTGTTATAGTACTGTTAGAGTAATAGGTTGAAGATGTAAAGAGGTGATTTGGGGCATGGGTCCGGAGAAAAATTTCCTAACACTTAGAACCATCTCCAAATAGAATGGGCTGGGTGCTAGGTTTGCTTCCTTCTTCAAAGTCTTCATGCAAAATCTGGATGACCATTTGTTGAGAATATTATCCATGTGTGACTGCAAGCTCTCTCCCAACTATTGAATTCTTTAATTTCTCTGAGACGGATCTCATATACAAAGTGAGCTTATCACAGGCTCATGATTTCATATATTAAGAGCTAAAAGGAACTTCAAAGGTGACACTTCAGTTCTCTGACCCAGTGGATAGAGTGCTGGACCAGGGGCAGAAAGATTCAAATCTGACCTCAGACGTTTACTAGATATGAGATCCTGGGCAAGTCACTTAACCCTCTTTGCCTCAGTTTCCTCATTTGTAAAATGAACTGGAGAAAGAAATGACAAACCATCCTACTGTTTTTGCCAAAAAAACTTCAAAAGCGATCACAGAGAATCAGACAAACCTGAAAAATGACTGAATGAGTCTGAAGATGTAGAGTAGGAAGGGACTTTGGAGAATCTCTCTTTGGGGCCTTTCATTTTCACCCTGAGGCTAACGGCTGCCTGGACAGGTAGAAGGCAGAGCAGGATGGGCAGGCTCTGAGCGCCGGTCAGCGCCGGGACGATTCTGGACCGCGCTTCTTAGTTCTCGGTGCATTGCCGTGCCACAGCAGCTGTGACTCACATTTTCAGGGAAGCACTTCTAATTGGGACTCATTGAAACGCACAGGAAGGCCCTTATTTGGCTTCGGTTGTGTGTAGTTTGCCTGTTTTCCCTGGAGGTTGCTCCCAGCAGGCGTCCCCTTCCGCTGGGGAAGAGAGGGTGTATGTGTGAGCTTGGAAGCCTTGGGGGGGGGGAGGGGGAGGGGAGGGTCCCACCCAGGAAGGGAGTTAGTCACTCTAGCTGTCTTTGTCAGGCTCTGGCAGGGTTTCCCCACCAGCGCTGCATCCCTCTCTCCCGGAGCCTGGGACACAGTGTGGGCGCCATCGTGTGGCCAAGAAACACCCGGGAGTCCCAGTGGATGGAAGGCAGTTGTGGCCGCGGGCGTTTATTTTCCTGGGGGCTTTGGCTGCCAGTCCCTGGGCCCTTCTCTCTTTCCAGCCCTGGCGCTGGCTTCCTAGCTCATGCTGGGTGGGTGATGGGGGCCCCTCTGTTTTGTTTTCCAGGGCTGTTCAATCTCCGGGGATCAGACGTGGAGCACAACCCAGTATTTTTTTCCTACGCGATCGTGGGCACAGACACAATCAGGTGAATGCAGCACAGAGCAGTTTCCCCCTGAGCCTGCCCTCCCTGCCTCCCTGCTTGCTCTGGCGCCATCAGCACTGCCCAGGGATCGGGCAACATGGCCAGTTAAAGTGGGCAAAGCTCTTCTCCCCCAGACAGCGAGGTTCCTGTACTCTCTCCCTCCCTCCCTCCCCGCCAGTCCCGCCGGACTCTGGGCCGCTGCCTGTGGAAATGGCTTCTTTCTGCTGCCTCAGACTCAGTACACGTGCACTAATAAGTGCACAAGTAGGGGTGCGTTATCCCCTCAGTGGGCTGATGGATTCTCCGGCTGTCCTCTTCCATTGGCTAGGGTGGTCCTCTTCTTCTCCTTCTTTCCCTGTCCCATTCTTCTGTTTCCTGGCCCACCTCTTCTTCTCCTCCCTTTCCCTGTCCCATTCTTCTGTTTCCTGGCCCACTTCTTCTCCTTCTTTCCCTGTCCCATTTTTCTGTTTCCTGGCCCACCTCTTCTTCTCCTTCTTTCCCTGTCCCATTCTTCTGTTTTCTGGCCCACCTCTTCTTCTCCTTCTTTCCCTGTCCCATTCTTCTGTTTCCTGGCCCACCTCTTCTTCTCCTTCTTTCCCTGTCCCATTCTTCTGTTTCCTGGCCCAGCTCTTCTTCTCCTTCTTTCCCTGTCCCATTCTTCTGTTTCCTGGCCCACCTCTTCTTCTCCTCCCTTTCCCTGTCCCATTCTTCTGTTTCCTGGCCCACCTCTTCTTCTCCTCCCTTTCCCTGTCCCATTCTTCTGTTTTCTGGCCCACCTCTTCTTCTCCTCCTTTCCCTGTCCCATTCTTCTGTTTCCTGCCACCTCTTCTTCTCCTCCTTTCCCTGTCCCATTCTTCTGTTTCCTGGCCCACCTCTTCTTCTCCTCCCTTTCCCTGTCCCATTCTTCTGTTTCCTGGCCCACCTCTTCTTCTCCTTCTTTCCCTGTCCCATTCTTCTGTTTCCTGGCCCACCTCTTCTTCTCCTTCTTTCCCTGTCCCATTCTTCTGTTTCCTGGCCCACCTCTTCTTCTCCTTCCTTTCCCTGTCCCATTCTTCTGTTTCCTGGCCCACCTCTTCTTCTCCTCCCTTTCCCTGTCCCATTCTTCTGTTTCCTGGCCCACCTCTTCTTCTCCCTTTCCCTGTCCCATTCTTCTGTTTCCTGGCCCATCTCTCTTCAGGCTTTTTATTGATGGAGACCGGACCAAAGCACCTGATGTGAGGGAGCATCTACTGTTCAACTCCAGCCTGGCAGACGAGTTTAAAGTCCAAGTGCTTCCTTATAAATCCATTTTGACTGAGCTCAAGACCATCTGCACTGGCCTCTCCCCGAAGGACAAAGTGTGGATCAGTGATAAAGCCAGCTATGCTGTGACCGAGGCCATTCCCAAGGTGGGTGCCACTTGCTCCTAGTCCTGGATCTCTCCCAGTGTGCTCAGGTTGCTGACCTCTAGCAATTCCTGTCGGAACTGAGCCCCATTGTCTGTTTCCACCTACTGTCCAGTCATCAATTTCTTTGGAAACTGTTGTCAGATCAGAATGTTGGTTTTGCCCAATTTCTCTAGAACAAATTAGATTCAAGAGAAAGGGGAGGAAGAACCTGGAAGCCTGAGCAGTATGACAATCCTTTCTCTTTTCTCCCTCACCCCCTTCTGCTCCTGCAGCAAAAAGCTTCTGTTTAGGAATAGGGAAATACAACAAACCCTGTAGAAATAATAGGGGGAAGAATTTACTTGCAAGCAAACCTTTTCCTTTGAAATGGACCGGGGTCCAGAGGAGGGGTGTGCCAGGCTCCTGTTATCGGATGAGTTACTGAGCTGTGGAGAATTCTGAGGAGTCAACAAAGGCTTTATGCTGTTTATGGGCTAAATGGTCAGAGTATTAGCGCTTGAGTCATAAGAGAATTCTGGACTCTAAAGTTGAGGTAGACCCTCAACTTGAAGAAATTTTGCAATACCAGCCCTGCCAACTAAGAAGGCATTGCAAAAGTCTAGCTTAAAAGTGGTGAAGATCTGTATGTAGGAAGGTCATTATGGTATGAGTAAAGAGAAGATGATGGGAGAGAGAAATCTAGTGGAGGTTGAATGGATGAGACTTAACAACTAGTTGGATGTAGAAGAGAAAGAAGAGAAGATTTGTGGATAACTTGAAGAGGAATGAGTTTACAGGAAAAGATAATGAGTTTCACCGTTTTGGACATAATTTGTTTCAGACGTCTATGGGACTTCTAGGAGTTGTTGTCCAACAAGCAGTTGTTAATGTAGGAACTGAATGAATGAAATGAATAAACAGATAAGCATTTAGCAGAGTCATCTCAATAAAAAAGGAACCTGATTAGGTCCTTGAGAGAAATCACAGGAAGAGGAAAGAAGGGAATCCAAGGTAGTTTCCTGGAGAGTACTCACCCATGGTGGGCTGAAACTTAAATGTTGCTCTTGCAAAGGAGATTGGGAAAATGAGGCAGGTAGGAGGATAACCTCAGAACAGTATCACAAATACCTAACGGGGAGAAAGCGGGTGAAAAAAAAAAAAAGGATGAAATCTAGAAAAAGGCATTTGAGTTGATGAGTAGTGAGATCATCGGAGTCTTTGGGGAGGATAATAAAAAGGCAAGAATTGAGAGGGAGATTACAAAGTGGAGGCACACTGTGTTGTTTTTTCCCCTAAGACTTTGACTGTGAAAGTGGGGAGAAGGGTCAAATCAGTTTTTTAAGGATGGGAGAGAAGTTGAGCATATTTGAAAGCAGAAGGAAAGGCATCAGTTAAGAAGGATTGAAGATTGGATACCCCAAAATGAGATATTGGTAGTAGAAGAATTACCGCATCCTCTGAGATTGGAGCAAGAGAAGGGTATATGGAATGCCACTGAGGCGATTTGTAATGGAGGAGTGGGAGGAGAAGGAGCTAATGAAGGATGACTTTTTCCCCCCTTTTCAGTGTTTGAGGCCAGTGGTTTTGCTTGAGAAGGGAGTAAGGAATGGAAATGTGTCTTGAGGAGAGGATTATAACACTCACTTGTGTTTAATAGAGGTCAAGAGAGAATTGATCAGAAAGAGTGATTGAAATGTAGCAGCAAGGACCCAGTGAGACTGGAAAACATAAATTTTCAGTAATTAAGTGCTTCCTTCCACTAGTGCTTAATAGCATAGAAGCAGAAATAAAGAAGGTCAAAGGAAAGTAATCTGAGGTTTGGAGAGGGAGGAAAAGTAATAGGATAATGAGGCAGGGGATTCTTTCAAAGGCTCAGGGTAGTGTAAACCAGTGTGGTAGAGGAAGGAGGAACTGTGAAAAAGCACTTTATTGTCTAGACATAGTTTTTTTCTAAAATTTTTTTTCTGTTATGGCATGTGTTATGCTTTTGATCCCTTTTGTGCCCATTAGAATATTTTTTCCTGTTGTAATAGTGACACCTACTGTGCCAACTAAATATCTCATTTCACTCTAATATTTTAGAACTCTATTTCTATCATTTCCTTTTGGTGGGGAAAAAAAAAGAATAATGATTCAAATCTGATATCATTAATAGTTTTTTTGTATTCCCTGTCCTACTTGGTATATGGGGGATATGGCATGCATATGGGATATGAGATAGAGAATTCTTTCAGTCTTATATAGCATTTTGAGTAATAAAAAAGAAGTGTCAATATTGTAAAATTACACCAATTGATGGAAGGTGTAATGAACTGACATTTGAGAAACCTGGTTCTTATTTTGTTTGTTTTAATTTTTAAATTCATTTTGTATTATTAATTTATTTAGTTTTATTTTGGATAAGCCCTCAAAGTGAGAGTATGGAATTAGGTGATTTTTGAAGACCTTGAAGTCTTTGAAGTACTAATGCTCTGTGATTATAATTTATTTTGGGAAATGTAAAGATGGAAATTTAATTCTTTTCATAATTAACATGGGCCTAATTTTTAAATTTCCCCATAATTATTATGGTCTGTTCTCAATAATTAATATCTGATATAGTTCACCAATCATAGTGTCATTCCCGGGAAAGAAAGGGCAAGTTATAGTAGTCCTTGCTGGCAAGTCCCCAACAACACTGGGTTCCTAAAACCAGGAAGAGAATTTTGTTCTGTGCATTGGTAAAAAGGCTCATACTGTTAGAGAAATAAGTATTAGATGTAGTTTTTCATTGAACTGATAATCATGGAGATCTTTTGGGTACTTAGATAGACTGTTAGCAACCAGAAATCTAGCAAAATGCAAGAGTTTTAGCAGAGTTTAAGGGTAAGAAACATCCCTTCTCTCTATCTCGAATGGAATGTAAATTCTTTGAAGAAGGAGATGATTTCATTTTTTTCTTTGTAGTTCTATATTACTAGCATAGTGCCTGGCACATAGCAGTTACTTACATGCTTATTGATAGATCAGTTAAGGAGGGATCGAGTCAGATTTTCAGATTTGGAAGTGATTTTGTCAGTCATCTGTTTTAAACTGTTTATCAAAGGAATCCCCACTATTAGATACTCAGTAAAGCATTTGTTTGGACTTTAATTAAGTACTTTCACTGACATGGAATTAACTCTCTGCTGAGAAAGTCTGTTTTATCTTCAGATAGCTCTGGTAAAGGTTTTATTAACATCAAATTTAAATTTGCCTTTTTTAATACCCATCCACTCTTCTAGTTTACATTTTGGGGTCAAATAGAATAAATCTATTCCCTCTTCCACATGCCAGCTTTTGATACTTGGAAGTAGTTATGGTTCCTCTTAGCTTACCTTTTTTAAGGCTAAACACCCCCAGTTCCTTCATTGATTATTTCATAGAGCATGGGCCCCTTCACCTTCTGATTGTAATTCTTTGGGTGTTCTCTAGCTTTTTAAAATCCTTCTTAAACTGGGGCATCCAGAAGTGAATCCAGGAGTCAAGGCATGTGGTTTGGTCAACAAGGTAGAATGTAAAGCTGTCACATCCCCATTCCTGGAAGTCATGCTTCTTAGTACAGCAGAAGAACATTCTTTTTTTTTTTTTTAATTGCCATATCACATTGTTAATCATATTGAATTTGCAGTCCATTAAGACTACAGATTTTTGTCAGATGAACTGTTGTCTGGCTCAGTGCTTCCCCTTCTCTTATTTTTCTAATGTTGATTTCTTAAATTCAAATAAGTTTCCATTTAGCTCCACTAAATTTCATCTTATTAGGGTTGGCTCAATTTTGTAGCCTATCAAGAACTTTTTGGATCCTGACTCATGCTATGTTTTAGCTCCCCTTCCTAGATTTGTTTCTTCGAAAGTTTAAAATTTTTTTTGTGTGTGTTTTTAACCCAGTCATAGAATGAAATGTTAAACAACTTAGGCCAAAGGACAGCTCTCTCTGGTTTACCTTACTGGAGACCCCTTTTCAATCTGACATCAAACTATCAGTGATTCCTCTGTGAATCTGGCTGTTCAGTGAGTCTGGAATCCATTTGATTGTATGGTTATGTAGCCCACATTCTTCTATTTTTTCCCATAAGAATAGCACGAGATATTTTGTCAAATACTTTGCTGAAACCTAGATAAACTAGGTTACATATTATCTTGCTATACCAGTTTAGGAACCTGGTCAAAAAAAAAAAAAAGGAAAAAGGAAATAACAATAGTCCGGTATGACCTGTTTTTGATGGAATTCACTATTTCTTTTTCTTGATGTTTACTAATCATATCTTTTATATCCATGCATGTATTTTGTTGCATAATATTCATGTCTGAATATATGCCTCCTGTTCTCCCTCATTTCCAGCAAGCTATCTTTGTTTTAGACAAAGATTTAAAAAGAAAGAGGAAAAACTATTTAGCAAAATCAACCTACACAGTGATAATGACTGAAAATATATGCAACATTCCATGCTCAATTGTCCTTTACTTCTCGAAACAAAAGGGGAGGAAGAGCTACATTTTTCCAACCTTTATCCAGGGACAAGCTTGACTAGGATAATTATACAGATTTTTGGCTGCTAGTTCTTTGCGCGCGCACACATATACAACACACACACGCACACACACACACACACACACACACACACACACACACACATACACTATTGCTGCTGGGAATATTTGGTGCATATAGGACTGTTCTTTGTGCCCCCCTTTCCTTTAGAAGCATTAAAAAAATGCTTGAATTAAAAGTTTTAGATAGCTTAGTAATGTTTTAAAGCATAATTTTAATTTGATTTCTAAAGTGGTTGGACCAATTCACAGTATTAGTATGCACATTTTCTCACAGTCATTCCAATGTTGATTAGCTTCATTTTTTCCATTTTTGCCAATTTGTAGTATATTATAAATAATTTGAAGCAGTTTTTCATAGAATTATTAGTAGTTTGGGAGCAGATAGTTGGTGTAGTGGATAGAGTGCTGAGCCTGGAGTCAGGAAGACCTAAGTTCATATATGGCTTTAGATACTTAGGTGTGAGACCCCGGACAAATCACTTAACCTGATTTATCTCAATTTCTTTATTTATAAAATGGATTAGAGAAGGAAATGGCAAATCACTTCAGTGTCTTTAACAAGAAAACCCCAAATGAGATCATTAAGAATTGGACATGACTGAAATAACTGAACAACAAAGTTTTATGATGGGTGAAAATAAAATAACTGAGGAAAAGTTTGATCTTCTGAGCATATTGATTTATTAAGCAATGCATGGCAGTTGCCTAGGGGATTAGGACTATATCACTTTCTTAGGTCAGGACTGGACCCCAGTATAGGGAGAGAGAAACTTTTTATATATTAAAAACAATAAAATAAGACCAATTTATTAAAAGGAAACAATCAGGATATAACATTAGGTAATCTGATTTCTAATTGGAGGAGGTGGACATGGGACATGGGAGAATGAATAGGTACAATTCTATGAAATTAGAAAAGGAGATGTTTAACTCTCCCCATGTGTCTGTAAACAATCACAGGAAAATGGAAATAATAACTAATCACTATGGGGCCAGTATTCAGATAAGACACATGGGTTGCTTGAGATGTACAATTGTACTTATTTCATTAGTCTTTGGATCTGACCATGTTTCTTGTCAATGAAACCCAGGTCTGTAGTAGAGAGTCTCCAAAAAGCAGGTAGAGGTGGTTTAGTTGCCCAGCTACATAAGACTAAGTTCAAACAAAACAATACATTTTCTCCCAATTCCCACAATTGAATAATGCTTTCTCATAAGTCAGAATCTAGACTAGACCTATAATTGAATATAAAGGGAATTAACTCTAGAATTGAAACACAAGATGGAGTCAGTACAGTTCATTCAATTCCCACAATTAATCACTTGCTGTTCTAATCCCCTCAATTCCCTCAGTTTGAAATTCTTTTGAGAATTATTTGTTCCCAGAGGTTAGCCATCTTTTAAAATAATGTATCCTAGAAATTTCTTAGAAATTGAAGTCAAACTCCATAATTTTTAGTTTGTATATTTTATTGTCTTCTCTTTTGAAAATCGAGGCCATATTTTAGGCATTTTGTACCATTTTTTGTTTTCCATGATCTTTCATCTGTCAATATCTGTTCAGCAGTCACATATGCCAATATTCTCCCCTTTCAGTCCCCCAGAACTTGAGATATATTTCATTTGGTTCTTATGATCTGATTCATAAAGAGAAGCTAGTTGTTTCCTTACTCTTTATCCTGGATATCAACTTTCTTTTGTCTATTTTTGTTCTGAATATTCTGTCCCATCCAAAGGTCATTTTCTTTGATACAGAAAACAGAAGTTATATAAGAATTAAGTAGTTGTACCTTCTTTCTCTCTCCATTATCAGTTATCACAGTTCCATCTACCCTTAAGAAAATCCCTTCTGTGAACATAAAACTGTGCCACACTTTTTATCCAGTCCATTGTCCACTTTTCATTTTATCTTCCATACACATTTTTTGGAAAAGCAAACTTGGTTGGTATGTTTTGTTTGCATTAGTATCTTCAGATATTACTTCTTTTTCATCTTCTTTCACAAACAGTAGAGTTTATGAATCCTGAAGTTTTTATCATTTCCATCCCAGAAACCAGCTCCTTCCTTTTATAAATCAAATTCAGATCCTCCCTAGTCTAGGAACCTTTTGAAGGATGAAATTTTTGTTAAGTCACATTAGGAAATTGTTATTACTGCTTTTGGCAGAGAAAGAATATTATCCAGCAGAGTTTGGAAAATTGAAGTCTCTCATTGTAACCCTCTCATGCCCCTATGTTAGACTTGTAATTTGTTCCTTAAACTTCTCATGGTTTCTCTCTGTTTGGCCTGTGGTATATTAGGGATAAGGGTAGGGATTGAACCTGTGTGTCAGAAACTTCTGGATGATGACACACCTTCTACCAGTACAGCTCAGCAATTTCTAATTTCTAGTTTTGGAGAATTACTTTGAATGTTGAAAGATTAAGTCATTTGCTTAGTGTCATATAGCCAAAATGTGTCAGAAGAAGGATTTGGGCCCAAGTGTTTCTGGTTTTAGGGCTAACTGTATTTGTTATGCCACGTTAGTTCTTCTATGGCATTCCATGATGATAAAAATCACATCAATTTAACCTGCCACTGAACCTGCCACATTTTACCCAAATGTTCTCCACCATGCTTTCCTTTTTTCCTGGTTTTCCTTTTAGGAATTGGAAGGACCTTAGACATCATCTCCTTCAGTATCTTCCCCAGTGCAGGAATTGCTTCCATGGCATCCTTTCCAGTCTTCCTTGTTAATGTCTCTTTATTTTACTTTATTTTTGTCTTATGAACAAAAGACTAGTCACTCACTTGCATTATGAACAAAAGACTAGTGTCTCCTATTAGTGTTAGAGCAATAGTCTTTTGTAACTACAAAGAGCAAAAATTGCTGCCCTTCGTTAGCAAGGGGTTCTTCACAAAAGTGGTTCTTTAGAGCCTGACTGTGCTCACCAGAAGTCACTATCAATGTCCTCTCTGTCTGACAATGATGGGTTCTAACCAAATGGTGCTTTCTGCTATAGGAACACCGCTGCTGCATGCCATATACCCCCATATGCATCTCAAAAGCTGTGAAGAACTCCACAGAGTCAGAAGGCATGAGGAGAGCCCATGTGAGTAAAAGTTTAAGATGTGTTTCCTGGCCCGCAAGAGAGGTTTTTTCCCTTAGATTTTGCAATCTCTGTATTGATCCTGAGTCAGCAAGACCTTATTAGAAATAGTCTATGGCTTTCCTGCTGTTCCATTATTGCCACGGTCCATGTCGTTCTGGTGTATGAAATCGTTCCTTTTCCTATTTACCTTGTTTGTAGCAGAGGAAATTTGGGGTTCTAGTGGCCCTTTTCTGATTAAATCTTTCCTATAGAACTATTGTTGCTCTACTCCTCTAGAACACTGAAAAATGAAAAAAGAGGTGGGCTCTGCATGTTCAGGCAAGAGTTTTTTGGCACTGTTGTTATATTCTCATTAGTTACCCAGTATGCCTCAAGGAAAGCTGGGATTTCCCCTTTCTTCTTTCTCTTTCTAAATCTCAGCATCAATTATACATCTGTTTTTATCATTCTTTGTATAGATCAAAGATGCTGTCGCCCTCTGTGAACTCTTTAACTGGCTGGAGAAAGAGGTTAGTTTTTTTTTTTTTTCTTTTTTCTTTTTCTTTCCAGCAACATATTTTTATATAGCCCATGATGAATCTGTATTTAACATCTGTGAATCTGGAATTCTCTCCCTGTTTTCTAAAAGGAATTTCAATCCTTAAAAAAATTTTTTTTTGGATAACTATTTTGAAATAAATTGATTTCCTTTATCATCCTATATAATTTACATCAATGCATATATATATGTGTGTGTGTGTATATATAACATATATACTTATATATACACACACATATACACATATATTTAAAAATATTATTTCGAGAAAGGGCTTGGAGGCTTCACCAGGTTTCTAAATGTGCCCAGAACACAAAAACCAGTTAACCTCTGATTTAAAGCTAGGCCCTGATTAGTTGAGAATAACAAAGCCTTTGAACTAGCTATGTTGTTTATATTGTGTGTTTCCACTGGGCTGGAACCAATTACCATGTTATTCTTAATTATAACTTCAAATAAGGAAATTCAAAAATATACAGTCATTTCAGGGAATTGATTCATTATTCTTACTACTTGGAACTTAACTGTAGTCTAATCCCTACATTTCACAAATGAAAGTGAAACTTAGAGAGTTTGGGGAGTGATTTACTCATGGTCACTAGCTAGTTTGTGTTGAATTAGAATTAGAATCCAGGTCTTCTGGCTCCCAGTCCAGAGCTTTGTTCTATCATGCCAAAGATATATTTCAGTTCAAGCAATTTAGGTAAATTAGGTACTTTAAAAATCATGCACACACTGAACTGAAGAGGGCATATGCTGGATCTTTTAGAGCTGTATCTATCTGCAATCTAAGGCTTTAGAATGAATTAAGCTTTTAGCTTGCCCTCTTCCTATGTGTGCAAGATAATTAAATTAAGTTTTAATTTTCCAGCTGATTTGCTCTCTACTTCCTTGTCAGGTTCCCAAAGGCAGTGTGACAGAGATCTCAGCAGCAGACAAGGCAGAAGAATTTCGTAGGTGAGAAATTCCAGTGTTTGGGGGATCCTCTCATCTCCTGTTGGCTTCTGGGATGGGCAGTGCGAGAGGCTGTCAGCTGGGTGGAACATACGTTATGGAATGGGTTAGAGGCAGTTCATCCCTTAGGGACATGTCAATGTCTGGCTAGTGCTAGCTGGGATTGACCCAATGTTTGTGTTTCAGGCAACAGGCCGATTTTGTGGACCTCAGCTTTCCAACGATTTCCAGCACTGGACCCAATGGCGCCATCATTCACTACTCGTAAGGGATATGGAGGAGCCTGCCAGTGGCCTTCTTGCTGCTTCCATAGAGGAGTCCGATCAGGGGAGAAAAGTTACTTTGTGGGAGGCTGTTAGTGCCGTGTTAGATTTTCATCCAGCATGTTAGAGTAGGGGAATATGTGACTCCCTCCTTATGCCCGTCCCGTTTAGTGGGGAGGGAAGGCTCTCTTGATGACTGATAAATCCATTGCCTTTTAATCCCTGGGTATAAATGGTAGCGTGGGCAGGGCACTGACTGGAGCCAGAGGACTTGAATTCAGAATCTGTCTCTGACCCTACCTGTGTGACATTGGGTAATTCTCTTCATCTCCCCGAGTCCTTTATCTCTCAAGTGAGGGGTGGACTCGATAGCTTCTGAGGTACCTTCCACTTCTAAGTCTGTGATCTGTTGACACCAAATTGAACAGAGTTGCCCAATATTTTGGAGGACCCAGGAGCTTTTTTGAAGGCATTTTATGAGCCTACAAATCAGGGGTCCTCAAACTTTTTAAATAGGGGGCCAGTTTACTGTCCCTCAGCCTGTTGGAGGGCCGGACTATAGTAAAAACAAAAACTTTGTTTTGTGGGCCTTTAAATAAAGAAACTTCATAGCCCTGGGTGAGGGGGATAATCGTCCTTAGCTGCTGCATCTGGCCTGCGGGCCATAGTTTGAGGACCCCTGCTACAAACCCTCCCTGGAAGGACAATATGTCAATGCACTAATTTCAAATGATCATATACTTGATACAAATTTGATTTAATTCAATTCAGCAGTCATTTATTAAGTACCCACTATAGTCCTAGCATTTAGGCACTAGGAGAGATATGGAGATGACTAAGACACAATTCCTACTCTTTAGAAACCTACAGTCTTCTGGAGTGTGATAAGATGGATTTGTAGATACTGATAATCCAATGGTCTGAGGAAGAAAAGGCCATCTCAGAAACGGGGGCTTTGCTTACAGACTTCCTGTTGCTTGCTAGTCCCAGACCATTCTCTTTCTTTTCTTTTTTAGTGACTTTTGTTTTATATCACAGCCACTTCTGGAAAGCCATCCCATAATTATGATAGGATTATTCTATTACTATAATATAACATTAATTTCATCCATTAATTATTATATGTAAATTTCTTATTAAAATGAAATAATATTTGTAAAAGAGCTTAACACAGTTCCTGGCACATAGTCGGTACTTAGTAAATGCTTATTTCTGTCCCTTGCTCCTCACCCACCTCAGCTACATAAATTATCCTTCTTTGTAATGAAAAAGCATTAATTAAGTAAAACCAACTCACCCAGTGACTTTCTCTGACAACTATTGATGTCCAACTCTTCATGGCTGCAATGGCTATACCTAGGCTATGGAGCCTAGCACGCCAATACTGTCTACAGGATTTCTTGGCAAAGATACTGGAGTGCTTTGCTGTTTTCTTCTCTGGTGAATTAAGGCAAACAGACTTGTCCAGGGTCATACAGCTAGTGAGTGAGACTGGATTTGAACTCAGAAGTTCACACCTCCAGGACCAGTAATCTATAGAGATTCCATTGAGCCACCTGCCCTCTTCTAGGTCAGTGTAGTAGTAATAGTAGTAGTAGTAGTAGTAGTAGTAGTAGATTGGAAATGGTAGCCTGAGTGTTTTTTCTTCTCTTTATGGAAGGGTGTAATGTCGCATTAGTGGTTTGTTCATTACCTGAGAGAATGATATTTTCAGATTCATTGTATTTCCTTAGTACTTTACTAAGTACTAGTACCTAGTATTTAGGCATGGTATACACACACACACACACACACACACAATTTTTTTGGAATTCTGGTTAGACGAGGATCATTTCTCCCCCCAAAAAACAAAAGAAAACCAAACCAAACAGCAACCTTTAAAAATTAAGTTTCATTTTCAAATTCAACTTAGATTGTGAATTTTCCTAAAAGACATGATCTGAAAATTAAGTTTAATTGTAATGGACTATTACAGTGACTTTAGAATTCTGCATCATTCCAAACTTTTATGATATTGCCAATGTGGCAGTGACATGGATGCTGATAACTTTTTTCCCCCATATCTCAGTTCTATTTTATCAATGTGTTCTATGATTCCATTGTTTACCATTGTGTGACACACACACACACACACACACACACACACACACACACACATTTAGAAAAATGAACAGTGCTTGCTTTGTGATCTTGGAAAGAAAAATATGTTTTAAGTGTTCAGGACTGAGAATGGGGGTATGTGGTAACATTGAGCTAAGGAGAAGATAAAGATCATTCAGAACAATGGGTTTCTGTTGATGGATCCATCAGAAATTATCCTTATCTACTGAGATAAGGATAATGTGGAGAGGCAATACTGGGTGACTGGAATTATACTAAGAAATCTAGAATATTGTTTTTCTTGATGCTGAAGGCAAAGCAAGTACAACCTACTAAATTCCAATCACTAAATATTTGAGCAAATATAATATTGTCCAGAAATTTGCCTGGTTCTATGAGTGAACTAAAGATGTATAATACATGTGATTGGGATGGTATAGTCTAGTAGGGGGGAGGTGTTGATTCTCCAATCGATAAGATAAGAATAGCTAGAATAATTAACTTTTATTTACTTTCTTAGGCCAGTCCCAGAGACGAATAGAACATTATCCCTGAATGAAGTATACCTTATAGACTCAGGAGCCCAGTACAAGTAAGTGACTTGGAAAATCTGAGTCCAATAATAGCAGGGGAAATTTGTAACCCAGTTACCTAACTCCAGCTGAATTCTCTTTCTCCATTTTCTATTTCCTTCCGATGGAGTCACTTCTATGATTTATTCCCTTTCCCTTGAAATGTCACAGTTGTGTTTCTATTCCCACAAAGGACAGTTTGATAGAAATATTAGTCATCAACAAGAAGCTATTATATGTTCATAAACAACCAAGTTTCCAGAACTATTTGAAACTTCTTGGGCTCAGCCCATAAATAATAGGCAACAGCTGACCTGGGACCCTTGGGAAATGAGAAGGGTTACTTTCCAACTTTTAAAGGGCTCATTCTTGCGACTATTATATATACAGTAGATCTCCATGCTGAGCCTCTAGAAGACAATTTGATGAAATTTGAGTCAGCTCTCATGTGTGAGGATGTGAGAGAGGGAGGGAGAGCACGTGTATAAATTAAAGAGCATATGTTTGTGTGACTAATTACTGGTGATTTGAGACACACCCCTGAGCAGTGACTTTTAATGCTTCATTCCAAATGAAATGGGGGTTAATGATAATGGAAAACTTAATTAAAAAACCATCCCTTTATCCTGTTAGAAAACACAAATTTTCCAGTTGAATTAATGGCCTAGCTATTAGTAATAATATCCTATGATTGAAGGTTTAGGGCTGGCACAAGCAATGTCATAGGTAATGGGTTCTCTCAGCACATACAGGTTGTGTTTTATACATAATATGTGAAGGGGGAGGGAGACAGTAGGCCTTGGTACTTAACTTAGGACTACTGCTACCTGAGTGTGTAGCTTTGGGCAAATTATTTTTCTTTTCTCAGAGTCTCAGTTGTCCTCATTTTAAAAGTCCTCATTTAAAATGTTATCTCCCAGGTCTTCTTTTATCTCTGATTTTTTTATTCTGAGTGACAGTGCTTTCAGGCACTTAGGATCTCTCCTGCATGCATACCATTATTTTTTAGGTTGAGGCATTAATCCTCCAGTCCCTGTTCACCTTGACTAGTCTCAGCTGGGATATTTGATTCTGCTTACTACAGGATGCAAACTTCGTTCATTTTTTTCTCATAATGAATATTTATTAATTAGATTATAAATTAAAAACCATAAGGAGACAGCAAGAAAGATCTACAGACATTAGGGATGGGATCTAGCTAGATATGGCCACAGAGCATTCCAACACAGCTTCTATCTCATTAATGGCATCTTCTACCAAACCATTGATTTATCTCAGGCCAGGAGGTATATTTCAGGATGCTGCCTGAGCTCATTCCCATGTTGGGTACATTTGTAGATAGAATGTCTTTCCTCTTCCTTTTCAACAAAAGCTTGGATTGACTTGTATTTGTCTTTCCTTTTGGAAAGGGATGGAACAACGGATGTGACACGAACTATGCACTTTGGGACCCCGTCAGCATATGAAAAGGTAAGCCCTTCCAGGATATAGTGACAATGAATTTAAAAAGCAGCTTCTGATTTTTTTTTTTTTAAACAAGGAGCAACACTTTCATTTATGAATGAGATTCTGGAAATAGTAAAATTGTGTGTAGATCAGTGAAATAGCTTGTTACCATGGAGTCAGGATTACCAACTTTATGAGGTTGTTTGATTATTAAAGCTCAGAATATTTGCAGAAATTTCAAAGGTACTTTCTTAAGGTCAAGGTGATAAAGATTCTGTTTTGTTTCACCTAGACATGAATCACTGATGGATTCTTGTTTCCTCACAGTTGAGTTTTTAAATTGAGTTTTGAACTTTTCTGGCTTTTCTTTGCACAATTTTATATTATTTTAATGATGCATTTTTGTTTATACATCACATTTCTGAGTATATCTGTCCTCCACTCAACCATCCTTCCCTCATAATAAAGATTGGAAAAAAAGAAAGAGAAGATGGAAATGTACCGTTTCATGTTCATAGTATTCTTCTTTGCAAAGAAAGGAAGGAAGTGCATTTTCTTATCTCTTTTTAGCAAAGTGGGTTTGATTTTGAACACACCTTTGGTCCAGAATTCAGATCTTATCTTACCTGGATAGGTCCTATACCACAATTTGTAGAGAAGCACTATTGTGTTTCTGACAAAAGCACGTACTTTCCTAGACCATGATGAAAAGGCAGGGTGGGATTCTCCCAGAACCTGGGTTCACAAAATACAGTATAAGAGGAGATAGTAAGGGAAATGAGCATTTATTAGGTACTTGTATGGCAGGCACGGACCTAAATGCTTTAGAAATGTTATTTCATTTGAACTGACTTCCTAAATTGACTTTTCTTATTTCTTGCCTCTTTCTTTGTTTCATTTTGAAAATTGTCACTTAGGAAAGAACTCTGGATTGAACTCTGGATGTGGCTTTCTAAAGTTAGGGGTCACTTTTTGGAGGCAATGCAAAGATCTCTGAACTAAGAGAAGACTTGAGCTCAAGCTTGGTCTCAGCAAAAAGATGAGAAAATGCACTTCTATTTTTGCAGAAGTGGGTGGGGCTCTATGAAAATGGAACATTGCATGTGCTTACCAGACTTGGTTGATAATCTGGGCTGATTTTTCCTGCCTCTTACTCTTTATTACAAGGTCTAGGTAATAGAGTAGGGGAGGGGAATAGGATATATTTAGAAATAAAGTAAATTATTGCAAGATATGATTAAAATTTTTTTAAAGGATGACTTTGTCATCTTGGTTCTGCTACTTGATAACTATTGCAAGTCATTTCTCAAATGGAAAAGGGGGCTGAAAGCTGATCTAATACAATGATTTTATCATACCTCTTGATCTCAGAGTTTTGTTGTGAGATTCAATTGAAAATATTGAAGTGTAACATGCTTTTGTTATCTCTGGAACATTTCTTTTGTAAGTTCATTTCTTAAAGGGATTCTTGAAAATCACTTTGACCTAGGTCTCCCCTTTTCCTTTTTCTTGTGGTTTTCTGCATGATATCATAAGTGTCCATAATCAGAGAACATGAAGGAGCTTGTTCTTTCTCTTCATCCCTGCTGGTAGCTGATGCCCTGGGCTCTGTTCCTCATTATGCTTTCTGCTTTGTAGGAATGCTTTACCTATGTCCTCAAGGGCCATATAGCTGTGAGTGCTGCCATTTTCCCAACTGGAACCAAAGGTAAATGATTATGCCTGCCGTTGAGCATGGACTTTGAAGGCTTTTTCTTCTGGTGGGATCATGGGACAGATCAATGAATGGTTTTTCACAGTACCAACAAGTACTCAATTCTCTTAAGTTCAAATAGAAAAGCTGTCCTTTATTGGGCAGGAGCATGTTTTAAGTGCTCTCTTAACTGTAAGATACATTAAAAGATGTAAGTTCAAATCTGGCCCTGACACTGTGTCAGGGGAAATCACTTAATCTCCCTGAGTCCTAACTCTTTCCACTGTACCATGCTGAGTTAATTAGTTTTGGGGTAAAAAGAAATCAGAAAGCAAAATGGTGTTGTGATGATTTTATATTGTTGCTTACAGATATTATGTGCTATGATGGAGCCAGAGTGGTGTTATATTGAAAGGGTACTGGATTTTGAGTCTGGAAATCTAGAGGATTCAAATCTTGACTTTCACTGAGTAGCTGGGGGATCTCAGCAAATCACTGAATCTGACAAGAGAATGGTGTTTGTATTATTATGTAGCTCTATGCACCGTGCCTGGCACATAGTGCTTAATAAATCCTTGACTGACTGATAGATACTAGCTGCTTCTAGGATTGTTGGGAAGATTAGATAAGAGCTCTATAAAAGGAATGCTCTTAGATTCAGAAAACTTGGGTTCAGATCACAGCTTGATGAGAACTATTCCTGAGCATGACTACTTGGGAGCTTAGTTTTCTCATCTGAAAAGGGGAAGAAAATTCTTGTTCACTGGTTTGGGAAGAGCAAAGCATTTAGAAATCATAAAATGCAAGTTTTATACTGTAAACATGAACTTATTGTTTTGTAGCCAACTCTAAAATACTATTCAACAAATTTTTTTCATTTAATTTTCATTTAATTTTTTCTCAATTACATATAAACAGACATTTAAAACATTCCTTTTTAAAAATCTTATGTTCCAAATTTTCTTCCTTCTCCCTTCCTTGAGAAGGCAAGCAATTTAATATAGATTATACATGTGAACCATTTTGTAGCCATTTTATAGCAAATGTATTGTTTTAAAAAACACATTTTTATATTAAAATGTTTTGTCTTACCATCACATTCATTTCGTACCTCTCCTTTTCTCAATCCTGTCTCTCTGCCCCCACCCCGAATTTAACTTACTTTATGGCAGAAATATTTGAAAATATTTCTATTGAAAAAAAAAAAGAAGTTGAAATATCTGATAGAGTGACTATGTCAAACATTGTATAACATCATTGTTATAGTAGAGCCCTGACCCTTTTGAAACAAGGAGGGAAGTGTTTGCTTCAGTATCTATTCTGGGACTATCTTTGCTTTTACAGTTTCTCAAGTAAATCATCCTTTTCATTCTCTCTCTTGTTTATATAGCAAACATTCATTAAACCTCCACTATGTTGTACTAGGAGAGATCAATTAGACATAATGCCTCTGCTCATGGAGCTTATAATCTGATAAGGGAATATAAGGACATGCATAATTTAATATAAAGAAGAACAAGAAAAGCACAAAGAAAAAAAAATACAGAGTACTATGAAAAGTCTAATCATTTTGAACTAGGGGATCTGAAAAAAGTTTTATGGAGCAGGGAGGGCTGGCTTTGAGTTAGGTTGAGATAGACCTTAAAAAACAACTAGAGTTAATAGGTGGAGATATTATTTTGTTACATGAGTATTACTACTTTGGAGGGTGGGAAACTAGATTCAAAAATTATGTTCATGCTTATATTTTATACATGGTATAACATATGCGGTGTTATAATAATAATTAATAAATAACTGGTTTGTATAGGATTTTTAGCTTTCTTTATACCCAGTGATATTTGTGCAAATTGTATTCTGTTTGGCAGATGAGGAAATTGAGGTTGAGAGGTTAGAGTGACTTATCACATGGCTAGTTAGGGAGCAGATCTGGACTGGACTCCAAGATCTCTGGAACAGTTCTTTCCACTTGCCTCTCAGTGGGACTTGCTGTTATGTTATAACTGAAAAGATTCCTTCCGATTCCTCAGGGCACCTTCTCGATTCCTTTGCTCGTTCTGCCTTATGGGACTCTGGCCTGGACTATCTGCACGGGACAGGCCATGGTGTGGGCTCCTTCCTGAATGTTCACGAGGGTCCTTGTGGCATCAGTTATAAAACTTTCTCGGATGAGCCTCTGGAGGCCGGCATGATTGTCACTGATGGTAAGTAATGTGTGACTCTCCCTCTGTGTTGGAAGAGTGTTTGTGGGACGAATCACAAGCCAGAGCAAGGAGAAGGGCAGCTCCCCATTTCCCCGCCCCGAGGTCAGTTTACAATTACACTGGTTTGATAGTTGAGTCAAGAAGCTGAGGGCGGGGGAAGGGAGGGCGTGATAGTCTTAACTGTTGCAGAGGTGACTGAACCTGTTGAGTTCTGTTTTCTCAAATGGCCCTCGGAATTCTTGGAACAGACTCTGCCTGGGGACTGTTGATTCTGCAGATCAGCTCTAGGTAATTGTCTTGTGTCTCTCCAGAACCTGGATATTATGAAGATGGATCTTTTGGAATCCGGATTGAGAATGTCGTATTAGTGGTTTCAACAAAGACCAAGGCAAGTTGACTTGTAAACCTCTCCTGTTCCCTTTCAACCCCCCAGTCCTTTGAGAAAGTCTAAAGCCTTTCATAATATCAGAATCCTGAAGAGAAAACATGCTTTTGTGTGTGTTTGGACTGGGAGCATCTTAGTAACTGAGTTTCCTCTTTTTCCTGAAATTTGCTGCTTTTTGGCACATCCTTCAGATTCAGTTTCTTCTTTGTAAAATTCTAGAAATTTAAGACTTTGCTGCTCAAAGTGTGTGAAGATAGGCCTGGCATGTGACTACAATGATGAGGGTTCTGCTATCACATGCTTGCAGATTTATTTATTCACACTGTCCTTGTATCAGGGCCTAGCCTGACAGGTAGAAGTTAGTCCTGTTTGCAGTACCCATGTTATAAAGGGATTTATGTGTATTAAGGAGGCTTGAATCAAGGACTTGTTTAGTCCTAGGAGGTTGATAATACTTCTGGAAAATGTCACATTGTAGGGAGGGGGTCTCTTCAATCCCCTGTTCTAAATTTGAGCTGTTCTTATTATCCTCACTAAAAATGGGAATTGGCTTACAGCACATTTCTTCTTGGTCACATCTAATCTGAGCTGAGCCTGCTGAAGCGTCCTCGTGATGTTGTTTATAGAAAGTACATCATGATAGTGGCATCTGGTTTAAAGGATTAAAAGTTCCTGTTTCCTTCCTTCCTTCCTTCCCTACACAGTATAACTTCAATAACCGGGGAAGCTTGACTTTTGAGCCCCTGACATTGGTTCCGATACAGACCAAAATGATAGATGTGGATTTGCTGACACAGAAAGAGGTAAGATCAAGGGCATTGGGAGTTATAGGTGGGGATACTTTCTCATTCTCTTCTCTTCCCATTTTTTAAATTGAGGGGGGGAAATCTTCACTTTCCAAGTTTGAATATCTTTGAGTATTTAAAGGCAGGCATTTAATATTGTAATATTGTATTGTAATTATTGTACAATAATATTGTAAGAAACAAAACACCCAGCTGGTATTTAGTAGATCTGCTAGTTGTATTGCAGAGTCACTGTGTGATTTTTGAAATTTCATTTTTTCTTTTGGCTTAATTTCCTCCTGTAAAATGACATAGTAGGACCAGATGACTTCTGGGATCTCCAGGAGACATTATCTGATTCTCTTTTGTATGGCGGGCTACACAGATGAATACTGTGGCTTCATTAGTTTCCCTGTATATAGGACTGGCTGCTTGTGGTTTGTGAAACACAGAGAAAATGCAGCACCGAGGACTTTTACTGTGCTGCTGACTCTGCTAGGCTTTCCTGCTAATGAGGAGACAAACTGTTAATAGTTGGGCATATTTGTACAGGGTAAATGCCCACATGGGGACAAATTTGACATACCTGCTCTGGGACGCGATTCTCACTTATCAAGCCCAGAAGAATCAAAATACTTTGTCATCTTAGCATGGGACGAGCAAGCAGGATAGGAGCACTAAACAAGGTGCCGGTACCTGGAGCAGCCCTGGAAGGATCAGATGGCTGCGATGGCACAGTAGTCAGGAGGTCCGGAGTCTGTGTCCTGAGCGAAACTTGAGAAGAGAAGAGTTCAATGGAAGGTCAGAGCAAGGGAGGAAGTAGCTAGTGACCCTGCAGGTCATGGCAAATACTAGGTAAAAAATTGGGCATAAAACAGGAGCCGAGGGATCCTAGATCCAAATGGGTAAAGGAGAGTGGGTGGTCACAAGTCTCAGCAAGTAGTTAATAAGAGTGACGTTTTGCTTAGAAGCTTGCATGTGAATGCCGTTAAAGCTCTATACTTTACTGTAGTTAGGCTAGGGCTTTGTGGGTCAACAAACATACTTACTAAATGGGCCAGGCATTGCCCTAAGCACCAGGGGTATTCGAAGGAGCAGAAAGAGATAAAGTCCTTGCCCTTGAAGAGCTGACGCTCCAGGAAGGAAGACAGCACATAAAGGAGAGAGGGTGGCGCGGGATGGGATAAGGTGAAGGCATCAGGAGTGTGATCTGGAGAGGAATGAAGGCAGGACTGGCTTGGGCAGCTTCTTTAATGGAAGTTCTGGGAGGAGCCAGAGGGGCAAAACATCCTTCCAATGGATGAATTCCAGGACTGGAGGGAACTTGCAGAAAGAAGGAGTGTCTAGGACATGGTAGAGGGACATCCTGAAAGGAGCTTGGAGAGGAAAATAAGGACATTTAGCTGGAGGGGAATAAAGGATGGAGAAAAGCAATTCCAGTCGTCTTTCCTGCACGAATAAGGTGTAATGTCATGTAGTGTTGGAGCCTTTGGCCAAAATAATATACTTTCTGGCTGTCCTTTTCCCCGGATTGTCTGACTTTGAAGCCTTTCGTGCTCACTTTGCTGAGGTAAGGGCGGTGGAAAGCATGACTGTGGGAGCCAGCCTTTCCTCTCTGTGACGGACTTGCCATTGATCATCCCCAGAATTGTAATGGATCCTGTGTCATTGGACAGCTCTGTGGTGGGTCTTGGGATGAGGGTGACATGAGCAAGGAAATGATACTTTTAGTCTCTAGAAGGAGACATCCTGTAACTGACCAGACCTGGTGGTCCTTCAGGTATACCCGATCTTCCTGTCTCCCTCCTTCCTCTGTCCAAGGGCTCCATGGTCCTGTCAGTGCAGAGCTATGAAGGCTGGCTTTCTCACGTTGAACCCCTGCTTCCTCATTCACATGTGTGGAGAGCCAGGTTGGCCTTAGACTTGGAATCAGGTAACTTGAGTTCAAATCCTGCCTCAGATTTAATCTCTGCGTGATCCCTGGCAAGCCACTTGACTCCTCTGAACCTCAGTTTTCTCATCTATCAGAATGAAAGTAAGAGTAATTCCTAATTATTTACATAGTGGTTTAAGGTTTACAAAACACTTTAAAATATCTCACTCCAAGAGGTGGCTGTTATTGTTATTTCCATTTTACAAATGGGGAAACTAAGGATATAAATGTTAAGTAATTTCCCCAAATTATATGGCTAGTAAGTATCTGAGCTGTAGTAATTGAATTGACCATCTTGGCATATGGGCTAAATCAGGTAACCGATAGTTCTCCAATTCGTTGGTGAGTTAGGGAGATGTTGACCCCAAGCGTGTGAAGACTTCCCCTGGAGAAGAGTTTGTTTCAGCGGCCACGAAAGCAGCTGCAGCAGCTGCTGAGGAGTGCCCAGAGCATGGCCAGCTGTCAGAGATGCCCAGGTCATCCACTGCGTGCTGGGCCGTCCCCAGTTTCTTGTCCCCTGCCCTGGACTTTGATGTCTCCGATGACTTTGTGCAACTCTGCCTCACTTAAATCCAGTTCACATAGTCAGGATACCACAGCAGCAGCAATAACAATTTTAATGTGTCTTGGGGATGGGTTTGACCTCAGGTGTTCTTGATTCCAAGTTTGGCGCTATGTGCAGCTAATAATAATAATAGCCCTTATCTCATTGGATTGTGGTGAGGATCAAATGAGATTACGGATGTATCGTGTATTTTTTAAAACCTTAAACCCCGCTATCAGAGTTCGCAGTTATCTTTACTGTGTGCTCGCTGGAGGTAGGGCCCATTACTGCCCTCGGCTAGTGCTTTCTCTCCTCAGATGCCTGATTTCTTCACCTCCAGTTTGCTAACGCTTTTGCTCTTTCCTTTTGTGAAGGACTTACCTTTTCTTAGGGACTTTCTTCTGACCCCTTGCACCTAAAAGCTCAGGGCCTTTGCCTGTAGTAGGTGCTCAGGTATATATTCACTGGATATAGGAATGAATAAATTTCTCTCTTTGTCTCTGTCCTTTTTTTTTTTTTTTTTTCAGTGTGACTGGCTCAACAATTATCACAAAACCTGCAGGGAAGTGATTGGGAAGGAACTGCAGAAGCAGGGGCGACAGGAAGCCCTGGAGTGGCTCATCAGAGAAACAAACCCGATTTCCATACGGCACTAACGCCACTTGATTTTTTTTTTTTTAATTTGCTTTTGGGAATGAAGTAAATATGACACATTCCTGACACCTTTCGACCTCCCCTTTCCTCCCCCTGCTTCCTTTTCTCTGACTCCAAGAAGAACTGAAAATCTTCTTTGATAGCCATTTGGAAAAACACTTGTTCTTTTTTTTTTTTTTTTTTTAAAGAAATTGTCGAGAATAAGCCAAGAGTAAAAGCACTGCACCATGAGTACAGGTGCCTCAAAACCAAACCCATGGTCAGGGTTGCCCGCAGGAAGGCCCTGCGCCCTGGCTGGTCACCATGAAACAATCAGTGCTCTTTGACAGGATCCGGTTCCAGGTTCCAGGTGCTAGCATGTTTTTAACGATAACTGCAATGCTCATGAAGATATATTTATGATCAGTGAATAAAAAACAGCAAAACTCACCATCGTCTCTGTTCTTTTCTCACCATTGTCTCTGTTCTTTTCTCACCATTCTCACTAGGGTGCTATTTCCTTATCAGTTCATACAAACTATTTTTGGTATGGCCTTCCAACAAAGATCTCAGTGTAGGAAGTCACCATGGAGGAAAACTCTTCTTAGATTACATAAAATCTTGATGTTCACTCTTGCAATCCTGGAAGTGCTTAGATTTTGGGGTAGCTAGTGGGTTTGAAGGGGAATTACTAGCAAAACACCATAATTGATTGTTCCCTATTTATCAATTAGGAGTAGTGTTGGTCCAAGCCACCAGGAGAAATGGCAGCAGAGCAGATCCATAACTGACCATGTGGTGGTGTGATCCTAATTTGGATTAAGTGCTCCCCAAATTACATTCAGCCTGACTTCTTTTTCCAAAGATTACCAAATCCTCCATAGCCTAGAAGAAGTATTAGCCATCTGAAGCCTAGATTATGTTTGAAACCTCTCCAAGAAAGAAAAGAATATAGGTTTTACAGTAGCATTATAATTGTTGATCCATCAAAGATCAAATGTTAGATGGCCTTATTTCAAAATTGCTCTCTCAAGTCCAGGTTTTGCAGGCCCGTGGCCATTTTCTGCTTGAATGGTTTGAAGTGTATTCATTGTGTTATTCTTTGTTACCCTCTTTCGCCCCAACTCCCTCACTCACGGCCTTAGCTTTTCCTAGGAGACTCAAGCAATTGCCTGTGATGTTTTTCAGTTTTTACTCTCTTAGGATCTGGGAATAGTGAAATGCGGCCGACTTTCAGTTTAAACAGACTGTAACTCAAGTGTAACGGTAACTCCAATATTTGTCCAGCAGGCTATTAAACCTGTCACTTCACAAGGAAGCCTTCAGAGTGAAGTTTGATTTAATTGGATCAAGCCAAGAAAACAAAAAGTGTTCAGGTATTGCTGCCTGTCGGGAGCTTCCTGCCAGAGGCCTACGTCAGCTTGGCATTTTGGACTAAAAGAAATAAACTGGACAAGATGGCCCCATAAAGATTGAGGACAAAAATAAAACTGTAATGTGCAGGAGCTCAGAGGGAGGATTGGGTGATAAAAATATAGCTCATATAAGATGTTCTTTCTCAGTTTTATATAAATAAAAATATTTGGTCAGAGAAAAGGCACTGGATGTAAGCAGGAGCCTAACCCAAAGTTGTTTTTTAGCCTCAATTTATCCTTCCAGTGAAATTACATTGACATGGCAGGAAGATCAGCAAGAAGAAGAGAGATGAATGTGGGTCCTCACCTTAAATGTCCCAAAGATTGAATTCATCTGAGAGCATTATTAGCTAATCAAAGACAATAAGATTTATGCCTTCGAAGGAAAACGTGCTCCCTCAACATCACTGATTCAGTAGTACTTTATTAAAGACCATTTTTCCACATTCATTTGAAGGTAGTAGCAGGTATTGGTTTGAAAAGTGGGACTATCTAATCATCTAGATGCTCAAAGGATGAAAATTTTTTTAAAAATTAGGTTGTAGTCTCTAGTCAAAAGAGTAGTCTTGGTTATCATGTTTCCTATGCTTAGTTTCCCGATCCCACAGAGGAGCCACTGGATAGCTAAACAAAACAGAAGTCAAGATCAGGTCCTTGATTCTCTCCAGGTAGGAGCTGTGCAGTGTTACTGGTGTTGCTTTTTTGTTTTTCCTCTCTCTCTCTCTCTCTCTCTCTCTCTCTCTCTCTCTCTCTCTCTCTCTCTTTCTCTGTCTCTCTTTTCCACTCTCCCTCCTTCCTTTTCCTTTCTATCTCTTTGTCTCTGCCTCTTTTTTCCTCTCTCTGTCACTGTCTCTTTTCTCCCTCCCTCTGCTGCAATAGGATTTTATACCTAGAAAATGGTATTTTAAGTTATAGTCAGTGCTTGTTTTCCAAAGCAAAATAAGTTGTATCCTAATGGATATGATTGAGTCCATCTGATCCCATGAATTCCCTCTATCCCAGTGAGAGTGATCAGCTCTTTCTCTAAATGCATCATGCTCATTTCTCTCAGTACTTCCACACAGTCTTTTTATTCCCTGGATTCCTTGGTGTAAGAGTTAGAGAGCTGGCTTAGGGTGAACAGAAACTTGGCCTTGAAGCCAGGAAGGCTTGGGTTTGAGTAATGACTGATGATGATAGTTGACAATTCACTTAATCTCTTGGTGTTCTAGGGAATTATGTTTCTATGTTGCAAAGAAGGTCTTGCCCTATGTTGGTAGAGATTATTTCCTTACCTGGGAGATCCCTGTACCAAAGAAATCATAGATTTCTGCTGTTATCCTTCTTCAATTATCCAGTTACCATTCCTCGTGTAATATCCAACACAGGTTCCCCTCTCTTCCATGAGACCCCGATCCATGACTTTTGGCCTAAAGTGATTAGTGCCTTAAATGAATTCCTATATCATTTGCTGGTATCCCTTATTTGATACTATATTATATACTCCCTCTTATTACTATTTAAATTTTCATATATCTCCTAAACTAAAACAGAAATGTCAAAATGTTCAGCACAAGTGTGGCACACATGGGTTTTTTTTTTTTTTTTAATAAACATTGAATGAATGAATGCTCATGCTAGGGGAAGTTGACAAAGTACCCTTGTGAAATCAAAAAGAAGAGATGCCTGTCTTACTTTGAGCCTGTCCTTTCTTTCCTCCCATTGCCGGCAATGTATCACAGATTGTGAAGGATTTTCCCTAGAAGTAACAGGGAGCCATTGAAATTTTTTTTTTTAATAGAAAAGTAATGTGGTCAGACATCTATACATATAGATTTATAAAGTCTATCATTGTTACTTTTTCTTCAGTAAACAATCCAAATATCCATGATAAATCTTTTTTTTTTTTTTTTTTTTTGCTGCTAGTTTTAATGAAATGGTTGAAATTATTTTAAACAAAGCATGGTTTTTGCAAACAAAAACGGCTGCTTTAAATTGCAAGAAAAAACTGGATTTTGGAAAATAACCAATGAAGTGAAAGAAAATTTCTTTTTAAATTGGTTTGTCTACCTTAGCTACTTTGTGTAAATATTCCCACACTGCACATAAAGTGATGGTGCTCTCCATGCCATTTAGGAGCAGAGTCACAAATTTGCAATTATTTCACTATTTTAATTTATTTTTTGGGGGGGGAGGGGAAGAAATGGGCTGTAGGGAATGGATCTGTCATATCATTTGTATAGAGACGTTGTGTCAGTTATTTAATGTTGCTGACTTTATGACTTCATTGACCATGGGGTTTTCTCAAAAAAGATACCAGAATGTTTTGCCATTTCCTATCTAGTGGATTAAGGGCAGAGTTTAAATGATATGTCCAGAGTAACAGAGCTACTAAGTTTCTGAGGCTGGATCTGAACTCAGAACTCTGATTCCACTTTTGGGCACTCTATCCCCTGTGCCACAGGATCTATCAGTGAGTAAAATCAGCTAATGAAGCCTGCCAGATCATCTGTATTTTAGTCTTCAAAAGTTGCCTGGGGGAACTGGGAGATTAAGTTACCAAGATCATAGCCAAGAAACATTAATTGCAGCGAGTAAAGCCTAAAGTTGGGCAATAAGTGGCACAGTGGGTAAAATGCTGGACCTGGAATCAGGAAGACTCATTGTCATAAATTCATGGGCTCCTCAGACATTTACTAGCTGTATGACCCCGGGCAAGCCACTTAATCCTGTTTGCTTCAGTGACCTCCTCTGTAAAAACGAACTGGAGAAGGAAATGGCACAACCACTCCAGTATCTTGGCCAAGAAAAACCTAATGGGGTCATGGAGAGTTGGACATAATTCAACAACAGAGTTATGAAGACTTGAGTTCAAATCTTGACCTCAGATACTAGCTTTGTGACCCTGAGCAAATTGTTTAACTCCTATTTGCTTTAGTTTCTTCATCTGTAAAATATAAACTAACATATACCAATATAAATCAATATAAACATTAATAAATATATAAGTAATATAAAATAATAATATAAAAGCACTTAGTTCCTGGGGTTTTGAGGATCAAATGAGAGAATAATTATAAAATGATGTTTTACACAGTATCGGGCACATAGTAAGTGTCACCTAACTATTTGCTATTATTATTCTGTATATAATGAATCTAAGTCTTCTTGACTCACAGTCCTTCTCTGTATTCTATATTCCAGGTTACTTCTTTAACAGAGCAATAAACATGAGGTACCATAGAGTAATAGATTCATTTCTTTTTTTTTTTTTAATAACTTTTTATTGATAGAACTCATGCCAGGGTAATTTTTTTACAACATTATCCCTTGCATTCATTTCTGTTCCGATTTTTCCCCTCCCTCCCTCCACCTCCTCCCCCAGATGGCAAGCAGTCCTTTACATGTTGAATAGGTTACAGTATTAGATTCATTTCTTCTAATAGATATGTATTCTTTTTTTTTTCCCCCTGAGGTAATAAGTGACTTGCCCAGGGTCACATAGCTAGAAAGTGTTAAGTGTCTGAGGCCAGATTTGAACTTGGATCCTCCTGACTTCAGGGCTGGAGCTCTATCCACTGCATCAACTAGCTGCCTCAGTGGACATGTATTCTAATACATCTAGTCTAATACATGTTGTTATTCAGTCGTGTCTGGCTCTGTGACTCCATTTGGATTTCCTGACTTTTAGTCTCCCTGATTCCAGACTTGACTCTGTGCCTGTGCTCCCCAGCCATTCTACTCTAATAGATACATCTCTAAATGAGTTGTGCTGGAGCCATATCAGGAAAACCCCCAATATAGGCCAGCCAACTCCCCACTCATGAAATGACCACAGGAAGAGCACTGAACTCAGGCTTAGGAGACAGGGTTCTAGGCCCACATTGGCTATTTCCATAGTGTGATCCTGGGCAAATTTTTATATTTTTTTGACGTCCCTTGCAACTCTAATATCTTATGATAAAATTGTTTCTCCAGGTCAGATTTGTGGGCATTGGCTCTCTTAGATGAATACACGAGGGGCCAAATTAATACAGAGTCAGGGTAAAAGATACAGCTGGGAAGGCCCTTCAAGGGGTTCATCAGTTCTGACCCTGTGACTCCGAAGTCAGCATCCCTGTGATCGCCTCTTCTTTAGGTGGCTAAAGGAACATTGGGAGAGCTGGCTATACATTCAGGCTGCCTTCTGTATGGGAAGGACAAAATCTGCAGGATCCGAGTTTTCCCATGTCATGCGAGGAGAAAATTGTAACTTGTTCCCTCCAGGGGATCCTGACAGAGAACTGGGTTAGTGTTTAATTAAGCCGCCTATAAACTGTGCTGGGGCGTCTGGGAAAGAACTTGAATGTTGCAATTAAAGCCAGTGGCTATATTTTTGTCTTAGATTCTCTATAGGGGTTTGCGAGCTAGAGTCAAGTTTGCATTTTGTTTGGGATTTGCCGTCTTCTCTGTTTCCCTTCGATCACTCTGAATGCTGTTGCAGAAGCACAAAATGAATAGACCTGGAGAACACAGATTTCATATTTTCCCTTCAAGTCCTCCCTCAGAGAAGTGGAGATTTGTCATCGGATGGTAGATTTATAGAATCTCTGAATATTTGAGTTGATAATATTGTAATAATGATAAAAATAATTCACTCTTACATAATGCTTTGAGTGCTTTCCTCACAACAATCATGTGAGGTAGATATTGTCATTAATTTTTTATTTTATAGATAAAGAAAACTGAAATTCAGAGGGATTGAACCAGAAACACCCAGTTGGTCAAGTAGCTAGATAGAGGTGGGCAATGGTTAGAATGTTCACAGTGTCAGAAAGATGAGTTTAAATCTGGCCTCAGATACTTATTAATTGGGTGACCCTGAGCAAGACCCTTAATTTCTGTTTGCCTCAGTTTCCTCATCTATAAAATGGGGATATAAGTGCCCCTACCTTACAGGGTTGTTGGGAGGATATGTAAAGAACTAACCTTAAAGCAATATGTAAATATTATTAAGTTTTTATCAGAAATCTTCTGATAGAATTATAAAGGACTTTTGATATCATTTAGTCCAATCTTAGCAATGTACAGATATTTTAAGAAGTGCTTTTCTGGGAAGGTGACTAACAATAAAACATTGTTAAACAGATGTATCAGAAATTATTCATCCAAGTATTATCTCTAGAATCAGCATCTTGGGCTCCTAGGTAATTTATTCCAGGGAAGATATTGCTCAAATAATGTTGGAGGCTTGGATTTAGAGCAAGAAGACCTGAAGTACCAGAAAATCTAAGTTGAGTTCTAGTTCCAAAAGACTTAAGTTCTACTACCAGAAGATCTGAGTTCTAGTATTAGAAAAACAGTTCTGGTTCCAGAACACTTGAGTTTTAGTTCCAGAAGACTAGCTTCTAGTACTAGCTTCTAATTCAGAAGAACTGAGTTCTAGTTGCTGAAGCTTTGAGGTCTAGTTCCAGAAAGCCTAGGTTCTAATCTCAGGAGTTTTGAGTTCTAATTCTAGAACATCTAGGCTCTAGTCCCAGGGCTTTATCACTTATCAATTGTGACTTTAAGGATTTCATCTCTTAGTTGAGGTTTTTTTCTTTCTTCAAAAGAGGCTTATCCCAAAGAGGGATATAAAGGAAGGAAAAAGGCCCACATGTGCAAAAATGTTTGTGGCAGCCCTTTTTGTAGTGGCAAGAAACTAGAAACTGAGTGGATGCCCATCAGTTGGAGAATGGCTGAATATCATGGAATATTATTGTTCTATAAGAAACAATCAGCAGAATGATTTTAGAGAGGCCTAGAGAGATTTACATGAACTGATGTAGAAGCTGGAGATCATTGTACATGGCAATAGCCAGATTATATGATAATCAATTCTGATGGACATGGCTTTTTTGAACAATGAATTGATTTAGACCAGTCCTAATGATCTTATGATGATGAGAGCATCTCCACCCAAAGAGAAGTCTGTGGGAACTGAGTGTGGATCACAATATAGTATTTTCACTTCTTTTGTTGTTGCTTGAATTTTATTTTTTTTCATTTTTTTTCCTTTTTGATCTGATTTTTCTTGTATAGCAAGATGCCTTTATTGGATTTACATATATTTATACCATGTTTAACATATATTGGATTATTTGCCCATCTAGGGGAGGGATTGAAGGAAGGGGGTAAATTGGAACAAAAGGTTTTGCAATGGTGAAAAATTATCCTTGCATGTAGAGGGCCACAGATAGTGGGGGCACTCTGGGTAAGTATAAGACCCTTTAGTCAAGAGGAAACCTGCTGACAATATCTGGTTTGGCTCCCCATTTCCCTTTGGTGTTCTCACCTTTTCCTGAGAAGTAACGAAGGGCGTAACTACCTGTGTTCTACTTGAAGCAAAGGATATTTACAGCAGGGTGTTTATTCAGTGTGATTGATGAGATAATGGTTCTCTAGTTCACATACTTAGAGTGCTGTAATGATGTAATCATACTGAGGTATTTAAGGGCTGAGAAGACTGGAAATAGAGACTCCATCCTTGACCATCCTCCTGGTAGTTCTCCTGCCTCCTTCATTCTTCCATTAAGACCAAGGCTGGTCCCGAGATCCTCCAGAGAGCTAGTCTGGACACTACATTTTGGTGCCCAATGTGAGACACTGAAAAAGCACACTATACTTGCATATGTTTTGAAATAAAAAGCTTTAAAAAAACCCCAAAAGTAGTAACACCTGCAACAATCAATAGAGTCGTTTAGAGGATTAGATGAGAGAATGTGTTTAAAAGACATGATATAATAACTATAAAGAGCAGGGTAACTGGTATCAGTCATTATTATTCATAGATTTCTGATAAAAAAAACACAAGAAAAGCATTACTTTATAGTCACATCTCTCTTTAACTGAAATGGTATCATTCAGCTTTCTCTTTCCTTGTTCCCAGGTGTGACCCCAAAGGATTTGGCAGTTTCCACAAAATCAAATTTGTTTTTAGAGTTGAAGATTTGTAACCACTGGTGGGAGTCAAAAGAACATAATGAAGACTCTGAAGCTTTTTCCCACAGAGGAGTTCCAAATATATTCTAAGGCTAGAAATGGTAGTCTTTTAGGAATAAGTGTATAGCCTCTCAGAGTGAGTACTTTGAAAGGACAACACTCATCTGAATGTATATAATTTGGGAGTGCTACAAAATCAGCATCATTACAGTATCACTCTCTTACTTTGGTGTTTTCCCTTTCTTTTGAAATATTTTCTCATGGCATCTTCTGTTGTGAGCCTGGTAGGACAGGATATGGTTATATCTTTCAACTGAAAGCTCATTTTATTCTTCCTTCTTATGAATCATTATGTCCTGGGCAAAATAAATAGGGAAGTATGTAAATAGGGCTAATTGTCATCTGCTTCAAGGGACAAACTGATGGTTAGGTTATAAACCGAATGAGAAGAGTAGACAAGAGAGAAGAGACAAACGGGTAATTGGACATTTAATTGTAATGCCATTTTACCTTTTACATACATTCATTATAGCTATGATTTAAAAATGCATTATGAATATTTCTCTATAGGAGAAAGGGCAGGTGGTAAGTAGTCCTATTTTACAGATATGAAAATGGAGGTACAGAATGACAATGACTTGTCCAAGATTACATAGTTATTGGAAGAGTTGGGACTAAAACCCAGATTTTCTGATTCTAGGTCAGTGCCCTTTTCCCTACAACACTCTGATTCTTTGTGCATTTTTCCAGTAACTCAAAGTATAACGGTTTTCTGTTGACTCACAACAATTCAAGTGGCCTGATATCCCAGACATTTTAAGAACTATTCATGTGACAACAAAGGTGTGTCTGTTTTTAAAAAATGGACTACTCGGCTGAATCATTCATAATTTTATTTTTATGTTTAATGTTTAATTTTATTTTCTCGATTATATGTAAACAAAAATTTAACATTTGCTTTTTAAAAAATTGAGTTTGTTATTCTTTCTTTTCCTTTCTTACTTCTTTTTAAAAATCAGTTTTAGCAAGAAGTACACTTGTGAAGAGAAAGAGCTTTTGGAAGAAAAAAGATGAATGTGGGCAGATCCTAAGGTACCTTTCAATTCTTTGGGGCTTCCAAAGTTTAAGTGCATGGAAGTAGAATGCAGGATATTGCCATACAAACCAGAAGGTGAATGTTTAATAAGATAGTGGATTGTCTCATACAATATCCCCTACTAGGGCTGCATGGGTAATTTTAGTCAGTAGATGGCAATGTTTGTTCCTGTGTTGACAGCATCCTAGTAATATTTTTAAAGAAGTCGAAAAGGAGCTTAGAATGTTCTTTCCTTAAGATAGCTTAGTGATGGATAGATGCACCTCTTATTGAAAACGAGGCATTTTGGAATATAGAGGAACTTAAGGTCACATAGAATTCTAGAATTTATCCAGCTCATCCCTTTATGAATCTTGACTTATTTATTTATTTTTTGTTTTGTTTTGTTTTGTTTTTTAATCTTAAGTCATGGTCTTTGTTCTCACATGACCATAGAGCTAGAGCTGAAAGGGATCTTATGAAACATCTAGTCAAGGGATTCTTATTTGATGGCCAAGTGAACTTCCAGAGCGATTTCAAGAGATCTGAAAATTTATTTTTAAAAATATCTTGATAATTGTACTTCAATATAGTTGGTTTTTTTGTAATCTTATGTATTTTATATTATATACTTAGAATAACTATTCTGAGAATGAGTCCAACGATTTCACCAGATAGCCACAGGGGTACATAAGGCACATAAAAAATATTAAGAATCCCTGGAGTTTGAAACTCTCATTTTACAGATGAGAAAAACAGGCTAAATGAAGGCAAGTGATTTTTTCATACCCATATAAGCAGTAATTGGTAGAGTAGAGCCAGTACTTGAAACCCACTTTCTAGTCTTTTCTACTCTACCAGGATCTAATAGGGAAGACAAAATACATAGTGAGCTTATAGAAGGTCCTCAAAAGTTGAACATTCATTCAGAAAACATTTAACTGCTACAATGGAAAGCAGTAGGTAGTAAGAGTAATATCTATAGGTTCCAATAAGATCTCCACAGACTATCCATCCTATAGCCTCCCATAGAATTTCTTTTTTTAATTAAATTTTAAAAATTTATTTGAAATTAAATACAAAATAAAAAATGAAATAGAAAAAGGAAAATAGAAAAGAAAAATTAAAAAACAAAACAAAGCATTGTCATATGCCCAGCAGAATATGAAGGAGGGTTCAAAATATATACTTCTCATAAAATTGTAAAACTTGCAAAGGATCTTAGAGATCATATAATTCATAGAGATTGCAAAACTGAGCCCAAGGGAGAGGGAGAGACTACAGTTATTCCTTCTGTATTGAAACTGTCTCCACTGTGGTTTTGATATATTCTGAATTGGCATAAGAAGTTTTTTTTTTAACAGCTTTTTATTTACAAATATATGCATAGGTAATTTTTCAGCATTGACAGTTGCAAATCCTTTTGTTCCAACTTTTTCCCTCCTTCCCCCCACCCCCTCCCCCAGATGGCAGTTGACCAATACATGTTAAACATGTTAAAATAGAAGTTAAATATTATATGTGTATACATGTCCAAACAGTTATTTTGCTGTATAAAAAGAGTCGGACTTTGAAATAGTGTACAATTAGCCTGTGAAGGAAATCAAAAATACAGGCGGACAAAAATAGAGGGATTGGAAATCCTTTGTAGTGGTTCATAGTCATCTCCCAGAGTTCTTTCGCTGGGTGTAGCTGGTTCAGTTCATCAGCTCTATTGGAACCAATTTGATTCATCTCATTGTTGAAGATGGCCAGGTCCATCAGAATTGATCATCATATAGTATTGTTGTTGTTGTTGTTTTTTTTTTTTTTTAAATTTAATTTTATTTAATAATAACTTTGTATTGACAGAATCCATGCCAGGATAATTTTTACACAGCATTATCCCTTGCAATCACTTATGTTTCGTTTTTTCCCCTCCCTCCCTCCCCCCCCCCCCAAGATGGCAAGCAGTCCTATATATGTTAAATATGTTGCAGTATATCCTAGATACAATACATATTTGCAGAACCGAACAGTTCTCCCGCTGCACAGGGAGAATTGGATTCAGAAGGTAAAAATAACTCAGGAAGAAAATCAAAAATCAAATAGTTCACATTCATTTCCCAGTGTTCCTTCTTTGGGTGTAGCTGTTTCTGTCCATCATTTATCCAATGAAACTCAGTTAAGTCTCTTTGTCAGAGAAATCCACTTCCATCAGAATACATCCTCATACAATATCGTTGTCGAAGTGTATAATGATCTCCTGGTTCTGCTCATTTCACTTAGCATCAGTTCATGTAAGTCTCGCCAGTCCTTCTCTGTATTCATCCTGCTGGTCATTCCTTACAGAGCAATAATATTCCATAACATTCATATACCACAATTTACCCAGCCATTCTCCAATTGATAGGCATCCATTCATTTTCCAGTTTCTAGCCACTACAAACAGGGCTGCTACAAACATTTTGGCACATACAGGTCCCTTTCCCTTTTTTAGTATCTCTTTGGGGTATAAGCCCAATAGAAATACTGCTGGATCAAAGGGTATGCACAGTTTGATAACTTTTTGGGCATAATTCCAGATTGCTCTCCAGAATGGCTGGATTCGTTCACAACTCCACCAACAATGCATCAGTGTCCCCGTTTTCCCGCATCCCCTCCAACATTCATCATTATTTTTTCCTGTCATCTTAGCCAATCTGACAGGTGTGTAGTGATATCTCAGAGTTGTCTTAATTTGTATTTCTCTGATAAATAGTGATTTGGAACACTCTTTCATGTGAGTGGTAATAGTTTCAATTTCATCATCTGAAAATTGTCTGTTCATATCCTTTGACCATTTATCAATTGGAGAATGGCTTGATTTTTTATAAATTTGAGTCAGTTCTCTATATATTTTGGAAATGAGGCCTTTATCAGAACCTTTAATTGTAAAGATGTTTTCCCAGTTTGTTGCTTCCCTACTAATCTTGTTTGCATGCGTTCTGTTTGTACAAAGGCTTTTTAATTTGATATAATCAAAATTTTCTATTTTGTGATCGGTAATGGTCTCTAGTTCATCTTTGGTCACAAATTTCTTTCTCCTCCACAAGTCTGAGAGATAAACTATCCTATGTTCCTGTAATTTATTTATAATCTTGTTCTTTATGCCTAGGTCCTGGACCCATTTTGATCTTATCTTGGTATGTGGTGTTAAGTGTGGGTCCTTGCCTAATTTCTGCCATACTAATTTCCAGTTATCCCAGCAGTTTTTATCAAATAATGAAATCTTATCCCAAAATTTAGAATCTTTGGGTTTGTCAAACACTAGATTGCTATAGTTGACTATTCTGTCTTGTGAACCTAACCTTTTCCACTGATCAACTAATCTATTTCTAAGCCAATACCAAATGGTTTTGGTGACTGCTGCTTTATAATATAATTTTAGATCAGGTACAGCTAGGCCACCTTCATTTGATTTTTTTTTCATTAATTCCCTTGAGATTCTTAACTTTTTATTGTTCCATATGAATTTTGTTGTTATTTTTTCTAAATCATTAAAATATTTTCTTGGAAGTCTGATTGGTATAGCACTAAATAAATAGATTAGTTTAGGGAGTATTGTCATCTTTATTATATTCGCTCGGCCTAGCCAAGAGCACTTAATATTTTTCCAATTATTTAAGTCTGACTTTATTTGTGTGAAAACTTTTTTGTAATTTTGCTCATATAATTCCTGACTTTCCTTTGGTAGGTAGATTCCCAAATATTTTATGCTATCAACAGTTATTTTGAATGGAATTTCTCTTTGTATCTCTTGCTCTTGGATTTTGTTGGTGGTGTATAAAAATGCTGAGGATTTATGGGAATTTATTTTGTATCCTGCTACTTTGCTAAAATTATGAATTATTTCTAATAGCTTTTTAGTAGAATCTCTGGGGTTTTCTAGGTATACCATCATATCATCTGCAAAGAGTGATAGTTTGGTTTCCTCATTGCCTACTCTAATTCCTTTAATCTCTTTCTCGACTCTTATTGCAGAGGCTAGTGTTTCTAATACAATATTGAATAATAATGGTGATAGTGGGCAGCCTTGTTTCACTCCAGATCTTACTGGGAAAGGTTCTAGTTTTTCCCCATTGCATATGATGCTTACTGAAGGTTTAAAATATATGCCCCTAACTTATAGTATTGTTGTTGAAGTAAGTCATGATCTTCTGGTCCTGTTCATTTCACTCAGCATGGCATAAGAAATTAAATGAGAACTTCTTGAGAATTTTGTGGAACATGTAAAGGTCAGCAGACAACATGGAAAAAAATATGCATTCAAAATGCATAATATATATATAATATTATAATACCAACTCAAATGTTATAATAAGGTAATATAAATATCCAATAAAAGAAAAAAGAGAGCATTCATGCTTCTTTAGTATGAAGGGCAGGTTAAAAATTTTTACACACAGATATTGTAGATTGCAGAGGTACCATACTCCTAACCTCCATGATACGGAAGTGATAATTATAGTTTAATTCAGTGAATGGGTGAAAGAACTGTATTTTCCTGTGAATGAGGGAAGTGATGGTCCTGTTGTATTTTGCTCTGGTCAGATCTCATTTAGTGTATTGACCTCATTTCTGGGTACCACATTTCAGAGAGGATATTGATAAGCTGAAGTGTGCCCAGAAGAGCATGATCAAACTTAAAAGATAACCTTGTCTCATTCCTATGAGAACTTATTGAAGAAATTGAGAATATTTTGCCCAAAGAAACAATTGACTCAAAGTATTTAAGGGATTGACATAGGGAAAAGGCATAGATTATATTTTTTTCTGCTTTGTCCCAGAAGGCAAAATCAGGGACAAGTGAAAATTGTAATCTGATATCTTCTTAATACGAGAACAAAATACAATTGGGAGGCAGTCCTGGGAGGGTAGGAGCTTGGTTAGTTGAGATATGACACCATTTGTTGACTTTGATGCAATGACAATACATTTACAATAATATATAAACCTAGAGGTCCCTCTGGCTTATTGAAATTATTATTTCAAGGACAGGGAACAAGAAAAATTCTGATGAAATGGTGAATTTTCCCAGATGTCCAATCAGTCAATAGCATTTATTAAATATGTGCTATATGCCAGGTATTACGCCAAGCAGTGGGGATACAAAAAGAGGCAAAAGACAGTCTCTGTCTTTAAAGAACTTCCAATTTAATAGGCAAGGGGAGAGAAAAAACAAATATATACAAACAAGCTATATACAGGATAAATAGGAAATAATTAAAAGAGGATAAGTACCAGAATTAAGAAGAGAAACATAGATTTTAATTGGGATTTTAAGGAAATCAGAGAAGCCAGTAGGCAGAGATAAGGATGGAGAGATTTCCAGTGATCGGTGACAGCAATAGAAAATGCCTGGAGTGGAGAGATGGAATGTTTTGTTTGTGAAAGAGCAAGGAGGTCAGTATTACTTGATCACAGAATTCATGGCAGGGAGTAAGGTAGAAAGAAAATAGGAAAGGTAGCAGTGGGCTAGGTTAAAGGATTTTGTATTAAGGTTTGGAGGTCAATCTTGCAGGTCCCAGTGAATAGGGAGACACTGGAGTTTATTGAGTATGGAAGTGACATGATTAGACTTAGAAAAATCACTTTAATGGCTGAATGGAGGAGGGATTGGACTGGCGAGCAACTTTAGGCTTGTAGACACACTATTCCAAAAGACTTAGTCAAAGTTCCTTCACGTCTCAGAGTTTCAGTTTCTTCATCTATAAATGAGGTATAATAACATATGAACTATATATATATATAAAATAGTAATGCATTAACTATAAATAGTTTATATTGTAAAATAACCTACTTTATATAGTTGTTGTAAGGAAAGGTTTTTGCGAATTCTAAAGCATTGCATTCTATCTTTTTTCTAAAGGAAAATTCTCAGGGTGAGCTCTCAGAACATCAAGTAAGTTGATTGTGCTAAGGAGAATAAGTTCCCCCACAACCCTTCATCCTGTGGAGAATGAATTGGAAGACACAGGGATAAATGAGAAAACTGATGCCTGCTGGGAAAAACGTTCTTTGTTTGCCTTGTGAAGATAAGGTTTGCTAATTAAAATATGATACTCTATGTAAGTTAAAAATTAAAATCCCAGGATAGAGCTTCTCGTGAGCAGACATGCTTTAATATGTCATATTCCTATGATGTCAAATCAAATCTTCCACTGGGAATTTTAAGATGCTTCTAATTCTTTCTTTTTCAGTGAATTAGACAGAATAATGGATAGAGGGGAAAACTTTGTTAGGAAGAGCTGAATTGATACTAGCTGTATGACTTTGGGTATGTCACTTAACCCGTTAGTGCTTTAGCTTCCTTATCTGTCAAATGAGAGGTTTGGACTTAGTGGTCTCTAATGTGCCTTTCAGCCCTACATATATGTTCCTCTATGATCCTATCTTTGAACCCTGGCTAACAGGCTATCTGGTCTATGCTATTTCCTTCAAACTAGATCAGTAAAAATTACTCACACTCAGATTTTCATGATTCTAGGTACTTCTCATTGTGTCTCCTAGTTGCCTTGTAGGGGCAGGCAGGACCCATGCAGTTGGTGTGCTGTGGTAGAAAGAACAATGGATTTGGAGTCATGGTTTATTGAAGTCTTAGCTTTCGTCCTTATTTGCTATATGACTGTGGGTAAGTCAGTACCTTTCTTAATTTCCTCATCCTTAAGAAGGTAAACACTCATGCTACTCAATTTATGGGATAGTTTTAAGGACAGTACTTTGTAAACCATGGAGTCATATTTATTTCTGTGTCTACTCTCTATCATGGGAATCTAAGAAGTTATTATTGTTATATTCAACCAGCCCCTTGTATCTACAGTTGTACCTTACATTATACAATAGTTTGTTCCTAAAGATGTGCCAAATCAAATTCCTGGAATCCAAATCCTATTTTCAATGTATCATGGTTTTATTTTAATATACCTTTAACAAAAGGATGACTTTATAAAGTATTATTTTTATTTTCATAAATTCATGCAATATTGAACCAGAGGCCAAAAAGATCAATCCCTGTATTGTGTACATGCGAAGAGAGGTTTAAAAAGGTAAGAGGATTTGCACAAGGTCACACAACTAGTTAGGAATGTAGCTCATACTAGAATATTACTCTCCTGAATCCAATGATATTTCCATTTAATTCTGATTCTTCTAAGCTTCTCAAGCTCTTTAGCTGGCCCAGAATCCTTAACAAGTGTTTCTCCTATTTTTCATTTAAGGGTCTATTAGAGAAGAACTAACTCACAAACCTTCAAGACATCAATCTCAGCAGGGGACAGTTCTTTTTTTCCTTAATAAATTTTTATTGTTATTTTCTATTTCTTATGTTATTATAGTTATCCCAAACATTCCTCTCTCCTATCCTTCCCAGAGAGTAATTCCATGTAACATATGGTATTTTATTTTTTTAGAGAAGAAAAAAAATCACCACAGCTGATCAGTACTGAAAAGGATCTGAAAACATGCACAATGTGTAGCATATCTGGACTTCTTGACTCCATGAAGAGTTAGTAGGAGTAGGGGTGGGGATTGTTCTCTCATATCTCTTCATTTAAGTCATGCTTGACCTTTATGATTTTGTTATATTTACTTTTGATAATTTTGGTGTGCAGTATTCTTTCTACTTACATTGTTGAAGCTACTGTGCATAGTATTTTCTTTGTTCTGCTTCCTTCACTCTACCTTCGTTTATTTAGATCTTTTTATGATTCTTGTATTTGTCACATACATAATTCCTTACAGCACAGTAATATTACAATATGTTTATGTACCACAATGTGTAGCCATTCTCTAACTGATAACTACCACAAAAGTGCTGCTATAAATATTTTGATGTATATGGGGACATTTTTTTAAATTTATGGATTCCTTGAGATATAAACTCAGTAACAGAGTCTGATTTAAGGGGTTTGAACATTTTACTCACATTATTCACATAATTCCAAATTGCTTTCCAAAATGGTTGTTTCTTCAACAATTTCTTTCAACAATGTGCCTATCCTTCCACAACCCCTCTAACACTGACTATTGAGAATTTTTTTGGGGGGGTTATTTTTGCAAGTTTATAGTATTTGAGGTAAAATTTCAGGGCTGTTTTGATTTGCATTTCCCTTGGTATTAATGACTTGAAGTGTTGTTTCACATCACTATCAATACTTTATAATTCTTTTGAAAACTGTTCATGTCCTTTGACCACTTATTTATTAGAGAATGGCTAGTAATCTTATACATACATACATATATATATGTATGTATATGAAAAGCATATGACTATGTATGTTTACACACACACACACACACACACACACACACACACACACACACCCCTTAGATACCAAACCCTTAGCAGAGAAATTTGATGTGAAGACTTTTTCTTCCTGCCACTTTTTCTTCTTAAGTGCATTAATTTTATTGTATGGAAGTTTTTCAGTTTCAAGTAATTAGTCATTTATTTTATCTTTTCTAATTGACTTTATTTCTTCTTTGTTTAAGAATACATCTCCTAAGCATATTTGAAAGAATTACACATATCTAATTAACCTATATCAGATTACTTGCCATTTTGGGAAGAGGGAGAGGTAAAGGAGGGAGTGGGAAAATTTGGAACATAAAGTCCTACAAAAATAAATGTTCAAAACTGTCTTTACATGTATTTGGAAAATAAAATATTATTGGAAATTATACATACACACATCTCTTATCCATACCTGTGAGAAATATTTTAATTTGTTTCTCTTCAATTTTTTTATAGTAAGATTTTTAATATCAAGTCAGATATCTATTCAGAATGTAATATGAAATATGGTGTAAGATACTGGCCTAAGCCTAATTTCTGCCAGTCTACTTTCCAATTTCCTCAGTAATTACTATCAAATAAAAAGTTTTTCTTAAGTATTTTTTCTAGGTAATTTGTGTTTTCCACTTTATCGATCACTGGATTTTTATGTTCTATTGTTTCTGATTTTCTTATCTAGTCTTTTCCCTTGAGTTATCTTTCTGTTCTTTAACTGATAACAGATGGTTTCAATGATTGCTATTTTATAACATACTTTGAGGTTTGGAAGTGCTATTCCCCTTTATCCCAACTTCTTTTCATCATTTCTTTTATTTTGTATCATTTGTTTTTCCAAATGAATATTGTGATTATTTTAGTAAGCTCTATGAAATATGTCTTTGGTAATTTGATTGGTTGTGCATTAAAAATGTAAAGCAATTTTGATAACATTGTATTTATTATCTTGACGAGACCTAGTTATAATCCTTCTCTTTATTTCTTAAATTTTGCATTTGAATCTAGGTAAGCCTTTGTGTAGGTCAATACCAGATATTTTGTCTATTTTGTAGGTATTTGGAATGAGATTATCCTGTATATTTTTACTTCTTGTGTTTTATTGTTATTATATAAAAATCTTGTTGATTTTTTAGGAGTTATTTTGCAGCTTTCAACTTTGCTGAAGCTATTCTCAAATACCTTTGCTGATTTCCTAGGTAAATCATTATGACATCAGCAAGTAGAAGTAGTTTTATTTCCTCTTTAGTTATTTTTTAAATTTCTTTTTCTTGTCTTATTGCTGTGGCTAGCATTTCCAGAATCATATAAAATGGTAGTGGGCAAAGTAAACATCTTTTCTTTACTTTTGTATTTATTGGAAAAGGTTCTAGTATACCCCATTTCATATGATGGTTGCCTTTGCTTATAGATCTTTGATTTTTATTATATTAAAAAGAGCTCCTTCTATATCTACACTTTGTATGTCCCCATCCCCCCCTCTCCCCCTCCTTAGCATATAAGAATATTGTACTTTGTCAAAGACTTTTTTGGTATATACTTAGGTGATAACTCAGCTCTGAGTATTTTGTGATTTAATATAATTATGTTAATTATTTTCGTCATGTTGAACCAACTTTGTATACTTGGTATAAAATCCCATTTGTTCACAACGAATAATTGCTTGGATAAATTGCTGTAGTTTGATGGGATTTTGTTTAAAATTTTTGAGTCAAAGTTTATTATGATAATGCCTATAATTTTCTTCTGTGTTTATCTTTCCTTGGTTTAGTCATTAGGATTACATTTGTATCATGAAAGAATTCTGATAGGATACTTTCCCCCTCAATTTTTGAGAATAATATGTAAGTATAAATATGGATTATTATTTTAAAGTCCTTCTGTGAAGCCAGCTATCTGGTCTACTGGTAAAGTAGGTATTTTATGTAATTTTAAAGATTTTTCTCTATTTCTTTTGTGTTCTTAGTTTTGTTAGCACATAACTGTGCATAATATGTTCTGAAAATTCTTTTTATTTCTTCTGGTTTTGCTGTAACTTAACTTTGTCAAAGAACTAGGTTTTATTTTATTTATCATTGCTATAGTTTTTGTTTCCATTTTATCTATTTTTCTCTCTAACTTTTAATATCTTCTCTTTTATGCTTATTTTAAATTTGTTAGTTTTCTAATTGTTTAAATGCACATTCAGTTCATTAATCCTTTCTTTTCCTATTTTGTTAATGTATATTTGTAAGGAAGTATTTTCCTTTGATGAGTATTTTAACTGCTTTATAGAAGTTTTATAAGTTGTGTCACCATTGAAATTTTTCTTTATGTAGTTATTAATTGTTTATTAATATGTTCTTTGACCCATTCATTATTTAGCATTTCTTTGTTTAGTCTCCATTTGGGTCTGGATCTTTTGTTTGTAGTCCTTGAATCAATTACTAATTATATTGCATTATTGTCTGTAAAGAATGTATAACTCTTTCTATTTTTTTGTGTTTAAAATATCTCTGTGCTTCCACTATATGGTCATTTTTTGTAAAAGTTTATATATATATATATTGCTCTTCCACTTAGAAGATACCATAAATCTTTTATCTCGTTTCTCCAGGAATTTGCTCAATTCCATATTTCCTCTTTTGTTTATTTTTGTTAGACTTATTCAAAGTGGAGAATAACATTGAACTTTCCTGTCACCATTATATTACTGTCTTTGTCTTTTTGTAGCAAAGATAATTCCTTTATGAATTTGGTTTCTAAGGTATTTGAAGCATATCAGTTTATTACTGTGTATGGTTCCTTTGGGCATATATATTTTTCTTGTTTATCCCTTTTTATTTTTTGAATGTTTTTATTTGCTTTGTCAGATAGTATGATTACAGTTCCTCATGTTTTGAATTCACTTGATGCATAGTAAAATCCCTCTTCCCCATTTTCTCAGCTTTATTTTGTATTCTTTGTTTTTAAAATGTGTTTTTTGTAAGCAAGTTTGTAGTTTGATTTCTTATCCAATCTGTCATCCTTTTGCATTTTATTTTATTGTTTAATCCATTCACATCTAAAGTTATGACAGCTTTATATTTTCTTCCATCTGTAATATAGTTTTCAAGTTATGAATTTTTTACTTCTTTTTCTGTAAACACACTATTATGTTTATATAGTTACTTTATATTAATCTTTTTAAGGTGGCCATTTCTTAGAGGCTTTCTTCCCTTTCCCCTTAATCCTGTACTTTCATTTCTTATCCTTTTTTCTTTTTTTTTATTAGTTTTTTTCCCTTCTACTTTTATCTGGTTACATAATTTTCCCTCTTACTTTTCCTCCCTTGTAGGTAAATTAGTCCTCCCTGCCTTCTCCTTCAACTAATCTTATTCATTAGTTTAATTTCATTTTGTGTGCCTCTTTTCATAAAGAATTTTTTTCACTCTCTTCATTATCTGTCTTCTCTTTTGACTTATGCTAGATCCTCATTCTCTGAGCCATGACTCATATAATGATATGGTTTCTCTTTTTTCTTTATATTCTTCATGTAAACAAAACTTCCTAAGATGTCCCCTCTAGGTGGCTTAGGCCACTGCCTTATAGAACCTACTCTATAGATTCCCATTTTCCTTTGTGTATCATAGAACAATGCCTATTATTGCAAGTCTCAAAGAGGACATTGATGTATGATAAGAAACCTCGTTCACTGTGTCTTTGATTATGCAGTCCACTGCAGATCTATATCTTCCCCTATATTCTCTCCCCCATTTCTCTAAATATATTTTCCTTGGATTCATCTCTCCCCCTCCCTTCCAAATGTCAGTTGTGCCTAGTTCCACCTCTTTCCTCCTTCCCCCAAGTAGGATAAGTAGAATTTTCAAGCACCAAGTTCCCCAGGTCACATCCCATCACAAAGTCCCCATCTCTCTTCACAGACCATTTCTCCACCTATAGGAACATTTATCAGTGCAACCTCTTCCTATCACCAAAGCAACTTCTCCTTCCTTTCCCCTCCATTTTATTCCTTCCACACTCCTCACTCACTTCTCTATAGGACCTTCTCTTTCTGAGATCATAGGGTTTTCTTTCATTGTTGGTCCTAAATTTGACCTCAGCACATCATACATTCTACACTTTCTGCCTTATCCCTTTTTTACATGTCCTCTTATGTTGTAAAGTAAACTCATAAAACAAACGAGCAACCAAACATATAAAAACAAAAAAAAAAAAACATTTATTCACCTGCAGGCAGAGTATCACCAGGTTTTGCCCATAATGCTCTAGGCCTGCCTCTTCATTGTTATATCCATAGGACATTTGCCTTCATCTGTCTCAATAGTGTATATTTAGAAAGAAGTTTCTTACTAAGCTTTCTTCTGTCAATATGTTGCTCTCACTATTCTTGGCTGCTGAATTTATTAACTAACTCATTGCATTTATGTTGTTTGGGGTATTCAAGAAGCAAATAACCTCTTCAGTTGTGATTTTTTTTTCTAAAAATCTTTCAAATACCTTTTTACTGTTGAACATCCATGTTTTTTTCTTTTGTGATTAAAATTTGATTTACCCTAACAATAGGTCACCCTGTCTTACTTTCTGAGATTCATTCCCTTCTGTTTTCTTGTTAGTGCAGTCTTACATTAATCAAATTTCTTTTCTTTTGTTTTTAAAAGTATTTCTTCTGATCATTTGCAGATTTTGCTGTTTTTGAACTGAATTGTTCAATTTAACCATTTTTGTATTTTGGAGTTTGCAGTAAGGTTTTTTTTCTTCTGGAGGTGATCTCTGAGTTCTTTCAATTGATATTTCACTTTCTGTGTTCAGAAGTTATGGAACAGAATGATAGAGAATAGAAATTCCTTTTATATTGTTTCCTGCTTCATGGTGGTAAGATTTTTCTTTTTTTTTGGTCCTGTTGTATTCTTCTCAGAGACTTTTGTTGTCTCTTCATAACCTGTTTTCAAGATGAGTTTGCTTTGCTAGTTTAGCAAGCATATTTAATTTTAATTTTAATTTTTGCTCCTCTTCTTCTTATTGTTTTTTACTTCTGTATATTTACATTTCCAAGCTATTGTTCTCTTTTTTATTTCTTTGATGGGATTTGCCATTACAATTTTTTGATTCTGCTCATTATTTTTGCTGCGTAGGCCATAAGTTCTCCTTGCATTATTCTCCTTTCTCTTTGAACTATTCAGAAACAGCACATTGTGGTTCTGTGTCAGCATCCCATTCTGAAGCTTTTTCTGACTCATTAGGTCTTGGGTCACTTTTCTTTGTTTTGTGGTATTTATTCACAGATGCCTGAACTTGTTTACTCGATCTGGAAGCCAAATTTTCCTCCTTTTGTTAATGTTTTCTCTGTTTATTTAACTGTTTGTGTTCAAGGTCTTGAGTTCTCTTCTTGAGATTTTGTTAATTTTACCCCCCCTTCCAGATATTCCCATATTTATTTTCTGACTCTATCCCCTCTGGTGATTACTTTGAGTGCTGAGTCTCAAAGTGTCTCACTTTTCTCCCAGTTTGGGTAACTCACATTTCATTAGCCTTAATCTCTGTCCTAAGTAACATTAGATGATCAGAATTGGGCCCCAGCTGGATGCTATGCTCTTTTCTATACACACACATACTCTATCTATCTATCTATCTATCTATCTATCTATCTATCTATCTATCTATCTATATGTATGTAGGTATGTATATAGCTTTAATCACTGAATGGGTATGGCCTCAGTCAGTCTGAGATCTGTTGAAGACTTTAACTTATAAAGACCAAGGGCTCCCATTTCATTCAGGGAAATCTCCAGTCATCTTGATTCATACCTTGACCCCGGTGGATAGTTGTAACTGTTGAGATTTACTTAAGGTCACTAAATTAATGGCAAAGCTGGTACTAAAAGCTTGGTCTGTAGACTTCCAGCTCAGTGCTCATTAGTTACTAACTTGCTTAGTTTTTTTGCTTTAATGGTCTTTCTTTGTTTTAAAATATTATTTGCATCAAGTTCACTCTCTTTCCTCCCAAAGTCTTTACTCTTGTCCTGTAATTTTTTCCCATGAGTCTTATTTCCTTCTGTGCAAGTTAAAAAGACTCATAAAAAAGAAACACCTTGATTTGAAAAAGGAGCTGTTGGTATCAGGCAGTGGTATGCCTGCTGTCAATTAGTCTAATTAATGGCAAAGCCTAATTATATCCTGGGAGGAAAGGCTTATTCCCAGGGTGAAGTCTATGAGGGAAAGAAAAACAGATAGGAAAGAAAATGGGGAGGGGAGAGACTTGTTCTGGAGGCCCAACTGAGAAATGTAGGTGGGAACTGAGCTTCTCTTTGAGCAGCTGGATTTCAGCAGGAAAAAATGCTGCTTTCGGCATTATCTCAGAGGCCTAGAGAAGGTTGTGGAAGTGTTTTACCTGAGGTCACATTCTTTCCTCCTCCTCCCTTGGATGGCCTCCTTGTTTATGAACAATTGGAAAGATCTGGTGCCATCTTGCTAAGTACATCATTGCACAATGTGCCCTTCTATTTAGCAGTGAGCTTTTGTTTCATGGCTGGGCTAGTGTGAACATAGGATTACAGGTCCAGAGTTGAAAGACCTCAGAGATCATTCAGTCTGATCTCTTCACTTTACAGATAAGGAAACTGAGGTCTAGGAAGAAAATGACTTGCCTAAAAGTCACGTGGCTTGGTTGTGGTAGAGCTAAGTCTTGTCTCTCTTTTAGGATTTTTGTTTAGTTTGCATTTTATTTAAAAGATATTTTATTGAAAACAGCATTGAACATCAATGAAAGCTAGTCAACTTGTTGAAGTGATTATTAACATGGAAATTAATTCATTTCAATAAACTAAGTATTATAATATTATATATTATGCTATATATTATGTTGTATATATATGTATAATTATAATAAATATTATAATATTTCAGGAGTTCCTTCTAATTCACTATTGTTTATTCTCATCTGCTTTCCTGGGGTCATGAATTGTAAAGCTCTATTTAAGGAGAGATCTTAGTTTTTATTTACCATTTCTCACCTTGTTGTATTACCTTGGGACTTCTTTTTGTAAGTCTTGAAAAACAAGGGCTGACTTTTTTTTCTTTCTTTCTTTTCTTTCTTTCTTTTATTTTTTATTTTATTTTTTATTTTTTTTTGTATTTGTATCCCTAAGGGCTTACCTCAATGTCTGGTACACAGAAGGTGCTTAATTAATGTTTATTAGCTAGATGATCATAGCTGCTTTTTTCATTCTTTGAGTTCTCCTCCTTGAATTTTTCATTTTTTCCCTCCACAAACATCTTTCTAGATGTCTCATATTCTTCCTACTTGTTGGTTTTCATTTTTGTCTTCCAGTCAGGAAAGGAAGCCTAACCAAAGGGAGAGAAAGCCTTGTAGGTTCGTTTCACTTGTGACACATTTGCTGTGTGACTGGGAAAGTTTTATTCATCTTCTAAGAACCCCAAGTGACTTGGTAAGGTTATAACATGCAAAATAGATGCCATCCACACTGGTAGAAGTTTTCTCATGAATTCCCTATATCACTGATAGTTCACCTCATTGCACTTAACAAGTTTTTATTAATAATCTGTTATGAGCCCAGCCAGAGGCTAAGTGATGTGGTTATTCAAAGAAGGAAAAAACATGCCTCTAGGGGAGATTATAGTTTGGTTAAGCATCAGGGCTGACCTTTCAGGCCTTTATTAAAATAATTATGATTTAGGAGAGATCAGGAAGATCTACATTCCCCAATGAAAATGTTTCTCTTTTCCAGATGTCACAGTGCCTAGAATTCTACCATTAAAGCTTCATTCTAATAAATAATTGATAGCAGGCTGGAGTCAGAAAAATCTGAATTCAAGTCCCATGCCTGAATTTACAGTGTAAATGTGGGGAAAGTCATTAAAACTTTCTGTGGCTGTTTTCTTCTCTGTAAAATGTGGATAATAATACCTGTGATGTTTACCTTCCAGAGTAGTTGGGATAGTCATACAAGACAAATACAAAACAGAAGACTTTAAAGAATTATATAAATTTCAGTTTTAGTGGAAATAAAATATAAATTCCTTGGGAACAGAGCTTAGGTTTTTAGAAATAGGGACCAGCTCTCTGATTTCTTTAACTATTAGAAGGGAAATTCCTTCTATCAATGAAGTTTGAACTTTCTCTGAAACTTAGAGGTTTAGCGCTTCTCTCTCTTTTTTTTTTTTGACTCTTTGGATTTTAATTTTTTAAGGATTTTTAAGGATTGTCTTCTCTTTTGAAGCATTCTCTTTATTTTTTACAAAGGAAAGTATCTTTAAAAAACATTCAGAAGCATTCATTTTCTCTCCTTTTATATTTGGGGGTAAGAGTGTGGAAGAGAACCCAAACTCTCATTAAAAATATTCATAGGAAAGTAAAATAAGTTCCCATATCGGCCATGTCACAGAATGTGTTTCATTCTTCATCTTGAGTCCATCCCATCTGTCAGGAGACAGATATCATTCTTCATTCTAGATCATGTGGAATAATGATTGGTTATTGAATTGCTCAGAATTTTTAAATCTTTCAAAGTTCTTTGTCCTTGAAATTTCGTTGTAATTATACAAATTGTTCTCATGGTTCCACTTGCTTTACTTGTATCAGTTTATACAAGTTTTCCCAGGTTTCTTTAATATCCTCTCTATTGTCATCTTTTGTGGCATGAAAGTATTCCATTACATTAATATATCATAATTTGTTCATGAATACTCCTTTAGTTTTCAGTTTTTTGGATAATATTTTCCAACTTTGGCAAGTGTGCTATAAATAATTTTAATATATAATACTGAGTCTATACCCCAAAGAGGTCAAAGAAAGAGGAAAATCATTCTCTTTAAAAATGTAATTGCTTTATGGGAGGGGAAAAAATAAATTAGTTTAGATGTTTGTGTGAACTACTTTATCACTATTATTATCAATGTACAAAAATATAATGTGTAAAGCCTTGTATTAGAGAGGAGACAGAGAATTATAAGAATCTGCCAGTTCTCTCTCATGTTTCATACAATCTATCAATTGCTTTCTTCCTTCCATCATAGGAGAACATTTGATACTTGAGGGGACTAAAAGCTGAAGGAGATAGTGGGGAGAGGAGAACAGGAAAGGTGCTAGTGGAGTTTGGGTAGGCAAAGCTTGGCTTGTCACTTTTGCTAAGAGCCTACTTTCTTGGAGAGATAAGATAAAGATTTGTGAAATAGTGAGGGTGAATGCCAGGAAGACTTCTGGGAATGTAAATAAATAAAAATGTTCTGGTCTGAGATTAGTCTGGGGAAACTCTAAATGGGAGAGGGGGATCTTAAACCAACTCTTGAAAGATGGTTTGGAATTGGATAAAGAAAAAGGGATGAATCTCCTGGGGAGGGAATCAGCTTGAGCAAAGGCTTAGTCATGGGAAAAGCATGATGTTTGTGATGGAAGGCATTAATAAGAGACTGAATATGGATTTTATCCTATGATATGGGAGGACCACAGAAGGAGAAGGAAAAAGGCAGAATAATTTGAACCAAAACCAAAACAAAACAAAACAAAACAACATTTAATGGAAATTGTGTTCTAGGAACACTAATTCTCTAATTCTCCAAATTCCTCTTAATTGTAGTGTCTTCCATCTGTTGATGATTTCCTATTTATCCTGTATAGAGTTTGCTTTGTATATATGTTTGAATGGTGTCTCTCCCATTAGATTGTAAGTTCTTTAAGGGCAGAAACTTTTTCTGTCCCTTACTCTGTGTCTGCCATAAAATAGGCACTCAGTAAATGTTTATTAATTATTGATGAGTCTGGTGGTGTTTGTAGACTGGAGAAACTATTAGTTTCCTTTGCCCAAGGTTGTGATAGGAAGAGGCTTGGATTTAGAATCAGAAAAGTGGATTTGAAACCTGCTTTTGGTCCTCATGAGTTATATGACCCTGACCACTGAAACACTCTGTCTTCATCACCTATCTGTGTCATGGGCACAATGCTACTTCGAATACTTGGCTCCCAGGATTGTTATCAGCAAAGTCCAGACCTGCATCCCACCGGATGTCCCACAGGTTTTTCAAGTTGGACATGTCTCCTCCTCCTCCTTTCCTATTTCTATCGAGGACATAATTACTCTTTAAATCACAATCAACCCTGGAATCTCACCACTTCCTTTTCCCTTAACTCCTCCATCCACTCGATTGTCAAGACTTGTCAGCGGTACCTCCATAACATTTCTTATGTCTGTCCCCTGCTATGGTTACCATTATGATTTAGGCCCTTATTACCTCTCACCTGAACTACTAATTACAAGAATATTCTAATTGAATCCCGTTTTCACTCTCTCCATTCTTTAATCCACCCATACAACTATCAAACCTGTAGATAGGCCTACCCATACTCCTTAAATTTCACTTGTTTTCTGTTTAAGATAAAATATAAACTCCCTTGTTTGGCATTTAAAACTCTCCACAATATGGCTTTAAGCCAAGAATTTTTAACTTGGGATCTGTGACCTTGTTTTATACATATTTACATTTGTGTATCTATATACTATATATAAAAAAATACTATATATAAAAATATATAGATACAAATATCTATATAAACATATCATGTTATATATTCACACACATATAAACACATGTTATATAAAAACCATGATGATGTACATGTGTTATTAATATATAAATACAAATACATGTGTGTTCACAATATAGTTATATGTTTGCCTATAACACATGCCAAATACATACATGTATCAAATGTATATACATATTTATGTATTTATGTATACAATACACATCGAATATATACAGTTATGTATTTATATATCTCACATGTGTCAACTATATCCATAATATATTTATATATTTATGTATATAATGTAATTGAATATATAAACATATATACACATATTGTTGTTTATATAACACACATGTGTCAAACATTTATATACACATTTACATATTTGTATATAATATATGTAAAATATAAAAGTATATACACAGTTATGTTTATGTTAGCAAGTCAAATATACATATATTTATGTTTATGTATGCAATACACATAAAATATATAAGTATATATGCACTCATGTGTTTATTATATAACACACATATATGTATATGTATTTAGTAATTATTTTTCAATGTCATTTTTCTTTCCTAATCCTATGTATTTTATTTTGTTCATTTTCAAACATTATTCTAAGAAATGGGCCATAGATTTTACTTAGCTGGCCAAAGGGATCTATGACACAAAAAAGATAAAGATGCTTCAGCTTCAACTTTTTTGTTTTTGACAGTGTGAGAATGCTTATATTACTCCCCTCATGCACTTTATATATTCTTTCCAAACTGCTCTCATTCCATTTCTTTCTCCCTTGGAATCTCAACCTCTCCTCAGTGCCTTAGCTCCGGTGTCATCCTTGGCAAGTCTATTCAAACATTTATTAAACACCTACTATGTGCCAGATATTGTGCTAAGCACAGATACACACAGTTGAAAATTACCTCAGATAGGAGGCACACAGATTTAGACAGGCTTCTTGAAAAAAGGTGGGCCTTTAATTGAGCTTTAAGAGAAGCCAGAAAGCCAGGTGGTAGAGATGAGGTGGGATTATTTGCAGAAATGAGAGACACCAGTGAAAATGCTCAGGATCGGGACATGAAAAATCTTGTTCCAGGAATAGCAAGGAAGTCAAAGTCATTGTATCACAGCTAGGCCAGGCAGAAATAGCCAGTAAGTTTAGTGTTGCACTTAGGATAAAGAAAACCTGAGCTTAAAAACTTCAGACTGGCTAGTTGTGGGATTCTGGAAAGTCACTTAATCTTTGTCTGCCTCAGCTTCCTCATCTGTAGAATGGAGATAACCATAGCAGCTATTTCCCAGGGTTATGAGGATCAAATGAGATAATATCTGTAAACCTTAAAATGCCACATAAATAGTATTATTATTGTTATTTTGTTATTGTGTGGAAAGGCGTAAAATGTAAAAAGATTGAAAAGATCCAAAGGAATCAGATTTTGAAAAACTTCAAAAAGTGAACAAGGGGTTTTATATTTGATCCCAGAAGTCACAAGGAGCCACTATATTTGTGGGGTAACACAAGCAGGTTTGTTTTTTAGGAAGATCATTTTGACAGCTAAAAGGAGGATGGACTAGGAGGAGCTTTTTCTGCCTCTAGTTAGTGTTTTTTCCCCAAATTACCTTTTCATTCATTGTGTAAGTACTTAGTATTATTTGTGCATCTATAGAATGCACCCCAAAGATTTTCTTCAGGGTAGAGAGTGTTTTAATTTTTGGACAAGTTTGTCATTTTACTGGGGAAACTCCTCATGAAGAAACTCCTACTAGGGCAGATTGGTACATGCATATTCTGTAACATCTTGGCCCAGTGCCCATGGACACTGAAAAATTTAAAGACTTGTCCAAAGAACACACACATCCAGTGTGTGACAGAAGAAGGATGCAATCCAGGTCTGCCTCTCTCTGAATCCATCTGTCTCTCTGCTATTCTTCGATGTCTTGTGTGGAAACAGTTAAAACACACTTTTTGAATCAAAATTGAATTGAAAGCTTTCAAGCGCTATATCAGTGTGAGCTATAATTAGTAGCCCAACTGTGAAGGTGTTGATTTTCTCAGGATTTCTTGTTGGGATCATGATCTTGACTCTGTCTTTGTCTTATATTGATTTTATTCTATTAGTCAGTTCCTGACACAGGCCTTTACTTGTTCTGAGCTTTGTCCCAGGGGTTTTGGAGGATTAAAAAGGAAGGAAGGAAAACTGAGAAGTTTGTAGTTTAAAGCAAAGCTTCTTAACGTTTGCATTGTGAATTAAAAAAAAATATTTTGATAAATTTCAACATGATGCTTTTCTTTTATATTCTTAATATATTTTATTTTATGTATTTGATTACATTATTCTGAGAAGAGGTCTATGATAGTAAAAAGAGTTAGTTTAAAGAGAGAATGAGGACAAATACATTTAAGAACACTGAGGAAAAAATCATGCACAGGAATGTGTGGAATTGACTTAATAATGGTCCTTTCCTACCCCTCAAAGGCTTAATGCCCTAGGTCTCTCTTTATAGCTTTCAAGCACAATCTGTTCTTGTAAAGAATCTGAAATTCTTATCAAATGTCACCTTCTGCAGAGGGCCTTGTTTGGTCCTACTACTTCCCCTCACTACCAATACATTCTTTCTTAGATTACTTTTTGTTTACACTATATGCATCTTGTTTATACATAGTTGTTTGCCTGTTTTCTCACATTAGAATGAAAGTGACTTGAATTCAGGGACTGTTTTTGCTTTTGTATCTCCAGCAGTTAGCATAATACCTGATATATAACCAAGTGCTTTACAAATATTTGTTGACTGACATTTATATTGTTGTGTCCTTACTGATGACAGTCATTTCATCTGGGATCAAAACCTTCATTTAAAGGAAGTTTTACTAGTGAAAGTTTGGGGATCAGCAAGCCACTGGGGAAATTTGTTTTAGGTTGCTGACTTTCCCAGCATTTGTGATTCCGTACTAGAACTTTTCTTACATGTGACACTGGATGTATAGCTCTATTCTTGAAAAGTTATCAAAATCAAATTATTATAGGTCAGTTGCATTTTTCTGTTCTATTTTCTCTTTTTGGTTTCACATATTAGAAATAATAGTGGATTTTCAGTTAATGGAGAGAAAGATTCAAAACTATGTCTTTGGGCAGGTTATTGATTGTTCTGGGTCTGATTTTCATCAATTATGACTAAAGACTTTTATGTCCAAGCAGGTCTTGGTGACCTATAAACTACTATTCATTCATTCCCAACTCCAAGTCCCATGATCTGCTTTTACTAACACTGTGCTCACTAGTCAAATAGTGATTTTGCATTGAACTCTTTTGTTTGCCAGTTAAGGATATGCTTAAACACACTCAAGGGGAATTTATTAAGGGCCTTTTCTGTGCTAAGCCTAATCAATCAGCCAACTGTCAAATAATAAGCATTTGTTAAAACAACTAAATGCATCAGGACCTGGATATATCAGAAGCAGCCCCTGCCTTTAAGAAGCTTATATTCTATATGAGAAATAATGTTAACATACATGTGTATATAAAACAAACACAATGCCTACTAAACAAAAAAAAAAGGTAATTTAAGATGCTACGTCAGAGTTGTTTTAATTTGTGTTTCTTTAATCAATAGTGACTTAGAGTATTTGTTATATGACCGTAAACAGCTTGTAAATAGGCAAGATTAGAGAAGGAATATAGCATGTGAGCAGCAGTAAGTAGGCCAGTCTTGCTTAGAGAGAATTTAGGAGGAAACTATAATAAATCTATAAAAAGGCTGGAAATATATTGCAGAGGTCTTATTTTAGTTTTTATTTTTTTTTGCAGAGATCTTTAAAGGGCAAAAAAGAGGAGTTTGTTTCTATCCTTGAAGTAGTAATGATGAGGAATTTTTGAGCAGGTGAATGACATGGCCATGTGTATTAGAAATATTAGTCTGGCATCTATATGGAAGATGGATAGGAGAAGAAAGAGAGCTGAGGCAGGGAGACCAATTAGGAGACAACTACAGTAGTCCAGGCCAGAAGTGATGAAGGCCTGAACTAGAGTGGTTGGCTGTGTAAGCGGTCAGAGGGAACATATGTTGTGTGTCAAAATGAGATCTGTGAATTGGTTGGATATAGGAGGAATGAGGAAAAAGGAAAAGTCAAGAATGATACTGAGGTTGTGAACCTAACAGACTAGAAAAATGGGATGCATCAACAGAAAGGAAGAAGGTCAGAAGAGGGGAAACTAGGAGAAGGATTAAGAAATTAGTGTCATGAAAACTCAGCAAGGAGAGCACATGCGGAAGGAGAGGGTGGTAAATGGCTTTGGTTACTATAGGGGATTTGGAGGCCAACAAGACTCCTTTTCTAGTTTATTAAGGATATAAAAAACTGACAGAAATATTTCTTTTAAAATTTTATTGTTCAGGGCAGCTGGGTGGTACAGTGGATAGAACACCAGCCTTGAAGTCAGGAGGACCTGAGTTCAAATTTACCCTCAGACACAACACTTCCTAGCTGTGTGACCCTGGGCAAGTCACTTAACCCCATTGCCTCAGCAAAAAAAAAAAAAAAAAAAAAAAAAAAAGTTCCCAATCACATGTAAAAACAAATTTTGAGTTCCAAATCCTCTCTTTCCTGTCCACCCCAATCATTGAGAAGGCAAGCAATTTATACATGTGCAGTCATGTAAAATGTTTCCATGTTGTGAAAGAAAATACAGACTAATTTTTTTTAAAAAGAAAGTTAAAAAATAGTATGCTTCAATCTTTATTCAGACTCTATTAATTCTTTGGAGATGGATAGCATTTTTCACCATAGATTCTTTGGAATTGCTTGGATCATTGTATTGCTGAGAATCGCTACATCCTTTTCAGTTGATTGCTATGCAATATTGCTGTGATTATGTAAATTGTTCTCCTGGTTATGATCACTTTATTTAGCATCAGTTCATTTAAATCTTTCCAGATTTTTCTGAAAGCAACATGCTCATCATTTCTTATGTATATCATTTCTTTTTTTTATGTGGCCATAGATAGTTTTAATTTTTTTATTTGAAAACTGTATGTTCATATTCTTTGACCATTTATTGACTGAGGAATGACTATATTCTTGTAATACAATAGTATTCCATAAAATTATATACCAATCATAGAGTACCATGTACAATCATATATCACAACTTGTTTAGTCATTCTCTAGTGATGGGAATTCAATTTCCACTTCTTTGCCACCACAAAAAACTGTCATAAATATTTTTATACTTTGTAGGTCCACCCCCTACATATCCCACTCCCTTTAAAATTTTTTCTTTGGGATACAGACCTACCTAGTAGTGGTGCTAGGTCACAAATTACACATGATTTTATAGTCCTTTGAGCATAGTTTTATATTGTTTTTCAGAACAATTGAACTAGTTTACAACTCCACCAACGGTGCATCAGTGTCCTAATTTTCCCATATCCTTTCCAACATTTGTCATTTCCCTTTTCTGTCATATTATGCAATTTAAGATGGTACCTCAGAGTGGTTTTAATTTGTGTTTCTTTAATCAATAGTGACTTAGAGTATTTTTTATATGATTGTAGATAGCTTTGATTTTTTCTTTTTAATCTGAAAACTATATGTTCATATTCTTTGAACATTTATCAACTGGGAAATGACTATATTCTCATAAACTTGACTTGGTTCTCTATATTTGAGAAATGATGCTTTTATCAGAAAAACTTGCTATAATTTTTTTCACAATTGGTCAACTGTGATGGACTTGGCTCTTTTCAACAACAAAGTGATTCAAGGAAGTTCCAGTAGACTTGTGATGGAAAGAGCTATCCACATCTAAAGGGAGAATTATGGAGACTGAGTGTGGATCAAAGGATAGTATTTTCACTTGCTGTTCTTTTTTTCTCATATTTTTTCTTCACCTTTTGATCTGATTTTTCTTGTGCAGCATGTCAAATATGGAAATATGTTTAGAAGAATGCATATATTTAACCTATATTAGATTGTTTACTGTCTATGATAGGAGGCAAGAGGAAAGGGAGGGAAAAATTTGGAATACAAGATTTTGCAAAAGTGAATGTTGAAAAGTATCTTTGCATATTTTTGGAAAAATAAAAAGCCATTAAATCCCCCCCCCCCAAATTATGATTACAGTGTATTTCCCTCTATCATATTCCCCCAATTTATCCTTTTTTCTCTGTCCTTTCATCCTGTCTCTCTTCAAAAATGTTTTATTTCTGGCAGAAATGTTTCTAAGTACTAGAGATCATCTAGTATTAGAGATACTCTAATAATAGCAGAATACAAATACAATAGTAATTATAATTTAATATTCTAACAACAGTTTTGTTATTGTCCACTTGTATCCATTCTTAATAACCCCATTGGGAGGGGAAGTTCTTTTTATTTTGAATAACAATTGCCATTCTATATTTAGATGTTAATATAGAAAACGCACCACACCAATTTTTACATATAAACTTCAAATTGGTTCAGAAAGATGCACAGAGACAAAAATTGAAAATAGCTTTAAACATCCTTCTAGAATAGGGATTCTATTAACTTTTTTTCTTTAAGCTTTTTATTTACAAAACCTATGCATGGGTAATTTTTCAACATTGACCCTTGCAAAACTTGGGGAGGGGGTTCTTGATAAAGATGCTGGAGGTTTGGTATTTCCTCTTCCAACTCATTTTACAGATGAGAAACTGAGATGGCCTACTCAGGGTCATACAGCTAATAAGAATCTGAGGCTTAGATTTGAACTTGGGAAGATGAATCTTCTTGATTCTAAGCCTAGTGTTTTATTTACTGTGCTACCTAATTGCCTTCTAATAACAGTAGAAAATGCTATAGGAGTTCAGAAGAGTTAGAGATTCCTTCCTACTGGGATAGGACTTCTTAAGCTAAAATCAATAATCTTGATTTGAAAAAAAATGAAAACCATATTTTACTATTATGTGTTTCCTTTGAAATTCTATGTGTTTTTATGAATTTAAAAATATTATTCTAGGAAGAGGTTCCTAGGCTTTACCAGATTGCCAAAGTGGTCCAGGACACAAAATCCTAGGCTCACAGAAGGGATGGATCCAAGAGATGCTTTGGTCTAACCCCTTCATTTTTACATATAAGGGAACTGAGGCTGATCTACAGACCATTTCTGTTCTAACTATATTGTTGTAAGTAACTTGACAAAAGTGACAGAGCTAGTAATAGAGTTGGCACTTGAAACCAAGTCTTAAAAGGGCAATATGTGACTTGACTCTCCAAGGATGGATTGCATTTCCACACATGGAGAGTATTCTTTGTCCAATTGGAAGGTCCACTTGAATCTGCTTATATTGGGGATTGTTAATTGGAAAGGCCGATGGGTAAGGCTCTTAAATTTAGAGTAATCAATCAGATGGGCTTTGAGAGTCTCATGATCTCTGTTTGAAATTTACTATTTATTCTACACTTCTGCCTCTTTCTCTCTACTCTAACTGGGAAGGCTGCTCAGCTCATGGGGCCCAAGTGTACAAGTATAAGTCTCAAGCAGCTGTGGTGGGTAAGGTGGGCAGAGAAACCAAGGCGGGAAAGAGCCAGAGGAAAATGATCTAGTTCCTGTTTAGCAATTAGATCATGTTCAAGATCAATTTGTCTGATCTTCTCTGGTCAGGACCTTAGGGGACTGTCAACTTTCTCATTAATGAGGCAGCTGGAAGGACAGAAACAGAGTATGTGCTGAGCGCTCAAAAATCTCTTGGCACAATGAGTTAGAAGCTAATCTGACATTGGACAGCTGTGCCAAACAGCAGGCCAGGCTATGTTAAGGAGCAGGATTACAGGTGAGGATTCGGGGATCTGGGAAGGTTCCCTGCCTGGCAATATTTCCCTTCATCCCTGACTGATATAGAAAATTCCTTTTCCAAGGCTTTCATTTGACCACCAATGATATTTTCCACTCGGAAATTCCCCTGGTTGGGAAGGTAAGGAAAGTTGAATCGGGGAATTGGATCATAAATACTGATCACCTGTTGGACTCCACTGTGAATGAGTGCTTTCCTGAGGGTAAGTTTTGCTTGAGAGTAAAATAGGAGAAAGCATCAGAGTGGTAGGAAGGAAACTGAGGCAGTTGAGCACTTAGCTGAGTCAAGAATATCTGAGTTCAAATCCGGCTTAGACACTTACCAACTAAGTGTGTAATCCTGGACAAGTTACTTAACTCTGTTTGCCTCAGTTTCCTCACTTGTCAAATGAGTTGAAGAAGGAATCTTTGCCAAGAAAACCCCAAATGGGGTCATGAAGAGTTGGTTATAACTGAACAAAAACAACAAAAATTGGTTCCTTCCTTCCTTCCTTCCTTCCTTCCTTCCTTCCTTCCTTCCTTCCTTCCTTCCTTCCTTCCTTCCTTCCTTCCTTCCTTCCTTCCTTCCTTCCTTCCTTCCTTCCTTCCTTCCTTCCTTCCTTCCTTCCTTCCTTCCTTCCTTCCTTCCTTCCTTCCTTCCTTCCTTCCTTCCTTCCTTCCTTCCTTCCTTCCTTCCTTCCTTCCTTCCTTCCTTCCTTCCTCCTTCCCTCCCTCCCTCTCAGAGAGACAAAGTGAATTGTCTCTAATCATATGCATATCGTCACAGGTGTGGTTGAAATCTTGGTCTTCTTAATTCTAAGTTCAGCACTTTATTAACTGCCATATGGATTCTCACAAAGGAATGTCTGTCTAATCATGGAATTCTAAGCATCGGTTGGTGGGTTTTTATTGGTAAGGAAGCCATCTGGCACTCATGTAATAATCTTAGAGTAATTAATTTTTAAAAATAGAAATACTCAATATCACTCTAATATTGTTCTTAGGGGCCATCCCACGAGACTATTTTATGTGAAAATCCAGATAAGACCTGTTTTATGCCTGATAACACCCTATAGTGATTAGGTTTTGTTTTGAGACTTCTCTTATTCCTAATTCGCTAATTACAATTTCTCAACCCTGTGAAACAAGTGTAGGCACTCTGGGGCGTCTCAGAACAGGCTTGAGGGTTATTGTTCAAGACAGTAGGAATTGTGTCTGGCAGACTCTCTGTGAACAATGTGGAGCTCTGAGCCACATGCATGTAACGGGGCATCCATCAAAAGCTTCTGAGGCTCATGTTAATACTAATTTATCAGAAACAGAAATAAAATTCCCGGTCTAGATGGTTATCAATCTTTGTACCAAAATGACTTGGTTAGTCAAGTTTTTTCCCTGAAGCAAAGTTACCTAGAGCTACCAGCTATGATTGTGTTTTTGTTTAGAATTAGGAAATATCCAAGTTTAAATACTGCCTTTGACACAATCTGGCCATGAGCAAGTGACTTAACAGCTCTGAACTTCAGTTTTCTCATCTGTAAAATGGGGCTACTTTGTATGGTTGCCCCGAGATTCAAATAAAATAATATATTTGCAACTGCAAAACTCTAAGCACCATAGAAATGTCAACTATCCTCATTTTTTCCAATTATCCTAAGAGTTGTCAAGCCTCCAGTGAGACAGCCAAATTTCCCCTTCTTCTCTCTTCTTCTGTTCTCTTTTGATGGGGTTAATGAGACAAGGGGAAAAAAAAAAGTATTATTAATTCAGATGGACATAGGCAAAGACCCCACAAATCTCCTCATAAAACTGAGAGAACATTTTTAAGACACTTGAAATATTGCTCTTATTGTTCTTTACTTGGGACAATTTTTCTTTCTCCCTTTTAGGGATCAGGTTATATAGTTTTTCTTTGAAGTTCATTATTATGATGAAAATCCATTTCAAGAATCGTCTCGTAGGTTCTCCATTGAGAAAGTCTGACCAGGATCCTCTAATTCTGTAGTTGCAGGAGCAGGATTTTTAAATCTAGGGTCTATAGACCCCTGATGGATTTCAGGAGGTCTGAAAACTTGGATGGAAAAAAGAGTTACATCTTTACATTCTCCTCTAACTGAAATTTAGCATTTCCTTCAATTATTTTTAAACATTAATTTGAGGAGTCTATGGGCTTCATCAGACTGCCAAAGAGGTCCAGGACACACACACATAAAACCAAGAGCTCCTGTTACAGAAGGTCCTGCCTGTCCTGGGAATGACTTTCTTGTTCTCCCTTCCAGAAAACATTTGTGTGCTGGTGAAATCATGTTTAGATACACATCTAGGGCAGCTTTGAAGAGGGTAGAAAGTGAGGAAGAAATTACAAAAGAACAACTGTAGGGTATTTATTATTTCAGAGAGGGGAAATCCCTTCAGTTTTTCTGGTTTGCATCAAAGCTTCTTAAATTGTGGGTCTCGACTCCATATGGGATAACATAACTGAAAATGAGAGTTATGAAATTATGATTTATTATCAGCAAATGTTTGATTTGTATATTTATTTTATATATCTATATACCTGGGGTCACATAAACATTTCTTGGGATGAAAAGGGGTCAGGCATGGAAAAAGTTTAAGAAGCCCCGGTCTGCATGAAGTCTTTCCTGATTCCTTCCAGCTGCTAGATTCCCCAAATCAGGAATGTGTTGGAGAACCTTACATCAAGCAAATTGTTAAATTTTCATTGTGAATGTTTACATATCAAAAATTGGTAAAAACAGTTCAGACTCTGATTTTTTTTTTGCTAATTGCATAGACTTAAGAAAGTTATGTAGAAAATATCAATAATGTTTATGTGTATTTTGTTTTTTTTGGAAAACCACAATTCCCAGCTTATTCCTGTATGTATTCATTATATATAACTTTTTTTTCCTCCTCTTTCCCCCTTCTCCCCTCCCTCTTTCCCTTTCCTCCTCCTTTCATTGTGATTTGCCCAGTATCACAAAGTTAGTTAATGTCTGAGGCCATAATTGAATTTGTTCCATTTTTCTGTGGCTAAATGTTGCATTAGATGAGTGTTGGATCTGGAGTCAGGAAGACTCATCTTCCTGAGTTCAGCTCCTGCCAGACATTTACTAGTTCTGTCACTCTGGGCAAGTCAATTCACCTGTTTGCCTTTGTTTCCTCATCTGTAAAATGAGATGGAGAAGGAAATGGCAAATTATTCTAGTATCTTTGCCACGGAAACTCAAATGAGACCAGACAACTGAACAGCAACAATATCCACGTTACTGTTGTTTTTTCTTCATTAGAATACAAACTCCTTGAGTGAAGTGATTGCTTCACAGTACTGGATTTCCCAAAGCTTGAGACCAGAGCAGTTGTTCAGAGAATTTTTTTTGGCCTTTTATCCCCAGCACTTAAGACATGCCCAGTGTCTGGAACATTTAAGTGCTTAATAAATACTTGTTGACTGACATTAATTGATTGTGACTTGCAGAGGAGGTATTACATGGGGTAATGACATGTATATGAACCTTATTTATTTTTCTTTTTTATTTTCTTAATAATCCACTAGCCAAACTATTCTCTTCCTGTTTTTCTATCGGCCATCTCTTTGAATTGCTTGGCTGCCTGACCTCAAATCATTGCCTGACAGTGCTGGGTATTCCCCAACATGGAGGCAATTACTTAGATTTTCTATAATTTTGGTTTGGCCCTGCCATGAAGCATCATGGGGGAGAAGAGAGGGAAAGGGAAAGAGGGAGGGAAAAAAGGGAGTGCTAGCTCTGGCAAAAGCAGGATAATTATTTGATAGAGTACAGATGTATTTAATGTAGATTAATCCAAGTGTGAATTCAGGGGAAGCTGGAACACTCTGATGATTTATACTCATTACTGTGATAAGCCCAGGGTGCTGAGGCCCCTGCTTGAACAGAGGCTGCCCAATTGGTCATTTGCTATGAATGATGACCTACTCTGGGTTTCCTGTTCCAAGGCTTGAGTGTTTAGTCACCTGTTTTCCTGCTGGAAAATCTGAAGCTTTAGATTCCAGGGAAGCAAAACATGGAAAATATGTGGAAATATAAACCTCTTCTGGTCTCTTCTGTGCAAAATTAGAAAAAAAGTGGGATTTAATAACTTGCATTGGGACATATTAGCATAAAAAATTGCCTTTATATTCCAAATGCAATGTGTTAACTGGTGTATGTTGGCCCTCTGAAATCCCTGCCTGTGCCTAAAACAAACAAATAAAACCACCACCAAAACCATTAGAGTAGAAAGAAAAAGTGTTGTTATAGTCATTTCATAGTTGTGTCGGAGATTGATTAGAACATTATTATTTTATTAAATATATCTATTAACATTTATTTAATATTAATTAATAATTCACATTGTATTGAAATCATCATAGGATTATAGAATTAGAGCTAGACAGTGCCTCAGAAGTTATTTACTCCAAACTCTTTTTTTTTTTTTCCTGAGGCAATTGGGGTTAAATGACTTGGGCCCAGGGTCACACAGGTAGGAAGTGTTAAGTGTCTGAGAACAGATTAAAACTCAGTTCCTCCTGACTTCAGGGCAGGTGCTCTACCCACTGCACCACCTAGCTGCCCCTCCAAACTGTCTTTTTACAGAGAAGGAAACCGAGGCCCTGTTTCTAGTCTATTTGCATAAGGTAAGTAAGTAGCAGAGTCAATGGCAAATACTCATGTCTTCTAGCTCCAAAAGTCATTACTTCTTCCACTGGACCACAGTGCTTTTCAGTATTTGAGAGAGGAAAGCTATGGGGAAATGGCATTTTTAAAAAATATATATATAAAAAAAAAACAGTTGAAGATGGTTAAGTAAATGTGATTTCTCCCAAATTCCACCTCCTTTTCTGAGGTATTTGAACACCTAATGGGTGGTTGAACTGACATAAAATGCTGCTGCCCTTACTGCTTTTTCCTGTGAAGGCTTTTGAGATTATCTGAAAATATTAGGCTTTGAAGCTCCTTCTTCTGAACTTAGCTTCAGGTTCCTAAGACATAAGTTTGAAAATGTCTTTCTCCAGCTTTAGACACTTCAGGGGCTCCCTCTTTCCTCAACTTCTCAGTTTGACATTTAAGGTCCTGTTCAATTTGACTCTAATATTCTCTAAACATGTTCTTTACCATGTACTGTACATTTGAGCCAAATTGGATTGACCTATATCCCTGGGCTTGATATGTCATCGTCTACTTTTATCTTTGTACAAGTCTTCTCTTATGTCTGGAATATGCTCCTTTTTTTCCTTTTTTCCCCTCAATAGTCTTTTATTTTTCCAATTACTCATAAAGACAATTTTCAACATTTATTTTTGTAAGATTTTGAATTCCAAACCCCCTTTTCCTTGAAACCTTTCCTCATTCTCCTGGTTGCTAATATTCTCTCCATGCTCAAATCACTTTATGTTTACATAACAGGGTATACATTGGGTGTCCTCTATCTTCTACCCTGAAGAAAATATAAGTTTCTCAAAGGCAGGGACTGTTTCATTTTTTTTAAAGCCAGTATCTAGCTTACTTTCTGGCATATATATGATGGTTAATAAATGTTTGTAGAGCTGAATTAACTATAGTTTCCTGCCCAGATCATGGATATGGTGAATTTCTGACTTTGATTTGGAGCCAGTATCATTTGCTTTGTTAATGCCATTATCTGGCATACATTTGAGCTCCATCTGCCTATTCCTCTGGGTTAGTATACCAACCTTACCCAAACCTAGAACTTGGACTTGCTGATAGACTGGTAACAGAGAGTGTGTATGTAAAGATTTGATACCCTGCTACCGGATATTTGGTGGCCTACTGAGACCTCTGTGTTTTTCTTTCTGCCAGTATTATTTATCAGCCATGGTGTACATGATCCAGTGCTCAAAGAATTCAATCTTGGGTCCTTTTCAAGAGAAAAGTAATACATCTGACAATGCTGGAGTACAACTGTACTCACTGCTTAGAAAACTGGTTTGAGTTTATTTTAGGGTTTCCCTTTAAGATCCTGGCCCTGTCAGACTTTAATTTATGAGAATCCATAATCCATAATAATACTCTCAAATTGAATTCCTCCCCACTGAACTCTTTCCCATCCTTTCCCTCTCTACCTTCCTGACTTTTCTTTCTTTCCAGAACTGCCTATTTAGTGAAGAAATGTCGAAGGGTAGACTCAGTTTGTGGAAGTTGTAAATCCATCTTTGTACAGAACTCTGGTATACTTATTTTTGGAGCCCCAATAAGGCCACATGATACATCTGCTTAGAGGAAGGCTCCTAAAATGATTGAATAAGGAAAAATTACATGAAATATCTGAGGCATAGAATCAAAAAAGGTTAGCATTGAAAGGGCCCTCAAGAGTCACCTTGTTGAATTCCTTTTTATAGGGTCCTCACCTGGTCACCATTCCCACTGTGCTTGAGCACTTAACTAGCTGCTTGTTGGCTCTGTCAGGAAGTTCTTCCTTAGAATGAGGTGAAACCTTCTTCTCTGTAAATTTTACTCTTTGGTTTGAGTTCTGCTCCCTGTGGTGGGGGAAAAGATTCCATGAAGATACCTCAAAAGCTCTACACTAATATGTGAGCTTATTTCCTTAAAGAAAGAAAAAGGTCTCTCTCTGATTTCATATAGAAGGGGAACAAATCTTTTCTATTTTAGTGTCTCCTGTGATATTGCCCCCACCTCCTTTCACTCCTTCCCCAAAGAGAGCTCATAGTTCTCATTTCTGTTCTTCTCCTTTCTGCCTTCCTCTCACTTCCCACCCTTTTCTTTTTTCCTGACACATTGGCAGATAGACCATTAGCTCTCTCTTAGAGCCTGGCAGGTACTATTGAATTTCTTCCATAGCCAACTGGAGGGAGAATTGTCATCTTCTGGCTTGGGCGTTTTTCCCACCTCAAAGAGCATCTTTCTGTTGACAGGAATGGGTGTTTGATGCAGTTTGATTGCTGGTGTTAGAGTGAAGTGGTTAAGCTTGTATTCAGAAGTAATTGGTGAAATAACAATTGACAGGAAAGCTTTTTAAGGATCACATTTTCTTTGTGTGCACTGTTTCTCTAGCTCTTAGTCAGCAACCGAGGGCCATTAGGAACTGAAGGGTGGGGAAGGAGGGAGCAGTCAGGGCTGCTCAGAGCAGACTGGGATTTTCACTTTTAATATCACTCCGTTCATAAGGAGGTGCAGGACCTTTTTGGAGGATTCAGAGGACTGGTTTTTTCCTTGCAAGTGTTTCTTTTTCCTTCTCAGACTTGGCAAACGACTCCAGTGTCCTTGCTAAGAAACCCCCTTTGGGGTCATGAAGAGTCAGCTATGACTAAATGGCTGAACAACAATGCAGCTTTAGACTTGTCCCAATACATGGTAGTTAACTCAGCCCTTATTAGTTAGTTTGTGGGCTCAGCAGGCTCAGAGCTGCTGCCTTAATTCTATTATGGGTCTGATCTATCCTAGGGGTGATGCTGACTAAGATTTGTTTTGGGATCATGGAATCGTCTCTAGAAAATTATGTGCCACTGACCTAACTGGGAGCTCTGGGGTCTGAGTCTACTCTCTGGTCCCAGTTCCTCTGGGAGATCCTGTACTGCTGGCCCATCCCTTATCTACGGTTTGGTCTGGCCACTGCTCACTGACTTATTGGCTTAGCCCTGTTTGGATTCTGGAGTCTGAATCCTTGATTCTGGTTTACTAGTGTTCCACAGTTTCTATTCTCCTTCCTTGGTTATGATTCAATTAGTGCACTTAGACTAAAAAAGATCCCTCATTGTGATATCTTCTTTAATTTTCTTATCACTATTTATTCTGGCATCCTTAGAACTTTGCTGGAGTAGTTTTTAAAGGAGTTGAGTAAAACTACTTCTTCTTACTTTGTCATCTTGGCTAGTTTCCATACTATAGAGCAAGGCTTCTTAAACTTTTTCTATTTGCAACATCCTTTCACCTGAGAAATTTTTATGTGACCCATGGTACATAGATATATAAAATAGGTACATAAATCAAAATTTATTGATAATAAACCATAATTTGGTAACTCACATTCAGTTATGAGACCCTATATGGGTTGTAAACCATAGTTTAAGAAGTGGACTATAGGGGATGACAAAAGAAGAGCCTAGTATTATTGAGGGGGAGTGTCATATAATCAATATAATCAATATCTCCTGCAGGGAATCAGGTTTCTCTGAGTGCAAAAACATGGAGAGTTTAAGAGAAAAAGATTTAGGAAAAATGAAAGCTTATTGGTGATAGAATGGGTAGTTCCAGTAATCACAGTGGGAAAAAACAATACAGGAATTGAGGAGAGGTAGAGCTGAAATGGAGTGGAATGAGAAAACAGGATGGTAAAAGGAGGAGAGAATTTTTATTTCAGCAGATGAAAACTCAATCGCAGGGATTAGGGAAGGAGGCAAAGAGTTTCTTGGCCATATACTGGGAGTAGTAGCAATTGAATGAAACTCCCCCTTCCCCCCTTCAGAGTTCCATGAAGATGACAGATGATGTTAGATCATACTCTCTTAAATTCCAGGGAAGAAAGGATTGAGCCAGTAGGGAGATGGGGTTGGGCATCTGGGTGGAAAAATACTTGGTGATTGATTAGTTCTCTAGGAGACTGATTGAACTTGTACTAAGAATCAGCTCCTTTGCTTCTTCCCAAGATGATGAGAGATGATGCTCACTCAGGAGAGAGGATGCACTGAGAATATATTTGGTTACCAGTGGAGTTTGGTATCTGAGCACTTGTTCCTGGACAATGGCTGGTTGGCAAGAGATACGGTATCTGAGGTTCTGGTCCTGCCCGGACTGGGTTCTACCACTGAGGGACATGCTATGGCAGAAAACCAGCTGGTCAGCCTAATCCAGCCAGTCTTTGGCATTTTCTCTCAGCAGGTGCCAAGGGCTGAGCCCACAATCAGCTGGGCTGCCCTGACTGACTGAAAAACTCTAAATTGCCTCTTCCTAAAGAAACCAACTTTTATCTCAACATCCTTCATGTCGGACTCATTTGCTGCTCCTTTTTTCATATGTTTTCTTCTTGTCATTTATCCAGATAGAAGGTAAGCTCTTCAAGAATGCAGACTATCAATGATATTTCTTTAGTTCCATAGTGCTGACTTCTGAAATCCTCAACAAATCAAGATGGTATAGTGACAAGAATTCTAGAGTTGGGATCAAGAAGATCTGAGTTTGAATCTTTTCTCAGTCACTTACTAGCTGTATGACTCTAAACAAGTCTCTTAAACTCTTTGTCTCAATTTTTCTCATCTGTAAAATGGGCATGATAAGAATAGTACCTATTTCACAGGGTCATTGTAAGGATCAAAGGAGGTTATGCATGTAAAGAACTTTCCAAATCTTAAAATGCTATATAAATGTTATTTATTTATTATTGTTGTTGCTGTTATCACCACCACCACCACCACCACCACCATCACTACTACTACTACTACTACTACTACTACTACTACTACTACTACTACTACTACTGTCGTCATCAAATAGAGAGGCCCTAAGTCTTCAAATTACACTGTACTCATTTTTCCTTTGGGAGGTAAGAGGAGTTTAGGACTTGGGGCTTCATGAATGACCTTCTTATTTTCTCAGATAGGATCTTTCTGACCTTTGCGTCAATTTGAGGATGCTGACTTTGAAGTCAGTTTCGGAAGAGTTGCTGGAAAGTGGCTTAGCTTTGACCATAACGATATGAGAAAGAGCAGGACAAAATCCTGTTGGTGTATTAATGATAGGAAAGGAAAAATTATTCTGCCTGTGTTTATTTTCTCTGTTCCTTGATCTGAAAGAGGAAATATACTGACTGGTATCAATTACAGTTACATCATCAGGGCACTTAGCCACTTTTTTCATTTAATTAAAAGTGCTGCCTCAGGGATAAAGAGAATTATCTTTCTGAGTTCAAATCTGGCCTCAGATACTTACTAGTTGTGTGATCCTGAGCAAGTCACTTACCCATTTGCCTCAGTTTTCTCATCTGTAAAATGAAGTGGAGAAGGAAATGCCAAATTATTCCAGGATCTTTGCCAAGAAAAGTTCAAATGGGGTCACAAAGGGTCGGATATGACTGAAATGACTGAACAACAAAGTACCTTGTAATAGTGACCACTGGAAAGGAATCTTTCAACAAGAATTGTGTTTTTCTTTGCTGTCTCCATCCCCTTCCCCCAATTTTATGCGTCCACACAGAATAGAGTCCCTACGCTTGCTTCCTTCTTGGTATATTTACTCCTGTAACCAGTGAATATGAAAATTTCTTTTTCCTTTGTTGCAGGCTGCTGAAAGGAGGGACTTAGAGGCTGGAAAAAGTGGACTAGCTGATTAGGAATACAGAATAATCACACTAAGAACTGAGATAGTCTTACTCATTTTATAGATGAGGAAACTCAGCAGCCCAGAGAGGGTGGGGCAGTGACTTGCACTTAGAGTGTAGGGATTTGAAATGACTCCAAATTCATTTCCTTCCACTACACTACATAAGGATCCTTTTTTATAAGAGTAGCAGATTTCTCCCATCCTCACCTCACCTCCTTCTCACTTAAAAAAAAATGGTGGGTATAGTCATGGCAAAGGTCAGGAGCTGAGTCTTCAAGAATTCTAACATCTCTCCAATATCAGACAAAATCTTGCATATTTAAAATGTGAGCAATGAAGAAGTAATCAATATTCCAAATATATTTAGATTTAACTGGTTCAAATGAATCTTGTTTGATTAGTATCAGGTAGTAGTTGGGAATCCAGCCTGTTGGCAACTCTTAAGTGATTTCATCTGTGATTTCACTGATGCCATTTTGAATAAAGTATTGGATTCATGAAGTTTCTTGAAACTCTAGAAGTGATTAAAGGCACAGTGCTAGGTAAGGGGGATCTAAAGAAAGATGGAAATATTCCTAATTTACCTTCTACTTGGAGTGGGGGCAAGGGAAATAAAGTGTACAGAGATAAATAAAGACAAAATATGTGAAAGCAAATACAAATTGATTTCAAGGGATTGAGTAGAACCCTCTATATAAACAGATTAGCAAAGACTTTTTGGAGGCTATGGCACTTCAACTGAATTTAGAAGGAAGAGAGGGATTTTAAGAGACAGATGAGAAGAAAGATATGACCAGGTATTGGGGAAAGCCTGTTAAAAGGTATGGATGGAGATGAGATTTGGAAAGTTGTGTGCAAGGAACAACAAACAGACGGAGTGACCTGAAATATAGAGTGTAAGAGGGGGAGCAGTATGAAAGATATCTGGAAAGATGTATTGGAGCTATATATATTTAAATATATATATTTCATTTCAGATCCTCATGGTAATAGGAAGCCACTGGAGTTTATTGTGTGGAAGATTGTGTGTGTGTGTGTGTGTGTGTGTGAGAGAGAGAGAGAGAGAGAGAAAGAGAGAGAGAGAGAAATGATCAGATCAATATTTTAAGATGGTCATATTGGCAGATGACTAGAGGATGGATTAGGCTGAGAAGATACTTGAGATTTTAAAGCAGGAAGATTCTTTGGAGATTATCTCTTAATTTATAACTAGGGAAATTGAGACCTTTCCTGAGAGGGGAAAGTAACTTGTCTAAGATCACACAAATTATCTGTAGAATTAGCCCTAAAGTAAAGCTTTTATTCCAAAGTAGTTCTTTCTCTTTCTCATTTCTTCTTCTTCTTCCCTCATCCTTCTTTCTTCTTTCCTGGTTTGATAGCTCTGGGACGGAGACAGTAAAAGTATTGTCACTATTTTTAAAGACAAGGTAACTTGTCTCAGCTCTACCAATTTAAGAGGGTGGCTCTGAGGATTAAATGGGGCAGCTAAGTGGTGCAGTGGATAAATTCTCAACTCGGAATTAGGAAAATTCTTTGTGAGTTCAAATGTGTCCTCAGATGCTTACCAACTGTGTGACCCTGGGCAAAAAAAAATTTACAATCCTATTTGCCTCAGTTTCCTCATTTGTAAAATGGGCTGGAAAAGGAACTGACAAACCACTTCAGCATCTTTGTCAAGAAAACAAGTCAAGCAAGACTAAAAAAGACTGAATAATAATAGTAACAACAAAGGAACAAATAGATAATGGGTATGGAGGTATTAGACAAACTATTGTTATTACTATTTGTCCTTCATTCTCAAAGAGGACCAGGACAACAGAGAGGTGATACCATGACATGCAAATGAGTTGGATTTAAGTGAGGGAGGGCTGTGCAAAGTCACCTGCCTCAGTTTCCCCTTCAGAGCTATCTGAAGAGGCCAGATATAGATCAGGACCACTGGCGCTGTCCCTGGACAACCTGAAGTATCGCACAAATGTAAGGGATCATTATTATGTTGATTACATTATTTTTTCAGAGAAGCAACTTCCCTGCCAATGGCCCAATTCCCCTTTTTAATAACACTAGGAGTTGGTGCTATTCGTCAGCCCTCATGGAGGGAGGAATGGCGTCTCGTTTTGTATTCTTTATAGGGATATCTATCCTCAGCCTGCGGTTTATGAGCAGTGTTCCCCCAGTGGGAGGGAGTCATGGCTCATGTTAATTAATTCCCTTCCTACCCTGGCACCATGGAGGGTGAGGAATGGATTTGCATTAAGGCCAGGGTGGTTACAGTCCAAGAAGGGACCATATAAGAGTGGTGCCTTCTCATTCAACTCAAGTACTCCCTCTTGTCTCCCAGCTCCCCTCCTTGTCTAAGCCCAGCCTGGGGCTCCCTAACTGTGGCTGAGGATCCTAACTCTTGGATTCTCCCTTCTTGGAAAGGCACATCTGGTGGCTGCTGCTAAAATCCTTCTATCAAGGACAGAAGATGCTATTTCCTTCTGGGTGAGAGGAAGAAAAGGGACAGGAAAGGGGAACAAATTAATTTCCTGAAAACTGGCTAAATGACTTGCCCATTATGTGACTTGCTGTTAAGTAACAAAGCTACAATTTGAGCCTAGGTCTTCTGCTTTTAGGCCCAGTGATGCTTCCTCAGCATTGTCTCCCTCAGCTTTCTACCTCTCTCTCAAAGGACGATGATCAGATCAATCTATCAGTTGCTGCTAGAAATCCATCAGAATGTCAACTATTTCCCTGTTGTCCTCCAAACCTAATACCCAGTGCTTAGACAGGGCTTGATAATGTAAAATGTAGTAAAGTAGATTAAAAAAAATAGGTCTCTGTATGACTGTTATTAATGAGATTGGTATTTGCTGAATTTTGTGGAAATCTCATGGGAAGGCTATCTTTTAACACATAACAATTGTAATAATGGAGAGAGGCTGTGAGGTATAATGGACAAAGCAGTCTACCTTAGGGTCAAGAAGATCTAGGGTGGGTCTTATCTCTACATTCCACCTATATGACAAATGCCAAGACTCTTCCCTCTGTTGGTAGAGGGCATTTCCATACTTTGGTTCCCCACACCATATATAATATTATGTTTCACCTGCATTTACTAGATATTTTATTTACTATATCTTTTATTTATCTTGTATTTACTAGATCTTTTCAGTAATATGTCCTTATTTGATCATTACAGCATCCCTGAAGTAGACAGGATGGGTACATTTATATTCATTTGACAAATTGAGAAACTGGGACCACAGGAAATGTGACATGACTTGTCTGAGTTAATTTATAAATTCTAGAGGCAATATTGGAAGCCAGGTCCATACTCTCAAGCCAGTATTTTTCTTTATGCACAGAGTAATTTAGTGGCACAGTGGGTAGAGCTCTGGGCCTGGAGACAGGAGGACCTGAGTACAAATCCAGTCTCAGTTACTGGCGGTGTGATCCTTGTTAATCTCAGTTACATCTCAGTTGCTTCAATTATAAAATGGGGATAATGATAGTATCCATTTTCCTGAAGACCTTGGATCACATGGGGAAATGAGAGGTAGAGAGAGAGAAGGTTTGGTAGCTTGAGGGAACCCCAGAACAAGAGGTTTGGCCCCCAAATGAGGAACCTATTTCAAAATTTTTCCAAGGAAGGAAGGATGTGTGAGATTTTCCTGTACCGAAGGAAACAGATTTGTTGAAAAATTGATTTTGTTTTATCTATAAATAGCCAGCAGAGGGCAGACAAACACAACATCTGTCCTACCATTTTTCCCTGTACTGCTCTGCCCAGGTGGGAATGCGGTACCCAGGTCTGATTGTACTGGTGATGCGTTGGAAGCCGGCGCTTCCTGAGAGCCGCAGAAGATAGGAGGAGTAAGAGACAGGTGTGAAGCCTGAGGATGCAAGTAGTCGGGTGTCTGTACTGTACGGATGCGCTCAGCACCCGATCGCCAGCCAACCTTCCACTGGAAGGGAAACGGATGGATGTTAGTAAGGCGTGATGATACCCGCAGGGCGGGGTGCTCATTCCCAGTTGGAAAAAGCCCTGTATCCATGTCAGGACCCCTGGGTCCCTAGGAGATCACTGCTGCCTATGGGCTGTGTAACCTCCGCGAAAAAGCTTCGCATCTCTGGACCCCGTTTTCATTATTAACTGTTAATAATACTTGACCTGCTTCCCTGAAGGATTGTGGTAAGGCTCAAACAGGAAAATATACCGAAAGTGCTTTGTAAACGGCAAAGTGATACACAAACATCATAGATCGTTGCTCTATGGCCGGGGGGCTAATATAGGAGTCTTCAATATTTAGGTGAGCCGTTCACCACGTGGGACAGCAGTCAAAAGATGATACCAAAATCACTTAAAATTTTTTGGATCTCAGTTTTCTCACTGAATTTGACAAATATTTATCAAGTACCTGCTATATTCAAAGGCAGAGAGGCAATGTGGTATAGTGGGTAATGATTATTCAGGAAAACCTGAGTTCAAGTGTTGCCTCCTGACATGTAATAGGTGTGTGGTCATTAACAGGTTTTTTTTTTTTTTTTTTTAAATCTCTCTGTGCACCTGGAAACTCAGACGAGTCACAGGTTTTGAGTGGAAAACACTAGTCTAGAACCTTGGGATATGAAGATTAAAAAATGACTTGACCTTAGAAGGGAAACTTGGAGATCATCTATTATAATTTTCTTATTCTACAAATGAAGAAACTAGGACCAAAAGGGTAAAACGATTTGTTTAAGCTAACATAGATAGTAAGAGGCAGTACATTCAAGGAGGTTGAATAGAGAAAAATATTTGCAAATAAGTGTGATGCAAAAGAAGGACATAAAAGGCACAAAGCAGAAGTGCAGATCAAATGTTCTAAGAGTATTTGAGGATGGCAAAATCAATTTCTGTTAAGGGTTTGAAGGAAGACTTCATGGAGGAAGTGACACCTGATCTGAACCTTGAATGACTTCAATAGGAAGACATGAGGAAGGAGTGCATTCTGGGCTTGAAGGGCTACGTCTAGTCAGTGAGAGTAAAATGGATAAGGGAATATCCCAGAATCCAGTTTGGCCAAACCTGAGGACCTGGATGAAGGTGCTGCAAGTGTAGTAGAAAAGAAGGTTGTGAAAGTAGAATCAGGTTTGGCAGCTGATTGGATGCAAGACATACCAGAGTAAAAGACAATTCCAAAGTTTTGAACCTGAGTGACCAAGATGAAGGGGATGTCCTCAACAGAGACGTTGGGGGGGGGGTGAAGGAGAGATGATTTTTAGTGGGAAGGTGATTAAATAAGATAACTGGAAAATATGGAAGCTGGTTGGACTAGATGGTTTCCAGCACTATTCCCAGCCCTAATAATCTGTAAATGCATTTTTTGGTAATAGTTTATTGCTGGCCATGTAAACATATTAAAAATAAGAATATAGTTAGGAAGGAGGAAGGCAATGACCTTATATCCTGGGTTTAGTTTTGTTCCTCTGTGGGTTGTCTCCATTCATTTGCATTGAGGATCAAAACTTTGGGGAACTTCCTAGTAAAAACTGTAGGCCTAGTGAACCACTATTCCATAGAGGTCACATGAAATCAGCAGGGAAACATACTTAGCAGCTACTGTATTCACTGTACCTACACACCTGGAGAAGACTGCCTGTTCAGCAGAGACTGCAAGCATACAAAATAGGCCATGGAAGGTGAGGTTCAGTGAGAGAGGCTCAATGACATCCCTAGAGGACATTGGGGGGTATGAATTATCTCTGAATGCATGTGCGCTGGGCCACATCTATGTCTCTCTACAAGTTCCCCACATGTGTATACTGTTCCTACTGATGTGTGTATTTGTGGGACAATCCTTCCTAGATTTATAGAAGGAAATATATTGCTGTTTTTCTTATTATACTGTTTGTTTTGAACTACTTGTGCCCTTTGGCTGACTATAAAAAGTAAGCACATCAACGGGGGCTCATCAATTATGATTTTTGAGATGATGTATAGTTACAGTTGTATTTTGGACTTAGGCTGAACTAAGATGCTTACTCTGCAATGAAAATTCTAATTTTTACAAACAAACAATCATGAGATGAAACAAATAAGCTCAGTGAGTGGTAGAGCTTCAGGTCTCCTAATCATATTTTGTTGCATTTCACAAAATAGTCATTAATAGCTTTTCATAAAGTTCTAAAAGTTGAAAAGATATTTCCATCACAGCAGCAGCAACAATAGCAGCAACAACAATGGTTTTAAGAGGCTAGAGGGTTTGACTAGAAGAGCTGAAAAGAAACAAAATTTGTAATCGCCCTTTCTTCACTCCTGTCCCCTATACGCAACTTTAATTTCTTTTTTATCTTCCCTACTGTCAGGAAAGAATCTGTATATCCTTGAGGGGAGTTTGGAGTAGCAGGCAGAGGTTGAGGGCATGGGAGGCAGCATGGTACCATGGAAAGAAAGATGGATCTGGAGTCAAGAAAACTTGGATTCAAATTTTAGCTCTGCTACTTACTCTATGTGTGACTTTGGGCAAGTTCTAACAGCAATCTGGGCTTCGTGTAAAGTGTGAAATTATGGCTCCAGAATAGGTGACTTCAAAGGTTCTTTCCAATTCTAAATTTATGATCATGTGATTTTTTTTTGGGGGGTGGGAGTGGTAAAGACAAGTATCAGAAGCATAGATTGGGGTCCTAAGTCTTAACTCCAGCTTGTATCCCTGGAGAGGTGTGTTTAATGAAGTAATGCTCATTAGAAAGCCAGGCACAATGCCAGGCCTGTTTTGCTTCACAGGTTCTTGCTTCCATCCCACTTCAAAGACGATACCCTTGTGCCTCTTTAGGAACTGAGGAAGGGACTTAGTGGATTGTTGGGAGGGGAGTCACAACTCTTCCTTCCTATTTTTAGCCCTTTTTTTTGGCCTGGGAGAAGACAATTTTGTCAAGATGGGGCAGGGAAACTGATTCTTTTAGGGTGTGTTGGAAAGAGCACTGTTTGAGGAATCAGGAGACCCGGGATTCCAAAAATGCCACTGATGTGACCTTGGGTAAAACGAAGGGACTGCATTTAGATCATCGCTCTAAGTCCAATCCATATTCTGTTCTAGTCCACCAATAGAGGAAGAGCTTTTTCTGACTTGTTTCTGTCACCCAATGATCCCGATGAGCCAGAAAGTTTTTAGAAGCTGTGTTTAGTCTTTGAGACTTCATCTTTCTCTGATGCCCTGTGCATATTCTTAGGAATGTCTTGAAATTATAGATTTAGGTTAGTGGGCTCCAGTAGCTTCCTTGAAATCTGGATCTAATTGATATCCAGCTGGCTCAGCTCAAGCGAGAGAGAAGAAAAGGGCTAAAATTGTAATCCATCTAATTCAACTTCTTTTTATCTGATGTTTATGGGATCTTCAGATACAATAACATAATATTTTTATAGAGCTCACTTTGTGCAGGCATTGTGTGAAGCACTTTACATTTTTATTTCATTTGATCTTCATAACAACCCTGGGACATAGGTGCTATAATAATGTCCATTTTACTAATGAGGAAACTGAGGCAAACAGAAGTTAAAACCAAGGATCACACAGCTAGTTAGTATCTGAAGCTAGATTTGTAGTTAGGTCTTCCTGACTTTAGGCCCTGTGCTATATCTACTATATACCTAAATGTCCTCAAATATTTCAAAATTCTTTCTCTTTACGATTCTTAATTTCTTCCTCCTTTCCTTTCCTTTCCTTTCCTTTCCTTTCCTTTCCTTTCCTTTCCTTTCCTTTCCTTTCCTTTCCTTTCCTTTCCTTTCCTTTCCTTTCCTTTCCTTTCCTTTCCTTTCTTTCCTTTCCTTTCCTTTCCTTTCCTTTCCTTTCCTTTCCTTTCCTTTCCTTTCCTTTCCTTTCCTTTCCTTTCCTTTCCTTTCCTTTCCTCTTTCCTCTTTCCTCTTTCCTCTTTCCTCTTTCCTCTTTCCTCTTTCCTCTTTCCTCTTTCCTCTTTCCTCTTTCCTCTTTCCTCTTTCCTCTTTCCTCTTTCCCCTTTCCTTTCCTTTCCTGTCCTGTCCTGTCCTGTCCTCTCCTGTCCTGTCCTGTCCTGTCCTCTCTTCTCCTCTCCTCTTCTCTCCTCTCCTCTCCTCTCCTCTTCTCTCCTCTCCTCTCCTCTCCTCTCCTCTCCTCTCCTCTCCTCTCCTCTGTCCTCTTTCCTCTTTCCTATTTCCTCTTTCTCCTTTCCCAGGGTCACACAATTAGGAAGTGTTAAGTGTCTGAGACCAGATTTGAACTCAGATCCTCCTGACTTCAGGGCTGGTGCTCTATCCACTGCATCACTTAGTTGCCCCCTAAATATTTTTTTTTAAAGGCAACCAGGATTGAGTGACTTGCTGTCATAACTAATAAGTGACAGATCAAATATGAACTCAGGTCCTCCTGACTCCAGTGTGTCACCTAACTGCCCCTTGATTTCTTAACATTAAAAAAAAAAAAACCTTTAGTAATGGAGAATGGTACTTGCTTTGCATTTTGAAATCTCAGGGAATTCCTAGTGGTGGTACCAAATGGTGGAGTAAAATGAAGGGTTAAGCAATTTGCTCATAGTTGCCAAAGAAGTAAATTTTAGAAGCAGATCTTGAATCTGTGACTTCCTGATGCTGGCCAATTCTATACACACTATGCAATGCTATCTCTCATTTCCCTAAGATAGGGGAAGTTTTTAGGCAGTTTCTTTTCTTTCCTATAATTGTAAAATTATTGTAATTTAAGGTTTTAAGTTCCAAATTCTATCCTTCTCTTCCTTTTCTCCATCTCTGAAGTAAGTGTCAGGTATAATTTATACATATACATTATGTAAAACATTTCCATATCAGTCATTTTATATAAGAAGACAGCTAAAAGGAAAAAAAAAAAAAGAAAGTGAAAAAATAGTATGCTTCAATCTGTATTCAATCAATATCAATTCTTTCTCTGGAGTGGATCATTAGTTCTTTAGGTTTGTGATGGATCATTGTATTGCTGAGAATAGCTAAGCCATTCACATTTTTCATTGAACAATATTGTTGTTACTGTATATAATTCGCTCCTGATTCCGTTCACTTCAGTTCATGTGAATCTTTCTAGGTTTTTCTGAAATCAACTTGCTTGTTATTTCTTATAGAACAATAATTCTGTACATTCATATAACATAGCTTGTTTAGCCATTCCTTAGTTGATGAGCATTCCTTTGATTTCCAGTTCTTAGCAACTACAAAATGGGCTGATATATTTATTTGTACAAATAGGTCATTTCCTCGATTTTTAAGGTAGTTTCAAATCTCCCAAAGTGCTCTGAACTTCTGTTTTAACAACAATGGGGACTCCTCATCTATGAGGAACCAGAGTCTGGATCTTTTTCTCTGTCCTTTCCACTTTTTTCTAAAAGGGGGAAGAACTTCACTATGTATAAAGAGAGGATTCCAGGTGCTTCATCCTGAATGCCAGGACCATCCCCATTTTCTTGCTTCCAACCCACTCAAAAGATGACACTTTTGGTGTCTCTTGAAGAATTGGGGGCTGGGAGTAAAGTCACAACACCTCCATCTTCTTTATAGCTTTTTCCCTGATCCGGGAGAAGACAATTTTGTCAAAATGGGGAAGAGATAATAATTCTTTTAGCAGTGTGGTGTGTTTCAGTTCATTGCTAGAGGTGCTGAGAGATGAACACCTATCTCTGAGAGATAGGTTGGAAAATATGTAACTGTTGAATCAGAATGTAGGCTGGTCATTATTTTCTTAAACTTACTCCTGGCAGTTTGGGAAGGATAATGAATTTATGAGATTTCTAACATGAATATTTAGTAGATAGCTATAAGAAACAAACAGCAAGCATCTGTGAAATTGCCTAGTTTTTGTTGATTGTGTAACCCCAAAGTCCTTTCCTGGTGAAAAATTTCATTGGAGGGTTTCCCTTTAACATTGATGGAGGACCAGAGTTGAATCCATATTTCTCAGGTGTTTCCTCCTTTTAATTCATATGAAAACAGTTGAGATGACTTAATAACTAATCTTTGGGAAACTGACTGAGGCACAAAGAAGTCAGTAATTTTTTGTGGTTCCAAAACTAGCTAGTAAATGTCAGAGGTGAGATTTGAATTGTAGGTCTTCTGGACTCTACGTCCAGCACTAACAGTTTCATTGACCATAGACAGATGATAGATGGAAAATAGATAGGCACACACAATGAAAGAACGAGCATTTATTAAGCATTTTCTATGTATGAGATTGTAGTAAATATCGGAAACATAAAAACAAGAAAATACTCTTTTTTTAATAAAACAAAAATTTTTAATAGGCATATGTTAAAAATTAAGATAATACAAAATTGTTAATAGGCACACATTAAAATTAATATATAACATATAACACAAAGATTGTTAATAGGCACATATTAAAATTAACACATAATATATAACATAAAAGTGTTAATAGGCACATATTAAAATAAACATATATAACACAAAGGTTGCTAATAGGCATATTAATAAGGGCATTTTGGGTGGCACAGTGGCTAGAAGGCTGGTCCTGGCATCAGGAAAACTTCTCTCTGGTTGTTGCTCAGTTGTGACAGCCTTGTCCAGCCCTTGTTGTCCCCATTTGGCCTTTTCTTGGCAGAGATCTTCAAGAAAATACTCTTGAAGAACTTCCATTCTAAAGACAAAACACAAAGAAAAAAGGTGGAAGGGAGTAGAGAGTGAAGTAAATTACCTGGGCCCAGAGTCAGGAAGATCTGAGTTCAAATATGGTCTCAAACACATTGTGTGACTCTGGGCAAGTTACTCAATCTCTGTCTGGCTCAGTTTTCTCAACTGTAAAATGAGAATAATAATAACAAATACTCACAGTGTTGTTATAAGGATCCAATGAGATGATATTTATAAAGGGATTATCATAAAGCTTAGCACACATTATATAAGTACTCATTCCTTTTCCTTTCCTTCTGTAGGATCAAGGTAAATAATGGAGAATTGGAGCAGACTGGAGAGTGAGCTAGATGTGAAATGAGTACTGTGGCTGAGGATCCCCAAGATATGGAGATCCCAAAAAGGAACTGAGGTCAGAACCATCTGTAGATAGGAAAGGCAGCTGATGAAGAGATAGGGTATTAATTATAATAAAAATAGGCATTTATATAGGACTTTAAACTTACAAAGTGCTTTACCATTATTATCTCATTTTATCTTCTTAACAACCTGGAGAAGTAGTTGCTATCACTATCCCTCTTTTATATTTGAGGAAACTGAGGCAGGCAAAAGTTAATTGACTTTCCCAGAGTCATGAACATGGGTCTTCTTGACTCCAGGTACAGTGTTCTATTAACTGCCCAATTTAGCTATTCCAAATAAAAGTAATTATAAGTTAGTCTGAGTAACTATAGTATGAGTCACTATAAGCAAGAATGAGTAACTATAATAGAAAACAGAACATGAAAGTTCATGAGAGAGACAAAGTATTACTTCCTTAGCATAGGGAAAGATTACTTCTAGCTGAGAGATTTCATGGAGAAGAAAACCTTTGAAGGCAAATATGATGTTGCTAAATGAGATATTGGGGGTATTTTCCAAGAAGGTATTCTTAACCTTAAGTTAGAGTCAGGCTTTGACAGGCACACTCTTTTTAAAGATCACAAAATCAAGGTTAAGAATACCTTTTAATAAAAAAATTAAAACCCAGCCAGAGACAAAAATGAAAACAAATTCAGAAATAGGAAATCCTGAAATATAAGAGTAGAATTTGAAAGAAGTTATTTATGAGGCATAGATGTTAGAGCATCTATGGATAGAGCATGGGGTCTGGGGTCAGGAAAATCTGAATTCCAACTCAGCCTTAGGCATTTATTAGGTGTGTGACCCTAAGCAAGTCCACTATCACCCTCAATTTCCTCAATTGTAAAATGAGGATAACAGCTCTTACTTTTCAGGCTTATTGTGAAGATCAAAGGAAATAATATTTGCAAAATACTCATAGTACAATGCCTGGTACATAGTAAATAATATAAAAATAACCCACAATATTTCTTTCTTCCTCTCATTTATCCTTATAGTAACTTTATGAGCTAGATGCCATAGATATTATCCTCATTTTATAGAAGAAAACAGAGACACAGAAGTTAAGTGATTTTCTTATTGTTGCAATAGAATCTAAAAGGTTCAAGGGTAAGTAATCTAATTTGGCTGGAATAGAAAGAATATAAAGAGAGCTTCCTCTTTAGTTCTCAGAGGATCAGTGACATAATGAGAGTGATATCCTGACTTGTGTCCCTCCAAAGTCATCAGAGTCCTGTAGCAAGACATAAATCAAGACAACTGGTGGTGGCCCAGCACAGGAAAGTAGTGAGAATTAAGACAAATTTATATCTGGATCAGGTAGCAGAGAACTTTTTTGCCAGGATAAGAGACAGTTTGGAAAGATGATAGAGCACTGAATTTGGTGTCACAAAAAACCTGGATTCAAATATTGTCTCTTATACTTAAACTATATGACCAGAGAAAAATCACTTAAATTCTTGGAGCCTCAGTTTCCTTATCTATAAACTGGAATGATAATACCTTTGGTATCAACCTCAAAGTTGATATTAGGTTAGTGTAGAACACTTTGTAAACATCGAGGAACTAGATTTATTTCCTATTATTTCTTCCCTTGGCAATAGGGAGTCATTGGATATTTTTAAGAGGATGTAAATAACACAGTCAGATATGTGTCATAGAAAGTTGCAGTTGTTTGATTAGGGAAATTGACTTTTGAAGCAAAAAAAAGAGGGGGGGGATGTTTATTTCAGCTCCAATCAGAATATGAACAAAAGAAATCAATATTTGCCCAATAAAACTTGTACAGAATTGCAGTTATTTCCAAAGTCCCAAGGGTATTACAAACAGCAAGAAGAAATGAAAAGGCATAAAAATAAACAATGTGGTAGCCTTTAAAACATTATCAATCAGCTGCTTTGATAGGGGAGGAAAAATCCTTTCTTTCCTTTTCCTTGGCCTTCATCTCAGTCATTCTCTATATTTGTCTTGGGAACTTGAATTTGTAAGCCAGTACTGATTTGTGAGAAATGTTAAGCTGTTCTGTCTGAATGGAAGTTTAAAGAAGGCAATAGATTTAGGAGTATTTGGAGATTAGATGTGCAAAGAGGCAAGAACTAGGGTTATTGTTGTTGTTTCCAAAGAGGAAACAGTAAAGCAGCCATAGAGGAAAAGAAATATTCTAATATCATTGCTTAACTTAGGCCTCTAATGGAGAAGGGACCTTCTCCACAGGTTTGAGTGGGAGATTGGGGGCGGGGGGAGTGTCCACCTGCTTGTGACTCATTTTGAGTTTTCTTGGCAAAGATACTGGAGTGGTTTGCCATTTCCTTCTCCAGTTTGCTTTTACAGATGAGGAAACTGAGGGATGCAGGGAGAAAATGGCTTGCCCAGAGTCACACAGCAATTAAGTGTCTGAAGCCAGATTTCAATTTAGGTCTTCATGAGTTCAGGTACTGTGCTTTATCACTGGCTGCTTAGATGATCCTTTTTTGCACCTAATACAATACTTAACATTTGCTTAATTGAAATTAATTGATTTGTTGCATGATCAAGGGCAAGTCACTTAATATTTTGGAGTTTTTAGAAAGGGACTTTAACTTTAAAAATCCCTTCTATCTCTGTCATTCTATGCCTCCATAAGAGAGAACTATAATAGAATAATATGTAATCAAATGCTAAAATGAATGGGGTGTGGTACTAATTAAAGGAAGGAAGAACTCAAGGTCTGAATTAATTGGAAGAGGAGACCCTTGAAGTGTACTTTGAAGGGTGAGTGGATTTGGTTGGTCTGGGGAAGCATTTTGAATTGTTGAAGTCATGCCATGCAAAGCATAAAAGCTTCAGGTTGGGGTTGAATTAAGTACTTAGGTCCCATTCCTTGCTGTGAGGAACCAAAATATCAGTTTGGCCATATTGGGGGTGTGGTGGGGAGATAAGGCTGAACAGATAGATGAGGATAAAGCTATTGCAAAGAATTTTATGCCTGGCCAGTTTCCCATGAGATCCAGTCAGATTTGATAGCAATGTCAGCATCTCCCATGACATTTCCAAGTAAACTGTTTAAATCCCCTTGCCTGCTGTTAATCAAAATGCCACTGCAACCTGACACAGAGCCCATTATTTAGCATCTTTGAAATACTTCCAGACAGTTTTTTCCAGTTTATAAGGAGAAAGATTTTCTGATTGCCAGGATCATTTCTCGAAGAAATATCTCTGAAAAATTTTAACAAACATTAAGGACTAATTATTGTCAGGTCCAGAAGATACAATGAAAAGGGGGAAAGAGTCCTGGTCCTCAAGTGGTACCTCTACTCTAAAGGGAGAATCTATATCTATGTATTTTATATCAGAGAAATACATAGTAGATGAGAACTATAATCTCATAGGAGAAGGCACTAGCAACATTGAAATTCAGATAGGTCGCTTGAGTTGAATCCTATAGAAAGTCAGAGATTCTAAGAGGTTTTTTTTTGTTGGCCAGGATGTATTGATCATGTGAAGTTGTCCAGAAAAAAAATGTTCTTATTGCAAAGTGTCATCTTTAAATAAGTCTGGGGAAAATTTTTTTTTTTTACCATATTGAAAATGATCATCTTATCCCACAACTTTTGATTCTGAAGTTCAAGCTTGGCTTTGAAGGTAGCTTTAAAATAATTTCTAGCCTGGAGGTACACCCTAAATGTGAGGTTGGAATTCTGCCAACCCAACCCCTGGCCCAGTTTTCCTCTAATAATGGAGATGTTATTTCTAAATGCCCACCACATGCTGTAATTCTTTCTGCCACTTATCTTGATTTTGCCTGTTCTGAGCCATATCCCAGAAAGAGGTATATGCTTAATCTCTCTAATCAGTCAGGCCAGCAAGGCCAGAGTCCTCTCTGGAGGGCATGTGTTCTTTCAAGATTAGCCATTTAATTTCCACATGAAAAACCCTCTATACATTATGAATATAATCTACTAGCGCCACCATCATCATTGTCAACCAATATTTCTTAAGTGCTAACTATGTTTATGCAGTACTAAGTTCTGGGAAATATAAAGGGATTTTGAACCTACTCCCTGTTCTCAAAAGGACTTAAAATCAGTGGTGTGCTAGAATCAGCTCAATATTAAATTTGCAGTGTGAGAATTTACATTTTAGAAATCAGCAAATTAATGATTTATTATTTTGTTGATTGCCTAGACTTAAGAAAGTGATGAAATGTTAATAGTGTAAATTAAACTTAAAAGCATATCTTATGAACATTTTTTTCTGAAGAACTGGCTGTTAAACATTTGTTTGTGTACACCTGTTTGTAATTCAAATGAAAAGACAGGTCAGTTCAAATATGAAAATAGATAATAATTTAAAGCCATATATACTAAGCTCCAAATTAGCAACAGAGATCACAGGTGGTCTAAGAATTCAAAGGGAAGAGAGCAGTTATTGGGGCATAGGGGTGATTTTGCACTTAAGGAAGACTTTGTGGAGGAAATGGTACTTGAGCTGGATCTGGTATTTAAGGTAATAGATCTGGTGTTTAGGGTAAATAAACAAGAAATACGTAAAGAGTTTTTCAATCCAACCCAATCCAATCCAACAAGCATCTGAAAACAATTTATATATATAATATATATTAAACATTTTTCACAATTACATGTAAGTTTTAACATTTTTATTTTTTAAATGTTCTTCTTACCTCTTTTCTCCCCTCATTGAGAAGGCAAACAATTTGATATATAGATTATAAATATGCAAACATGATTTTCATGTAAGTCATGCTGTGAAAGAAGACAGATAAAAGCCCCCAAGAAAAATAAGTTTAAAAAAGTATGCTTCAATATGCATTCAGATTCTACCAGTTCTTTCTGTGGAAATGTATAGCATTTTTTATTATAAGTTTCTCAGAGTTGTCTTGGATTATTGTATTGCTGGGAATAGCTAAGTTATTCAAAGTTGATCATCATACAATGGTACTGTTATTATATACAATGTTCTCTTGGCTCTGCTCATTTCACTTTGCATCAGTTTATGTAAGTCTTTTCAGGTTTTTCTGAGAGCATCTTGTTCATCATTTCTTACAGTACAATAGTATTTTATCATGATTGTGTATAACAACTTGATAAACCATTTCCCAATTGATGGACATACCCTCAATTTTCAATTCTTAAGCATTTAAAAAAAGCATCTCCTGTCTACAAGGTCCTGTGGTGAATACTAGACACAGAAAGACATAATGAAAATCAATCTCCATCCCATATTCTGCCATGGGATACCAACAATTACATGGAGAAGTTATCCATATAATTAGGGGAGCAAGGATGTGCTAGCATCTAAAGGGATCAGGAAAGGCTTCTTTAGATGGTGGGATATTACCTGAAATTTGAAGGGACATATGGATTTTAGGGGGCATAGGTGAGGACATGGGGAATCATTCATGCAAAGGCATAAAAAAGGGGGAAGAAATACTGACTTAGGCCATATTGACTGGAAGATAAAGTGAACAAAGGGAAAAAAGTTTAATAATCCTGAAAATGTAGCTGGACCCAGATTTGGAAAGACTTTAAATTCTGGCTGGGGATTTTATATTTTATCCTAGAGGCAATAGAGAACTACTGAAGAATCTTGAGCAGGGGAGTAGTCTGGTCAGATTTGTTCTTTGGGAGGCTTATTTTGTAACTGTGTGGAAGGATTGAACCAGAAGGAATGATAGGAATCAGAAGTATAATTTGGAGGCTCCATGCAAGTGAAAGGATGAAGTCTAGTAGGGGGGCAGTATGAGCAAAGGAATCTACTTTGAGAAGTAGACTTGGAGAATATAGAAGAAATATATTTTCTATATCAGAGCATCTATACATATGGGACTAAAGAGGGATTTAAGAGGTCATGTAGATCAACTCCCTCATTTTACTGATGAGGAAACTGAGAAAAAAGTGATTTCCTTAAGATAAAAACCAAGATTTGACCCCAAGTCATCTGACTCCACTGTGTTTTGAACAGATACATATTGGGACTGACATGATAGAGCCTTAGGACAACAAGACCAGTTATTTATCACTTCCTCACTGCCACTAGTCTGGGACCTGCCTAAAGTCAGCTGGGTGATAATGGTCAGGGATCAGGGACGGAAGAAATGCAGGGTGACAACATTTTAGCCACTATTGTTCCTTTACTTTTGAAGAATTGATACGCTCAGTTTACAGGACTAAGATTTGGGCAAGAGCTTTGTTTTGAATCAGGTAACTAAAAGCTTTCATTGAAATAAACACAGCCAAAATTGGCTGTCTCCACTTTTTCATAATCCCTCTAAATCTCACCAAATAGTATTTATTTTTACACATTACGATTTGAGATGCCAGCTGCCTGATTTCCAATTTTGCCTCTGCTTGGTTAAACTCATCAGTTTCTGTCAGAGCCGTGTTAACTGGAAAAGTGTAAGATTTCTTACTTGTTCTAGCCTGATTTATACTTTGCCTGCCATGAGAGAGAGGGAAAAAACCCTAAACAATTCTACTATTCAGCCCTGTGAGGTAGTGATTTGGGTTACTCTGGCCATGGCAGGAAGATTAAATTCTGGGAGGCAAGAGTCAAGAACTCAATCAGAGTCTTGATACCCTTTCTAAGCTAAAAAAGAAAGGGAGAGCAATTTAAAAGGTCTATTTCCATGAGGTCATTTGGAATTGAATAATCTTAAGTCATTACTAAGAGAAGCTGGGGTGTGTCAGGGACATCTCTTAGCTTTTGAAATGGATGTCATAATGATCTACCTCATTCTCCCACATAACATCCCTTAACGTCTTCATCAGAGACAGAATTTCCGCTTGGGTAGAGCAGGAGTTTGAGCCAGAGTAGCCTCTCATATTAATATCATAGACTACTTCTTTTCTTTCCCTCCAGCAAACTTTTCTTTTCTTACTTGAAAATGAGGACATTCTCCCTTTTTCACTTTCTTAATGACTCTTTTGTCCACCAATAGCTTTCAAAGAGCCTGACAATAAATGTAAAAAAGTGGAGAAAATACTGTATTTAGTCATTTCTCTTTGCTCCCTGTGTTACCTTAAGCCACTCATCACCACCACCACCACCTCTCATTGCCCAGCCCTGATCTCAGTTCTCTGATCTGTAAAATGAGAACTTATTCTGATGAGCTTTTCTAGCTCTAGGTCTATGAAATAATGAAATATTCACCAGTCACAGCCAAGGACAAGTTTATGCCATCTTAAACCTATGAAGTCTAGATAAATGCTTTCTCTCTTCTTGTTTATCTAAGATATAAAATTTCTATTAACTACTTCCCCCATCCTTTTCAGTACAAAGGTCATTCTCCTTGGCAAAGAAATCAGATGCAAAAGGATTAAAGAACATTACCTTTTCTCTGTTGTCAGCTACCATTAACCTATCTACTCAAAGGAGCCCACTTGACCCAATAACTTAAAAACTCTCAAATCCTTTTAAAAATTATTGGGGAAAAATCATGGGAGACCTTTGGAATACAAGAGTGGAGATTACAAAGGCTTGGAAGGACGAAGGGGTTCAGATATGCATTTATAGCAGATCTTTTGACATCTTGGGAGACATTAATATCACTTGGGCTTTCAATTAGTTGTTCTGCTTCTCAATACATGACCTCAATACATCAATTTCCCCAATAATAAATGTCCTAGGACTGACATATAATCTCAAGGTGCCATTTAATTGCCCTTAGGCACACCATTCTGATTTTGTGAATCACTAGAAGAGGTACCTGGATGAAGAGGCAGCATGGCACAATGGAAAGAACATTCTGACTGTGGAGTCAGAAGACATGAGTTCAAATTTGCCTCTGACACTCACCTGATACTTAATCTGAGTTGATTTCAGTTTCTTCATCCATAGATGATGGAGTTTTATGGCCTCTGAGCTTCCTTTTAACTCTTGATGTGTGATCCCAAGAATATTCATATTAAAGAGATTAATTTAGGGTCACTTTTTCAGTTGAAATTTAGCTTGATCTTTTCTACTTTGAGGTAATCTTGGAAAAAATGAGCTAGGATTCATTGTTCTTATGCAGTAGACAAAGGATCATTTGCTCAGCAGAATGTCTTAGTCTGCACAATGTTTTTAATCCACTTTCTTTTTTTGATGATCCACTTTCTTTCTCATGAATGTCCCTGAGGAGCCTCTGTATTAGAAGCTCTGGTGCTATATAGTACAGAGGGTCTGGTGCTATTAGTACATCATCTGCAAAGTTTTACAGGTCAAATGAGCATCAGCAGAGATACCTTTTGTTGGATTGTATTTAGGATACTTTCCTGGATACCAATAAGCACAAAAATGACCATATCTCTCTATTTTATTCTTTCTGTGACAAATTTGGTTTAATTTTTCAAACACTGTTAATTTTGTCTTTTGGTAAGAACATAGAAAATGATCCTGATTAATCTTGTCAATTGTCATGGGAAATATTGATTATTTTCCTCTCAAATACCTGATAGCCTTGTTTTAACTTTTTCCCCTAGCAATATGAATGTAGTGATTTGAGCACTTCTATTTAGCCTAGATGCAGAAAGGATCCACTGGAGTGAAGAGGGGAGTGATATGGTTACATCAAAAGTTATGGAACATCACTTTGACAGCTGTGTGGATGATTTTTGAAAGCAGGGAAAGAATTGAAACAGGTGGACCAATTAAGAGGCCATTGCAGTAGTCTAGGCAAGAGGTAATGAGAGTATGAACTGAGGTAATGATTATGTTTTGTAGAGAGGAGGGGTGAGTGATAAAGTGTAGGTAGACATGGCAAGATGAAGCACTGACTGGATATATGAGTTGAGGAAAAGAAGAGAAATCAAGGATAATGCTGACATTCTGAACTTGGAAGACTTAGAAGAATAGTGTTACCTTCAACAAAAATGGGGAAGTTTGGTGAAGATCTGGGTTTGAAAGGAAAGAAAAATGAGTTCTGTTTTGAATATGCTAAGTTTGAGATATCCCTGGAACATTCAGTTTGAAATGTCTAATAGGCCAGTTGATGATGTGAGACTGAAACTCAGGAGAGAAATCTGTGAGGCATCAGCACAGAGATGATAATTAAACCCATGGGAGCTGCTGAGGTTACCAACAGAAAACTGTAGACAGAGCAGAGAAGAGGGTCCAGGACGGGGCCTTGGGGAACACTCATAATTAAAGAGTATGATATGGATAATGCATTAGTGGGTCAAATAATATTTTTTTAACTCTTATTATATAATTCCATATTACTTTTCAAAAGGAATGCAAAAATTCATCATTCCATCAACATTTAGCACACCAATTTTCCCACAGTTTTGGCAGCAATTTTTTCCATCTTTTAGCTACTGTTCAAATTTGATGAACAAAAGGTGATATGTCAGATTTAAAACTAATTTGCACTGCTGATTATCAATGCCAATCCATATTTTTCAGAATGTTTTCCACTGTTCTCCCCACTTTTGTACTACTTGGTGATTTTTGCATTGAAGCCATCAAGTTTGAAGGTATGCGGGTATATTTGTGTGTTTACCTACATATACATTTATGTTTGTGTGCATTTGTGTACAACTGTGCCAGTCGTGGAGGATCTTGCCAAATACTTTACAAACCTTCTCTACTTCTCCATCCTCAGTCATGGAAGTTGGTGCAGATGTTGTAATGAATAATGGTATCAATTTACTTTAGTATTATTTAGGTGAGATGATCCAGTGACTCACTTCTTTCCACTTTTGGGCTCATTATAATATTGACTTTGATAGGTATATGATGAAATTGACTCTATCAGTCTTTTGTTTGCTTATGTAAGAACCTCTGAGCTGTTCTTTACATTTAACCTGAGTCATGATGAAGAATTCAAATTTGACCTCAGACACTTACTGTGTGACCGTGGGGAAATCACTTAACCCTGTTTTTCTCGGTTTTCTCACCTGTAATATGAGCTGGAAAAGGAAATGGCAAAATACTCCATTATCTTTGCCAAGAAAACCCCAAAGAGGTTATTAAGAGTTTGATACAGCTGGAGCAATTGAAGGACAATCACATGTTTTCTGGTTTAATTGATAGTGAGAATGTCAATATTGGGAAAGAACACTAGATTTGGAGACAGATATGTCCCTGAATTCTGGTTCTGTTAGTTACTATCTATGTGTTACTTAACCTCTCTAGATCTCAGTTTCTTTGTAAAATGAGGGGTAAGGGCTCAGAATTGATTTTCATTTCTGTCTGTTTCAAGTTTCTGGTTTCAAGTTCTGGTTTATTTCATCCAATAGGATTAAATTTGATGGTGGTTGGACAAATATTTCACATTAAGAATCTTACAAGTTAATGTTTGTGTGCAGAACCGAGAATGGTGTTTCCTAGCACAGTCTACTTCATTTTTCACCTTTCTTTTGTCCATTTTTATAAAAATGAGAGGAGGTGCTGTTCAGGATTGTGGGAATAGGAGAAGATTGAAAAAGTTTCTCTGTTTCATATTGTTCCATGGTTGAAAAAAAATTCACTACCTGCTGGCCAACCTTCTTTTATTCCTTTGCTAGCTGGAAAACCTTTCTTTCCCTATGTCCTACTTATGGATCTTTCTGGATTTAGGGAATAAATTTGTTAAATGAAAGGCATAACATTATGTCATATGATCCAGATATTGGGAGGTCAGGGTTTCATAACAAAAATACATAGGCTCTTTTAAACCAAAAGTACATTTTATTCTAGAGGATCTAATATATTTGCCTTCTATTCAGATCTCCCAAAACATAGGCTAGAACATGGGGCCAGGAAGAGGAGAGTTCAAATCCATCCTTAAACACTTACCAGTTCTGTTCTAAAGTTGGCAAGGTTGTATGCAACCTTAGTGAGCATCTTAGAAAAAGGAGCCAGGGCTTTGGAAGCATATTTTCCATTTTAATGAATGAAGCTTCTTTCTCTATAGGCTGATGTCTTTCCAGCTCTAATTAATCTTATTTGGCCCCTGGGACCTGTGGCACTTTGCTGATTTTCAAGATTTGCTTCATTTTTTCTCTTTTCATTAGAAAGAAAGCCTAGTGTTAATGCATGCTAATAGCAGGAATACCACCCAGAACTTCCATAGCATCTGCTTGCCCTAGGAAGAGGGGTGTGTTAACAAAAAATAGTCTCACTAAGAGAAAGGAAGGTACAGCTGTCTATGTTCAGGGTTCTTATATCTATTCTTTAGTCCAGAATTGATAAGACCAAGAGATTTTTTGCTACTTTTCTTCATAGGGAACACAGACTCTGTAGTTGAGCCATCAGCTCTGCCAAGAGGGTGCTGAGAAGAACTGATATGGACAAAGGGAAACCTGGACTTTTCAAGATACTGTAGACATTTCCATAAGGGAATCATATCTATGACTCTTGTGTTCAACTCATATTTGTATTTTGCTGGTTAGCAATAGCATGCCTGATTTTTATCTCTTTATTGATGGATTTCCTATTTCATATCTGGCAAACTATTCTCACCTTAAAGTGTGCAATTGCCTAGTAGATATATCTGTTAGATAGAATCAATTTTTTTTTGGGGGGGAGAAGTGGAAGTAGCAATGGTAGTGGTCCATACAATAGCATAATCCCTATGTGACATGACATCACAGAAGATAGTAATGTAGTCATATCAGGAGGGCATGGCAAATCTTCCAGAGAATCCTAGTCCCCAAATCTTTGAGGATTTGGTGGAGCCAGGAAGGTGGACTTGGGGAAAGGCACCATATGTATGAATACAGTTGTATCCATTTTCTTCAAAGGATCATGAGAAATCTGAAGGCACTGAAAAGAGCTAATTCCACCCTCCTTTCCTCCATCCATGCTGGCTTCCAGAGACAAAGCCTATAGTCTTCCCATGCTAGTTACTATGTGATCATATGTGTTATCCTTTGATATGTGTGACAAAATGCTACTTATTACACTGACTGACCTTAGAATGTGTCCCTGGCTGTAAGACTGCTAGCTACTCAGGCAGATAATCAGATGATCATCTGTAGTTTGAATCAAACTTGGCATTTGCTCTCTATTTTTCACTCATTGATTCACTGGGCATTTAGTGAATGTCCAGTGGTTACAGAGCGTTGTATTTGACAATGTAGAGAGAATTTAGAGAAACTTCTGGTTTGGCTGAGAGAATTTAAATTGATGACCATAAATCATGTTTCTAAGTGGTACTTTTGGAATATGGAAAGAGAGTATGGTTGTCTTTACTGACCAAAAATTGTGTTACTACGTAGGCCGATGAGCCTACTTAAAATAACAAAATATCCAGAGGGAGAGGCTGGAGATAACATGGGCTACTTGAGTCAAACCACAGTGCTGTCCCTTTGACTGTCACCTCTCCTCAAACCTTAATAAAATATTAGGACTCTGAGCTCAAGAGTCTTGGGAATTGCAGTGCTCTCAGATCATGGGCAATGTTTCCAGCTCAAACTCTAGAGCCACCTTTGAAGAGAATAATCACTGTGTAGAAGGGATATATTTATTCTCCCCCACTACCATCACCACCACCACCAGTTGCTGCTGCTACTACTACTACTGTTGCCACTGCTGCTGCTGCTATTACTAACCAAATGTCCAAGAGCATTAAAAATGGCAGCATCCTTTAGACCAAGGCTTTTAAAAGTTTTTCTACTCTTTTCTCCTGAGAAAATTTTTACATGCCCTTGGATACACAAGTATATAAAATAGGTTTACAAATTAAATATTTACTGATAATAAATCATAATTTTTGAGATACCCCGCATTCAGTTAACAGACTCCATATGGGGTCAGTTAAGAAACTGGGCTTTAGACCACCAATCCCATATCCAGCCTTTACAACCACTGGGAAGCAACAAGACATGGGTTAGGAAATGTTTTAACAACTGGAGTGGGGCAAGGTGATGTATATACAACGTTTTATTTTTTAAAAATTTAATACTTTAATGTTTGATAAGTTATTTATATCCATTATTTCATTTGAACCTCCAAACAAATCTTTGAAGTTGGTACATTTTCCATATTTTTTAGATTGATATAAATAGGGTAGTTTTAATCTATACTTATTAATAGGCCCCATTTTTATGTATAACCTTTTAAGTTTAATCTGCTTTATTAACATTTTCTTAAGTCTAAGCAATCAACAAAACAATAAATCAAGCCCTGATTTGGTGTGATTGCCAACTCCTGAGGTACAAAGACTCAGTGAAAATTTAATCATCCTAGCAATTAGAGCTGGCCCTAGTATACACCTGGGAGCAACCCAGAAACAACCTGAGGTTGAGATAGGAGCAGCCTAGTCTAGGGCAGTCAAACCACTGACGTTACCTCAACCACTACTTCTTCTCAGATTCCTATAGATATAGTTTAGGACTTTTAACTCAAAGGACATCAAAAATGGCTATAATCTTATAAGTAGAAATAATACTAAACAAGATACATTACCATCTGTGGCAATACTCTAAGGGCACTAGAATTTGCCATCTGACTTGTGTTCTTTCCCTCATTAGAATGTAAGTTTTTTTTTTTTTTTAGAATGAAGTCTACCTGGTTTTTCTATTTGTATCCCTAGCACTTTGTAAAGTGCTTTGCTCATAGTAAGTGCTTAATAAATGCTTTTTCGTTTATTCATGCATTCATTCACTTGGAAAATCTAGGTTTAAATCATAGGATTTAGGGCAAATCAATTTTTCTCTTTTGCACTAACTTTTGCTATTTATAACAATAATCAAAGCTAACATTAAAATTAACATTTTGTATAATCATCTCTTTTGATCTTTGTCATGCTAAAGCTATAATTTACAATACCCATTTTACAGAAGAGGAAACTGAGGCACAGAGAGATTGAATGATTTGCCAAGGATTACATAGTTAATAAACTTCAAAGGAGGGATTTGATTTTAAATTTTCCTGATTCCAGATTAAACCTTCTAACTACTGGGCCACCTACCTGCCTCAAGAATTCGGGACAAACTATTTTTCCTTTTAAGTATTGCCCCTTGTTCTGCCTTGTTTTTCCCTTAATCCAAAGAGACTGGTCCTTGATGACTTATCTAGGTGTACACATTTTGATTAGCACCACTAAGTGCTTGCTCAGTTAAAATGACATATCAGTGTATTTTCCTTTCATTTCCAGTGCTGAGAGGTAAATGGGTAAAGCTGATTCCTCATTGTTAAATTGCAGCCTGTTTCTTATTAAAGGGAGTTGCCCCACATGGATATAAATGCAGAGAATGTGTTGTATCAGAGATAACCAAGGCTGCTGCTGCTTTAATGAAAGGGTACTGCAGTTTCTAGATAGCAAGATCAATCTAGCAGTTTGCTTTTCTGTTGTTCAGGACCTAATTTAAAAGACCACATATTTTGAGAGAAACCCCTATATTGGGATTTTTTTTTGAGAGGGAAACCTCTTAAGTACAAAAGATTTTGTTTATTTTTCTTCTATATTTTAGGTCTTATGCAGAGATGGGATAACATCAAAGTGAGATTTTCCTAATATGATTTGGTCTATAAGATGGAAAACTTTTCTATCTATATCCACTCAAAGAAATCAAAGACCAGTCTGAAACATTTTATTCTAAAACTAATCCTCCACTATAAAAACTCATCCTGATATTAAAAAAGAGGGAGGGAAGAGAGAGGATACTTGTTATTTTCTCCTCCTCTCCCCCCAAATTAAACAAACATGAGGTTCTGATCAAGAAAGCATGATTTTCTGGTACTGTGAAGGTGTAGTCAGGAGTCACAAAATCTATCCCCTTGCTTCAGGGAAGCTGTGCTCAAACAATTTCAGGCATTTCTTCTGTGTCTAGAGACCACAAGACAGAGGAGCATAGTGAGATAAAACTGGCCTTATGGACTTAAAAATCTGTATCCAAGTTTGTCTCTGACACATGTTGTATGACCTTTAGCAAATCCTTTAATTTCTCAGTGTCCAAAGCAACTTTGAGATTGTACCTCTCAGAGAAATAAACAAGTATATGTTAGTCACTGGTTATGTGCCAGATACTGTGCTAAGCCTTGAGGATACAACGATAAGCAAAAAAACTAAAACAGTCCTTGCTCTCTAAGGACTCAGGATAATGGAGGCAACAACATGCAAACAACTGTAATTAGAAGGTGGCTATCTGCATTCAAAGATGGAGTCCCTTATTTCATAGTTTTCTCTACAAAGGAGATTATAGTTCTGGTTCCAAGCATCTTGTGGGAATCAGTTCCCCAACTATATATGACCAGAAAGTATATTGTCTGACCTTAAGCAGTTGTAGAATTTTAGGATGAGTATAAGATGAAGTCTTTTCCATGTCTCTGCAGGACATTGATAAGTGCTCCATTATCCTTTTCTATAATCAACTAGAATTTATGGATTTCAACTCCTTTGGGGCAAAACTTCTGAAGGATGAGGAAATGGGTCTTGTTTAGGCAATGACAATCCAAATTGCCTTTGGCTTGTTTATTCTGGAGCCATATAGGTATTTGAGTTTGCTTTATCTGATACATATAGGGGAAGGATACTTGTTCTCACATTTGTGGGAATAATATTCCTAGGGTATCTTAAGCGTAATTTGTAAAGGAATAAAACATGGCTGGCTCAAATGGCTTTCTTAAATGGAAGTTCTGGGAGAAATGATTCAATCAGAAAGAGAGGTGGCAGATTCAGCGAGTAGTACTTCAGTGAATGAATTCCTGGTTTGGATGAAGAGGTTTTGGGGGCATAGTAGAGAAAGTCCTGATTACAGTTTGGAGAGGACTTGAGAGAGATAATTGGTTCTCCCCACCCCAAGTATTTATTTGAAGGACTGTTATATGAGAAATGGATCAGTTTTGCTCTTCTTGGTTCCAGAAGCCAGAATTATGAGCAGTGGGTTGAAATTTATGGAGAGAAAGATTCCTAACAATTAGAGCTGCTCCAAAGCATAATGGATTGTTTTTCCATCAATGAAGGTCTTCAAATATCCAGCTGTTTAGGAATGTTGTAGAGGAGATTTCTGCTCTTGTTTGGGTTAGATTAGATAACTTCTGATATCTCTTCTAATTCTGAGATTCTACTGTACTTGAAAAATGAAACTTACTATCTTGATCTTTTCTAGTATTTCTTTTTAAGACAAACTTTCCCTAGCTGAGAAATTCAAAATATTTGGAAATTTTTCTAGCCAATTTTGCTGGCAGGCCTATTCTGCTTCCTTGTGTTTAGAAAAGAGCATCTATTGAAGATCTTGGGTTATTGTATAGATTATCTGTCAACTTATAATCAGGAAATCTGGGTTTGAATTATTGCTCCACCATTAATTAGTTATGTGATTTATAGTTATTAATTGAATCTCTATAAGCCTCAGCTTCCTCATCTGTAAATATTTCATATTTATATATATTTCATATGTATATGATATATATAATATAATAATATTTCATCTGACTGTTCTGAGGTTCATTTGCAACAATTATAATCATTATCATTAGCACCATTCACAGAGTACTTGAAAATTTATAAAGCCCTTTCTATATGCTATCTCATTTGATTCCCACATCATTCCTGGAAAGAAGGTATTATTGTATGTAAAGTGCTTTGTATGCTTTAAAGGGCTGTGTAAATGTGAATTATTATATTGATATTGTGAGCAGAGTGAGGCAAAATATAAGGGTCTGCAATCTTTTTGTAAATATACTTATGCCCCAGAACCTGAATTTCTGGATTTTAAGGGATTTTCTGCAGGAATTCCTAATCATGTTTTGTTATGGATCTTTTTAGTAGCCCAGGGAAGGCTATAGACCCTTTCTCAGAATCATATATTTAAATGCATAAAATAAGATATATAGGATTACAAAAAGCCAATTATGTTGAATTATAGTTATAAAATTATTAAAAATTAAAATTTGTAGATCCTAATTAAGAAACTTTGTTAATTTAGTTACTAGGTTTAAGTAAAAAGCTCAAAACATTTGTGTCATTATAGAATAATCTCAATGGTTTTAAGTACTTAAGAGTTTTATCTTTCCCCTTCTTTATTCTCTGCTCTTTCCCTTATTTGCCCGATTCTTAGACAGTCCTTCCTCCAGCATCAGGGATATCATCCTACCCCCTTTCTTCCTTATAAGGGATGCTCAGGAGCATACATTTACATTTTTATGAAGTGCTTGGTTTATTATCCTAATAAATCCTTGTTTGGTTTGCTGAACGCAAGTAGTGGATGTTAAGAGTTTATATGGAAATTAAGGCATCACTATATCTTCTTAATTAGACAAATGTACACATAAAAAAAAAACACGTGTCTGCTGCAGGGGAAGTCAAGTTAGGTAGGAAGGGATTTTCCTTCAGAGTTGTTTTCAGAGGCCAATCTGGAGGGTGTTAACATTTAGGCTAAAGGCAGACAGCTCATCTCTAGTGAAGAGGAAGAAAATTGGACTTCAAAGGTCATCTGGTTCCATCACCTTTATTTTATTTTATTTAAATGTGTTTATTATTTGTTCATTAAGAACAAAATTAAAAACAGTTTTTTGGCGTTCCAAATTCTCTCCCTCCCTCCCACCTTTCTCTTACTAATCGAGAAGAAAAGCAATATAATATCAATTATGTAAAATCATGTAAACCATATTTCCATATTAGACATGTCACACAAAAAAACCAAGAAAAATAAGAGAAAATCTTCAACTTTCACTCAGAGTTTACCAGTTATTTCTCTAGAGGTGGATTCCATCAATTTTCTTGCAACATTGTTTTGATTGTTGTAGCTAAGTTTTTCACATTTGATCATAATTATACTATTGCTGTTACTATGTACAATAATTTCTTGGTTCTGCTTGCTTCACTTTGCATCAGTTCATATAGAAAAACATAGTTCCCATGTTTTTCTGAAACCATTCTACTTATCATTTTTTATAATACAATAGTATTTAATTACAAGAGATAATTTCTGGAGGGTGTCAATGGATAGAATGCTGGACCTGGAGTCAGGAAGACTCATTTTTCTGAGTTCATATTTGACCTTAGACACTTATAGCTGTATGAATATGGGCAAGTCACTTTGACCTATTTGTCTCAGTTTCCTTATCTAAAAAATGGGCTGAGTGAAGAAATGGCAAACCCTTCTTGTATCTTTGCCAAGAAAACCTCAAATGGGATCATGAAGAATGGAAAATGATTGAAAAATAACTGAACAACAATATTCCATTACAATTCTATGTCACAACTTCTTTAGCCATTCCCTTATCGATGGGCACATTCTCAATTTCTTATACTTTGCCACCACAAAAAGCTGTTATAAATTATCTGCATAATATAGGTCTTTCTTCTTTCATCTTTTTTTGAAGTACAGACCTAGTGTATTGTGGGGTCAAAGAGTATGCAGAGTTTTATAGTCTAATTCCAAATTGTTCTTGAGAATGGTTGAATCAGTTCACAACCCTACCAAAGTTCATTAGTCTACCTATTTTTCCTAATATCTTCTAACATTTGTCATTTTTGATAGCTGTAAAGTGATGCCTCAGAGTTGCATTTAATTGTATTTCCTCAATGGTGATTCATAATTTTTAAAAAATATGGCCATAGATAAGTTTTGATGTCTTCTGAAAACTTCCTTTTCATATCCTTTAACAATTAATCAATTGGGGAGTGACTCTTATAACATTGACTTAGTTCTCTATATATTTGAGAAAAGATTTTATTAGAGAACTTTTCTGCGGATTTTTTTTATCAATTCATTGTATATGGTACTTAAAAAAAATCAAAACATGCTTTCCTTGATTATCTTTTAATTAAGTCTACTTTTGCTTTGTCCATGATCATGATTATACTCCCCTACCTTTGAAAAATTTTCACTTTGATTTTTAACTTTTATTATGCCAAAGCACAATAGATTCTGCTCCATTATTTTAACTTTGTGTATGTGTTTTTCTTTTAAGTTTGTCTTTTATAAACAACATTTTGTTATATTCTGTTTTCTAATACATTCTATCTGCTTCCATTTCATAGCAACTTCTCTTTTTCACATTTAGTTATGATTACCAACTGTGTAGTTTCCTCTAGCCTATATTCTTCTGTATATCGTTTTCTCTTTCTTCTTAGACAAAATTCTGTTTTTCTTTTGATCACTGCCTTCCTTAATCTGTTCTTCCTTTTATCATTCTCTTCTTTCTTTGATCACTTTTCCTTTCTATTTTCCTGTTGAGCAAATTAAATTTCTATATTAAATTGAGTGGACTATATATGTGTGTTTTTCCTTCTTTGAACCAATTATGATGAGAATGAGGTTCAAACATTCTCTGCCACCCCCTTACATCCCAATTACTGTAAACCTCTTTTATATAAAATAATTTCCCAAGTTTTACCTTTTTCCTACCCCTTTTCCCAATGTGTTACTCTTTCTCATCCCCCCTTTTTTGAAATCATCCCAACACCATCAAATTACATCTGTGCCCCCATCTATGAAGATTGCTTCTAAGGCCTTTGTTAATGATAAAGTTCTTAGAAATTATATGAATTATTTTCCCATATAGGAATGTTCAAAATTTAATTTTATTGACTTTCTTATGATTCTTCTTCATATTTATCTTTTAATGCTTCTCTTGAGTTGTGTGTTTGAATGTGAAATTTTCTATTTAGCTTTTCATCAGAAATGCTTCTAAGTCTCTATTTCATTAAATATCCATTTCCCCCATGAAGGATTATATTAGTTTTGCTAAAAAGGTTATTCTGGTTGTAATTCTAGCTCTTTGCCTTCTAGAATATTATATTCTGTTATGGACCAGAACTTGAAAGAAGGTACTAAGTGGAATTGAGAAGACAATGGTTAAATCTGGTTTAGCATTGATTTAATCCTACAACAAATAATGATTTCCTAGTGATATAATGATTGGTTTATATTCAGTGTGGCGCATATAAGCAGGAACTGAGCCACAGAGAAGAAGCTGGTCGAGGGAGAGAAAAGAAAGGACTGGCTGCAGGAGCTCTAGCTCTTGGAATGAAAGAGAGAGATAGGCCTCTAAGAAAGCTAACCGGGCCCCAGGAAAGGAGACAAGACTGATTTAATAGTCCCAGTGACAGGTCTCTGTTCCTTTGCAGCCACAAGCATGAGTCCTTTCCGGATCCTTGAATTATGATCAGATTCCATGCTCTCCTATGGCCTCAAGGGCTGGTGCTCCTCTCTGTATTCAAATTGATCTTGGCCACTGCTCCCTTTCAATTGATCATAAGTACTCTTCTCTATCCTGGAATAAAACCCAAAGCTGCTTTCTGGTAATAGAAATGCCAATCAGAACTAGCTTCACTCAGGGTCAGCAAAAGATCCCCAGTAATCTCTTTCTGGCCAGTTATCTAACCCCTTACTGTCTCAGACAGATAGATCCTGAAGCTACTGCACCACACTGTTGCAGCTGCTCCCAGTGCCCATTGTTGGTGCCGCCACTGCATGCATTCTGGATCAGCTTCCACTCCAATGCCAAAGTTCCCAAGGTGTCTTAGATTGGGAAAAAATGTCTCATTCTGACCTTTTGTTGGTTTAGATGCTCCAAAGTTTAAATTGAGATGCTTTTTGAAAGTTTTGGGAAGAGAAAGTTGAGATAGTTTGTCTAAACTGCTACCTTTAATCCACCATCCCAATCCCTTTATTTTACAAATATGAAAATTGAAACAGAATGAGGATAAATAGCTTGCTTAAAGTCATAAAGGAAGTTAGTGGTAGAGCAGAGATTTGAATCCAGGTCTTCTGACAGATCCTTGCTTTCTGCATTGTCTTAAGCTGATTGCCATTCAGGAAACCTCCTTCCAGCTTCTAAGTCCATCACTGAAAGACTTTGGGTAAGTTTTACTCTTGATAAGGCCTCAGTTTCCTCTTCTGTAAAGGAGGAATAATAAAATTTATGTTACTTCTCTCATTGAGTTGTCACAAAATTAAGATAATGACTTTAGATCGTAGAAATGCTACTTACCATCTGCTCACTCTCTCTCCTTCCCTCTCCCTCTTTTTCCTTCCCCCTTCCTCTCTCTCTTTCTCTCTCCCTTTCTCTCTTTCTCTCTCCATCCATCTCCTTCCCTCTCCCTCTCCATCTCTCTTTCCCTCTCCTTCTACCTCTTTTTCACCCTCCCTCCCTCCCTCTCCACCCTATCTGCATTTACTAATTTTAAAACCGTTAAACAGTTTATAGCAGAAATTCTTCACAAAATAGACAAGGGTATTATGGACCGTCAGATGAGCAGATTAATCTATTCATTTAAAAATACTGGAATTCTGAACTATTTGATCATTGATTTAGAACTGGAAAGGATCTTAATATTATTATTTCCCAACCCTTTCAACTTACAGAGATGGAAACCAAAACCTAGGGATTTTAAATGATGTCATACAGTAACAGTAAGGATTTGAATACAGGTCCCTTACACCCTCAAATTCAGAGTTTTTCCTTGTCACGTTCGGAGTTGGGTTACTTAGTTGCAATTATATCCTTACTGCTCTGGAACTCTCTGATACTGTAACAAGCATTATTGACATTGGTAACCCCATTTTTCTGCACTTATTCCATCTTTCCCTTCAAAAGTTTTATCTCCTTGGTAGTTTGACTTGATTCTCCAACAGCAATACAGCTCACCCTTGTTCCAATTCTCATATGTATTACTAGGTATCAATTTGCCTTAATTTGTCATGCAACCACTATATCTTCCATCCCTGGACTATATTGTCATTTTTAAAAAAAATTATTTTTCTTGCCTTGATTCTATTTTCCAAGTAATCCAATGAGAGGGTCTCCAAGTTGGCTGCCATATCATCCTTTTTTTTCCTCAGGATATAATATCTCATAACAAATTGAGCCAGTAGCAACTGTATCTCATTGTTTTTTGATTTTTAGGTATGGTGTTATATTATTACTTTACTTTGTAGTATCTTGGGCATATATCTATAGGAACATCCTAGAAACTACTTTATGTAGTTATTTATAGAAATAAGAAGTCTCTTTCTCTTTCTCTCTTTGTTTGTCTGTATCTTGGTCTCTCTCTGTCATTCTCCCTGTCTCTCTCTGTCTTCCTCTCTGTTTCTGCGTTTCTCTGTCTCTCTCCTCACTTTCTCTCCTTCTTGTCTTCTTTTTTCCCTCCTTCCCTCCAATGGAGAGCTTTTCTGAAGTTTATTTGGTGGGGATTCAAGCATATACATGAAATTAGTAAAAACAACAGCTATCATTCATTTTTTGAAGGAGAGGATTAGAAATCCTTAGGAATTCTTTTTACCAATTTGTATCAATGCATTAGTTAGGCACCAAGACTTGCCCAGGGCTACATAGTTGGTATATATCAGGAATGGGACTTGAACCCAGAGCTTCCTGACACCCACGTCAGCTCTCTGTACTCTTATGTATATCCCTTTTTTCATTTCTATAGTTCTTTATAAAAGTTTAGTAAATGCTTTCTTTTCTCATATCCATTTTGTGAAGTAGATATTGATCACAACTTTTCAGTATCTATGATAACATTTTTTTTTAATAATCCTGACATTCAGGTAAATTGCAAATCCTCAGTACCTTATATTATGAACTTTATAAGATAGTTTGGCTAAAAATATCATTATCTGGTGCCCAATTCTCTGGTGCTGAGCCTCCCCAAATCTAGCAAGGTTGTTTCTTGGGCAATAGATCTATGTGTACTCAGTTGCTGGACCAGTGTTCAAGAGTAGGTAGGCTCTGACAGAGCCTGTTTTTAGATTTTCTATAACTATTAACTTAATTATTACTACTTTAAGTGTGCAATCCCTGAATAATAACTAGTGATTGGACACAATTCTGGAGGAACACAATTGTGTAAATCTAGACATTCTCTTTATAGGAAAAAAAAAGCAACCCAGATGACAAAAAAAAGGGGCAACTAAAAGGAGGACTGAGTTCACAAAAGAAGAAAATAAAGACTCTGTCAGCATTAGTTTTCAGGAAATATCATTTTATGTGATATTTGGTTACCTTCTATTTCATGGCTCATGACAGTATTAGCAAAAAGACCATATTGAAAATAATTACAATTTATGAACCAATATCACCTTCAGAGATGATGGGGTACAAGGAACTTGGATAAAAGTCTCCAAATTATATGAATACATACTTTAATATTAATTGACTTTAACCTGAAATTGAATATAGAGGAGAGCATGGAAATTTATGTTGGAAAATATGGTTCAGGGAAAAGAAGTTAGAGAGCAGAAAGATTCCATAAAAACTTCACACATATACATCATGAATACTTCTTTTGAAGAGAAATGGGAGAAGACAGATATGTCATACATCAAATAACAAAATAGAAATTAATTGTATTTTAACAATCAGGAAAGAATAACTCATTACTGATATGAGAATAATTTCTGAATAAATCATCTAGGCACAATCAGATGACTGATTTGTTAGAGTAAAGACAAAAAATTAGAATTAAATAGAATTTAGAGAATTAAAGAGAGAAATAAAAATGAGAAAGTGATGTATAAAATTAAAATAATTCCAACTTGACCTATTTAAACAAGCTATTGACACCAAAAAATGGGAAATGAAGAAAGGAATTCACATGGATCATGACCATTTCATAAAGTTTAACCAATGTAAATCAATTGTCTAGAAGAGAAGAGTAAAAGAACCTAGAAATTGTGTCATGCAGCAGATATTTGAACATTTTGGCAAATAGAGAAATATATAGCCAAGGACAGTACTGATTTAGGATATAAATGTATTTGTAAAATCACAGGGATAAAAATAGTGGAAGATTATGAATCTTATTACTTCATAAAACAGAGAGAAGCAATGGAGGAAGAAAATGTTAAATGAAAACTTAACAATAGACTCAATTAAGCCAGATCTTTCTAGAGATATTTAAAAATGAAACTGGAATAAGACTAACATAAAAAATGAAAAAGAACCACAATAAAAAAAACCTGTTTTCAACACTGGAGCTATCATATTTGGGCTCTAACATCATAGTTTCTGGTGTGCTAAGTACATCTGAATAAAGAATATTGAATAAAGAAGTAGAAATGGCACTGAAAAAATAGAGATCGGTAGATGAAGTATAAATAGAGAAAGTATATGATGAAGAGCAGTATAATTTTAGGAGATTGATTACTCAGGTATCTGAAAGGTGCTGAAGACATCAAATATTTATCAAAAAACCATAGACCTTATTATCATAAAAAGGGGAAAAAGAGAATATCAGCAACTACCCACTATATCCTTACTTTATTAACTATATAAAATAGGTATGAGAATAATTTACACACTTAGTGAAGACACATTTGATAAAGGTTTGGACAATCATCAGGCATAGTTCTGAAACTGATATTTTAACACAAACCACACCTTTTCAGTCCCACAGTTGACTAAAAGATTCATATAATACAAGACTCCTTTGTACATTTTTCTTGTTGACAAAAAAGTTATTTATCAAAAGCTTGCCTTAAAACCTCTTTTCCCACAAGGTCTTTCCTATGCATATGTCAAAATCATAAAAGATTTCTTGAAAAAAAATAACAGCAGAGATAACTTTATCTGATTACCTTTTGATTATTATTATCAGGCAAGTCATAAAACAGTGACATAAATGTCAGCTAATAGTGTTGTTGGCTATTGTCATGGAGACTCTCCAAGGCAGTGTCCAAATTGATAGATGGCAAAGTCCTCTAAAATTCAGAAGTACCTCCTTGAGTGCTGAAAGAAGATTAAAATATAATTGGAAAATGTTCAACAAAATAAACAAAATACAATACCACATTTAATTTGTGGTTTTCTAAGTCAATATGGAGTTCACAGAAATCCCTTTCTATTTGAATTTGATGTAACTGATAAGTGATCTTGTTTCTGGATGACACTGTGCTGATTCCATCAATCCTGGGGACATTAACCTCATAAGTTAGATATAATCATGCAAAAAGTTAGGCCAAAGTCCACAGAGGAGAAGCTAAATGAATAAATTAGACTAATTGTTTGAACTATGAGATGCAGTTGGGTGAATAATACATATAACTTATACACACATATAATAAAGTTATATTTATGAAATGGCATATATTATTTATAGCATATTCACAATACATAATATTTAAATATAATATATAGCATAGTATATTGTGTGTGGTACAATATTGCATATTATATTATAAATTACAAATATAATCTTCATATTTATGAAATTACAAATTAGAATAGGATATGTCAGAACATTTGCTCCATTGGCATTTAAATAATTTTCAGAGTTACAGAAGCATTTGTAGAGCTATGCACATAGTGTCAGAGGTAGGACTAAATTTCATATCATTAAATTACAGAATCTTAGAGTTTGAAAGAGTCTAAATGACCATCTATTATAATTTAAATTGGGAAAAGGTTCCTTTCTACAATACATTTGATAGATGGCCATAAAATTTTTGCTTGAAGAGAAGATTCATTGACTTTCAAAGAAGTCTATTCTACTTTTAGTTTTAGATGGCTTTTCACTACTCAAAAATTTTCCCTACATGAAGACTAAAACTGAATCTTCTACTTCATTTGAACTTGCTTTTTAACTAAGTATATCAATTAGTACATTAGAGCCCAAATACAATAGTTTAACTGTCCTCTATGTTGAAAACAGTTTTTTTTAAAATTGTGGCTCTTTTCCATTTTTTATATTGGTTCTCATTGCAAGTTTATTCTTAAGTTATCTCCAGAAAAATCTAGCTTAAATGGACCTATTGTTAAGTTTTTAATTAAAAGTTTCCCCCTACATTGGTTGGTCACTGTTTTATAAGATTTGACATTGAACTTTGAAACTTCCACTTATTCCTCTTACTTCTACCTAATATCTTGTTCATTTGAAAACCTTTCATATATTTGAAAATAGTTATTTTGTCTCTCCAAAGTCTTCTTTTTCAGTTTACAAACCTCCAGTTCCCTTGTTATCTTAGTTCCCCTCTTCTGCATGTTTTTCAGCTCCATGGTATCTAATATTCAGTGTCTAGGATCAAACAAAATAGTCCAAATGAGGTCTGACTAGGACCGAACTACAATGTGTCTATCATATCACAATCTTATTCCTAGCTTTTTCAGCTACCTTATCATGTCATTGCCTCATATTAAACTTACATTTCACCAAAACCTGTATCTTTTCCTGGTGAGATAAGCTAGCTATGTATCTTCCATCTTTTTGTTAAAAGTTGATTTTTTAAGCCCCAGATCCAGAATTTACATTCATTCTTATTAGATTTTATCCAAATAGATTTGGTCCAAATGCCCTAACATGCTAAGACTTTTTTAATCTTGTCTCTTATCTGTTATGTTAACTACCTCCTAGCTTGGTGTCATTTGAAAACATGAAAAGCAAGTTATTTGTGCCTTTATTCCATATAACAAAAATGTCACATAGTATAGAGCCAAACATAGATCACTGGGCACTCCATTAGAGACTGCTTTGCAGGATGTCATTGAATCATTAATGATGACTTTTTGGGTCCAGACATTCAACCAGCCCTGAGTCTAATAACCTGTACTATTTTTCAGTTTAAATTTCTTCATCTTTCCCATAAGAATAGCATGAGAAATTTTGTCAAATGTTTTGCTAAAATCTATCTATACCATTCCTCTGATCTGTCAGTTTTCCAATTCCATCAGAAAAGAAAATAATATTAGCTTGGTTGCCATCTTGCCAGTCTGGATTACATCTTCCAAGTACTTCTATTAGGTAGCGTTCCAATTGGCAGCCACTTTCCAGTTGTATTTTTTTTCCCTTCAAGCCCAATGTTCTTTCTATGGTTTCACCATCTTTCAAATTCCCCAGAAAGCAATTCAGGCCCTTCATATAATTGGAATCCCAGCAGAAGAATTATGTTACTTTTTTTGTGGGGAGAGAAGGGTATAATCTTTACACACATTAGATCTCTGCTTTTGGCCCGATTATATTTATGAATGAATGAATTAATGAAAAAAATTGTTAAGTATTTACCAAGCAAGATAGTTCTTATTGTCAAAGAACTGATGCACAGGAGGCCACAGATGGTAAAGATTTTCTTTAGTGTTATTTCCATTGTTAAAACCTCATCTTTTTCTAACGTTGAACCATTGCATGGTGCTAAGGACTTTGATGGTGAGCCATCTGGGTCTTAAGTAGTTGTGTCTTCTCGCAAAGAATCAATCCGTCAATATACATTTTAGGTGCCTAGTATGTGCCAGGTATGGGGCTGTAGCCCCTGCAGAGGCAGTTTCTTGTATAATGGTTGCTTTCTTGGATATTGGCTGTGGGCACTGGCCTAAAAACAGGTTCAGTGATCCAGAGTGGTTTGCTATTCCTCAGACTCTTGGGCTTACTTACTCATCAGTGTCAGCTGGTAAGTGGTTTGTCTTAGAGAGGCAAGGAGGATGGATTCCTTTTCTTAATTTTTTTGGTTGATAAATTTACTGATTAACAATAATAACTGACATTTACATAATGTTTTACTATTTTATTTTTTATAGTACTTGCCAATTTCTTTTTTTTTACATGTTTAATATTTTATTTTTCCCAGTTATATGTAAAATAAATTTTAATAATTGTTTTTAAAGCTTTGAGTCTAGATTCTCTCTCTTCTTTCCCCCTTCTGTTGAAAAGGCACATGTGAAGTTATACTAAACATTTCCATAAAAGTAATGTTGCAAAAAAACCCATAGATCTTGCTCCCCCAAAAAATCCTCAAGAAAAAAAAAGTAAAGAAAGGCATGCTTCAATTTATATTTAGACAAAATCCATACCATCTGGTATGGGTATGGATACCCATACCCATGGGTATGGGGTATGGATAACATCTTTCAATAAAAGTCCTTCAGAGTAGTCTTGGATCATTGTATTGCTGAGAATAGCAAAGTCTTTTATAGTCGATCATCCCACAACAACAGTACATTTTACTCTGTATGAATTCCAGGTTTTTCTGAGAGCATCCTGCTCATCATTAAATATATATATATAACAATAGTATTTCATAGTAATCATACACCACAACCTATTCAGCCATTCTCCAATTGATGGACAACCCCTCAATTTCCAATTGTTTGGATGGGCACCTTTTCTACAAGAGTTATTTCTCTTGCTGATGTTTATGAAGGGGGTCGCTGTTAGAAGCAGGCAGAGGAACTGAGGGGGTGTTAACTATTTTCAGGACCCTTGAACACAAGATGCTGAATTGTCTCTCCTAGGGTGTGAGAGGAAATTATAGCAGAGATTTGATTTGCTTATCAGATATTTGTTGGAATAAAATGAACACAAATCATTTTAGAACCATTGAATGAATAAGCTAAAAGTTTTTACATTCATTCTTTTTTACACTCAGAACCTCACACTTTTTGTTGTTATTTTCACATTTTTTACATCTGGTGTCTTGTAGCAATCCTGTGGTTCTAATTGCTTTCTCTTTGTAGGCAATATTTAGTGGGGCAGCTAGATAAATTACCCTCTCAGTCCTTACCTGCCTCCTCAAATATTATATAAGAATGAATGGCTGCGAAACCCCAACAGTTGTTATACTTTTTTTGGTTTTGTTTTGTAAAATAGAAAAGAAAGCTTTACTTAGATATCTCCTTGTTCTAGTACCATCCTTGGGAAAGTAATTAAAGATGTTTCTCTGGCATGAATTCAAAGCTCATAGATTTATTGTTATTATTATTTGGTCATTTCAGTCACATTTGACTCTTCATGAACTCATTTGGGATTTTCCTGCAAAGATGTTGGAGTGGTACTTCATTTCCTTCTCAAGCTCACTATACAGATAAGGAAATTAGGGCAAACAGGGTTAAATGACTTGCCCAGAGTCATAAAGCCAATAAGTATCAGAGGCTGGATTTGAACTCATAAAGTTAAATCCAAGCCACTTATCAATTAACTGCCATAGGCTAATAAGAATATATATGTGGATCTAGACGGGACCTTAGAATCCATCAAGTGCAAGGGTGAGGAACCTTTTTTTTTTCCCCAAGAACCATGAATATTTATAACATCATCCATGCGCCAAACAAAACTATCAACTTCTAGAACTCAAGCAGTGGGAGGTTGTTGTACTTTCAGCTCATTATTGCTTGCAGATGTCTTAGTGGGGCCAGACCAAATGATTTAGCAGGTCTAACATGGCCTGCAGGCTAGACGTTTCCCACCCCTGATCTAGTGTAACCTTATTTTATAGATGATGAAATTAGACCAAGACAGATTTTATAACCTGTCTAGGATCCAGCAAATATCTAATGTGAAATTTGAAGCTAAGTTTTCCTGATTCCAAGACTATGGGATATTTAAGGAAGAAGTATATAAATAGGGAGATGGGTCTTCCACATCATTCCAGGACTTTGTCAGAGCTAGGTTATATACCTTAGGTGATGATGTGGTACAATTTGGAGGTATCTGTTCCTTCAGAGTTTGGATTCTGTATCCAGTTTGCTGCATTTTCTTTCCACATAGTGGCTTCTTCTGGAGTCATCTTACAATAAAATTCTCTCCTGTGAAAGACTTCTTGTCCCTTGCTTGTTTACTGACACCTGACACCATATACGACAGATGTGAGCCGGGCCGAGTGGAAAGGGAAAAGTTTGGATCTGAGGCTAAGTCACAGAAAGAAAATAAAACAGCTATTCCCATACCTTAAACATGCTTAGAATCAGGATGAGCTTTCCCCCAGAGGGCAATGGGGCTAGAGGCCTTCACTTCTTCCTGCTATCTCTCTCTTCTGTAACTGTTCTCTTTAGTGTGCAGACAGATGGCATCTTAATAGCTCTCAGAGCCAGCTGTGTTCTGGCCGCCTGCTTGGAGGGAAGATTGCCACCCAGTGGGAAATGTATTTCCCTGTTTACTACTTTCCGCAGTCAACGCTTGGGCTGCAGTGACAAATGCTCTCTGACACCTGGTTTTGGGGAGGGAAGCCATCTTGATCTTCCTGAATTATTATGGGGTTCCCTATAAGACCTGTCTCATGTCAGAATCTCCCCGAAGACAGGAAGATGTGTTTTTATTTGTAAGGTTTCTAGTTAAACAAAATGGACCCATATCTAGTCATTATAGATTTCTTCTATATTTAGAGCATTTTTTAATACACTATAAGAAATTAGAAGAAGTCTAAGATATGGCTTGGTCTTTTTTCCCCCAACAAATTAGCTATTCAGTTGGGTAGAAAGAACTAATAAAAGGAATATAGAGAATAGATAATGCACTTAAACGCTCTAGGCCTCAGTATCCTGATTGGCAAAATGAGAGGATGGGACAAGTAGTTCTGAAGGATACTTGTATTTCTAAATTTTCTGATCCTTAGTGTTAAATTTGACATTTATATACATGCATATATATAAAAAACATATATAACACATTTATATATATGAGAGGAATTAGAGAAAGAGAAGAATAGAGTCTGAAGGGTCAGCAGCTTTCCAGGACACAAGGCTCTTATTGAGAAGGTATGACTTTAGCTAGAACTGAAAAGACGGAAAGGATTTAGTTAAGTAAAGTAGAAGATGGAAGGTGTTAATAAATTTTATGATCCATAAAGGCAAGGGCCATATCCAAACATTCAGCTTCAGCAAATATACAGTGAATAGATATGAACATATATAAATTAGTTGGATAAAGAGTAGTTTGGGAAGGAGGGCACTTGCATTTCAGGGAGTGAGGGAATTAGGAAAGACTTAATACAGAAAGTGGTGTTCAAGCTGCATCTTGAAGGAAGGGAGGGATTCTATACACAGATGTTAGGAGAGAGTGCATTCCAGGCTTTCGAAAAAGCCGATACAGAGGCACAGAAATGGGAGAATGAGTGTCCTTTGAGGAACTGAGAAAAGGTCATTTTTATTTTTATTTTTTACATTATTATATGTGAAGTGAATCAAATCCCCTGCAGGAACAACAACAAAAGCCAATGTGCAGTAGGAGGATGGCTTGAGAGAGAGGGAGAGCACTGAGACTGGGTTTGATGGAAAATAATTTAATTAAGAGAATGAGAGGGAAAGTAAAAGGGAGATTTGATCCTCAGTACACTTGTAAAATGACTGGTTTTGGAAAGATGACCTCTAAGCTTCCTTTTCTTTCAGACATTTACTATGATTTTAGGTACAAAGAAGAACTGTTCCAGGTAATGTTAAATTTTCTTTGGAGTAAAATCCCATTCAGTAATATTTGCTAATGCTTTCTTTTCTAGGCCACAAGCCAGGAGGACTTTGATGTTGGGGAAAACAGCAATGACAAGATCATTATCCTCAGAAAGATAAAGGAGTCTTTAGACTCATCAGGACCAGGAAGAGTAGTGTTGAAGCAAGGTAAGAAAAATCCAAGACTCAAAGTCCAGATCTAGTGGATTTTCTCTCTGTGAACTTTTGTTTTCTGGGTGTTGGTGAATGAAAAATCTCATTCATCCTTGGAGGCTCAGTTCAAATACTACTACCTCAATGAATCTATTCCTGCCTCCTATCACCTGTCAAAGTTTTTTTTTTTTTGCCTTTTTTATATATAACTAAGAATAGTCATTGTTAATATCATTTATTTAGCATTTATTTAGGATTCACTGCCTCTTCTTGTAGTTCTTTACATTATCTACTTCATTAGGCTTCTTGAAGGTTGGGACCATATTTTATTCATTTTTAAAATATATCTCATTGGATAGCAGAGAGTATATTTGTTTTGGTTGGGATCTGTGATTTTGTCAGTTAGTATATGGAACTTCAGAGTGGAAATGTCCTTTAACTGCAAATGAGCAATTCATCTGTGACTTTCAGCTTTAGAGAACTGCCTGAAATACTGAAAGGTGATATGTCCAGAGATCACCATGTCTCCAGATCTACTTGAATCTAAAATCTCCAAGGTTGACCAAGCTATCTCTTTGAAATCAAGTAAATATTTGGTGAAGAACTGCAAGATCTCTGATAAAAAGGCAAGAATAATAGCTCACACTTATATAACACTCTAAGATTTACAAAGCAGTTTCCTTAATAATAACTCTGGGATGAAGTTAACACAAATATCCCCATTTTACAGATGATTAAACTGAGGTTCATGGAAGTTAGTGAACTGTCATTACTAAGAAGTGTTGGAGCTGAGACATATTCAAGTCTCCCAATTCAGGAACCTGTGTTTGTTTCTACACCACAAAAATATGAATTTTAGAAAAATTCTCTGCAAAAAAAGGAAAAAGTTTAAAATAAAGTTTTGCTATTCAGAAGACTAAGCTCAGTTATTTGTAAAAAAAAAATCATTTATAGTATCCTTGTGCTTTAATATATTTCTTCTACTTTGCTTCCTTTGGTTATCAAATAAATTCTTAGCAGCCAGGACTAAATTAGAATATTCATTGGATATGAAAGTCAGAGGCTATTACCAAGGCTAACTTTAGCCCAGGAGAAAATACTAAACTAAGGCTGCAGTCCTTATCCCACCTCCATCTCTACCCATATTCATGTCATGCTTTTTAAATATTTCAATAGTATCCCCTTCCCCTACTATGATACACTTTGTGCTCCCCCGGTATTTGAGGGTGGAAGTTCCTGAGAGGACCAAATGGCACCAGCAATAAAAGATTTACTTTTCTATTTTTCTGTTTAGCCCCAGGGAGGGTAGCATACTCTCATTTTTCATTGCCTTTTACTCTGGCTATCAAGGAATTTGCTATCTGTCCAGGATGGGTGAAATAGGATTGCTTGAGAGCATGAGCTGGTATGGAGAAATTGTTCAAAGTGAAGGATGCTGCATTGTGTTGAATTAAGTGGCTGAAAGAAAGCCTGGACAAAAGGGGAGAGATAAGATGATTCCAGTGCAGCCTCTTAGAGCAGCTTGGTTTACTGGTTGGGAGGGTTGGAGAGCAGAAGTAAAGTAGATGAGAGAGATCAAGGCACAGGTTGGCAGAACCCTGACTCACCACATCCTCCTCTCCTACCACTTCCCCCTTCCCCCTTCCCCAAGGCTTTCCATTTATACTACATCTTTTGGCACCATGGACAGTACTTAATGCCTCTGTGTATATATGTGTGTGTGTGTGTGTGTGTGTGTGTGTGTGTATGTATGTATGTATGTGTTTCTCCTTTCTTGCTGTGTTATCTGAGAACAAGAACTAACTGACTATATGCTGGGGGACTACCCACTAGATGTAATTTTAGGAACAAATTTTTCTAATTTTAGGACAAATAATTTTGCTTTAAAAATACTTCTATGAAATTTAAAGCCTAAGTTCATCTAGTCCTACCCCTCATTTTACAGATTAAAAAAAAAAAAAAAACTAGGGCTCAGAGAATTTGTGGTCATCCAATGTATCTAAGTGATACACTGGAGAGAGTTCTGGGCCTGAATTGAGGAATATCTGAGTTCAAATTTGGCCTCAGGCACTTATTTGTATAACCCTAAACAAGCCACTTAATCTCTTTTTTTTTTGCCTCAGTTTCCTCAGTTATAAAATATGGATAATAATAGTACCTACTTCCCTTCCTAATATTGTTGTGAGAATCAAATAAAATAATATTTTTATAAAAAAGTATTTAGTATAGTGTCTAGTATATAGTAGGTACTTTATAAACACTTATTCCCTTTTTCCTTGCAAGGTCAAATGACAAATTATAGGATTCTAAATCTAGAGCTGAAAAGGACCTTGGAGCCCTTCTTAGTTCAACATCCTCCTTTTATAGAGAAGGATAATGAGATCCAGGCGAATTAAGTGTGTTGTTTGAGGCTGCATAAGTAGGAATCATAAAAAATAAGACTTGAACTCAGGTTCTCTAAGTACAGAACCAGTGCTTTTGCCATCATAAATAGCTGATTCAGGATTTGAACCCTAGCCCTCTGATTATTAATAGAATTTGAACTCCAGGTCTTCTGAGCTCAGATCCAGAGCTTATTTATGACCTAGGCCAGACCCAGTATTATTTTTGCTACACAATATTCCCTTTCATATAGCTCAACATTTTACCACCCTGTTCTCCTTCTTCCCTCCCCCATGTAAATTGTAAGTTGTCTGAAGGCAGAGACCACATCTTATTTTTCTCTAGTGTATCAGAGTTCATCATTTGCATAGAAAATTAAACTCCATTTTACATACTGATAGATCCTTAATGAATTTCTGAAACTTCCTTTTCCTTTGTTATTTTAGTTCACTTGTTTAAATCATGAGACACTGGCTGATTTGACCGCTCTTGTTCTCATTTAAGAAGAACTCTGTATCTTTGGGATAGTTGTTCATACCATGAATAGGTCTGGGAACTATTGATATGTGTAATGTGGGGAAAGGAACACAGCAATGTGGGAATTGAGACATAGGTTCTAGTTTTAGCTCCATTTCTTATTAGTTTGGTGATGTTGTAGATTAGTCACTGCATGTCTCTTGGGTTCTTCATCTGTAAAATGGGGCTCTATCTTCTTGACTAGGATGTTGTGAGGATCAATGAGATCATGGATGAGTAAGCCTTAAAGACTATAAACCATAAAGAGCTCTCCATGTTTAAGGTAGTATTACTATTCTTGAGAAGAGTCATGACATAGTGGATTGAGGGCTGGCATTGGAATCCAGAAGATGTGGTTTTGAATTTAACCTCTGATATGCCCTGGCTATATGACCCTGGACAAGTCTCCTAAGCTCTCAGTATTCTGGGTCAGTGGATTCAAACTCAAAGAGAAATGGATCTCTGTAGGCAACAAATTAACTCAGAAGATTACATATTAATGTCTTTGTTCTGTTGGTTTTTTAAAAAAATTATTTTTGCTAAATATTTCCCAATTATATTTTAATCTGGTTCTGGGAGTACTTTGTAGTGTTGCAGGTTGCATGTATGACATCTCTACTCTGTCACTCTTTAAGATTAAATTTCAGAGATGGTGGCAACCTGTATTATTAGACAAAATTTCTTGTAGGGAATCTCTATATCAACAAGATCACAAGTCCAAGGTCTATCTTGGTGATGATAATGATGATCAGGTAAGGTCAGGTAAGAGAAGGAAGAAGTCTATAGATGATTGTTTCTTTTTGGAATTTGCTTTAAAAATGCATAGCTTTGCATGGCAAAAATTCTTATACTAGGTGAAAGGCTAATCAGTACTCAGCCTAAAAGCCAACTGTCAGCAAGTTGTTTTTCTTAAAAGATGGAGCATTTCTGCTATCGAGCTGCTGTTAGCAACTTAATTGTCAAGTGCTAATAGATTTGGAGAGAGGGCAGTTCTCCATTAGTTTAATTAAATAAAGATGGAGATTAAAACTACTGATCTGTACCTACAAGGTTCTCTCACTTCTTTGAAACAACAGAATATGCAGGGCTCAGGAAAGCCTGGGAGGGAGTGCTGATGGCAGTGTATGTGTGGAAACCCTTTCAGGATGCAAGTTCCATATTTTCAAGGTGTTTTCTCTCTGACTCTCTGTCTCTGTTTTTGTCTCTGCCTCTGTTTCTGTCTCTCCATCTCTTCTTGTCTCTGTTTCTCTCTCTGTCTCTGTCTTTAATTCTTTCACTCTATGTCTCTGTCTTTCTGTTTTTCTGATAGTATTTCTGCTTCCAAAATTGATTTTTTCAAGTCATTTGTCTCAGTGGTCCTGAATGAGGATGAGATAACAGGTTCCTTTTGCTGCCAGCAATCTCTCCAGGTAGAATTTTAATTTTACTTGTTCAGGGGTAGGAAAAAGGCAATTTGGCTATGGCTTTTTCCCACCCTGTACCTGATCTATTTCTTGGTGAGCAAGAAGCAACTGAGTGAGTTCTTGGAGACACATTCTCCCTTTGAGAAAGAGCCTCTGTTTGATATTTAGAGTAGTCTCCTTTATTTTAGTGTTTGAGAGGGAAGGAGACAAGGGTGATATCTATTCCCTTTTAGGAACATAGTTTAAGCAACAGTATATATGAACATTTGACTTTCTATATTACCTTTTCAAGTCTTTTTAGCACCTATCACTTTCCTAAGCTCTTATTTCTGACATTCTTCTGTATTACTCTTTCAGGAAAATATCAATTTGTGTTTCACCTTCACTCTCCATGCTTCAGCCTTCTTATCACTATCACTCCCCACATTCTCTGAGTTCTAGAACCATAATTATGATCAGAAGAACTCTATTGCAGTTTCTGGATGGGGTGTGTCAATCTATTCCCCTGCACTTGGCTCCACTTAATATCCCTGCAGTATTTCAAGCCAAAGTTCACCTCCCTGGCCTCCATTCCCTTTTGTGTGCTGTCTTCCTCTTTAGAATGTAAGACCCGACCCTTAAAGGAAGGGCCTATCTTTACTTTTTTGGATTTGTATCTCTAGCTTTAATACAAGAACATCATTCATTCACTCATTCAAAATACTTTCATTTCCATTGTTTCACTTGATCTTTATAACAACACTGTGAAATTGAGAGGGAGTTATTATTTCTATTTTATCTCAAGCAATCCTTTCATAAAATAGTAATAGCTCATGTTTATATAGCACTTTAAAGTTTGCAAGGTGCTTTACCACATACAAAATTTTATTTGAGCCTTAAAAAATCTTGTGAGGCTATTGCTTCTGTTTTACAGATAAGAAAATTGAGGTCAGGACAGTTATATGATTTATTAATGAAAATGGCCAAGCCAGAACTAGAACTCAAATCTTTTGACTCCTATTCTAGTAGACAGTGGAAATTTACTTGGAGATAACTTGTTGGAAGTGGGTCAGAAAGACCTGATTTCAATTTCTGCTACTTCTACTTAGTAGCTATATAACTATATTTACCTGATATATTTGAGCTTTAGTTTCTTCCTCAGTAAAAATGAAAATATTGTTGCCTGTAATATCACCCACACAAAGTTGTGAAATTCAAATAAGAACATCCATGTAAAAAACTTAAGAAAATTCATGAATACCAGACCGGTGTTCAAATAATATCTCTATCACTTACTATTTTGTGACCTTATATAGGTCATTTATCCTCTCATGGTCTTAGTTGCCTCTCCTGCAAAATGAAGGGGTTGAATTAGCTGATCTTTAAGGTCTTTTCTATGTCCCTATGCTATATAATTACTTTTTACAAAAAGATTCATTGCTTTCCAAATGAATATACCAGAGGATCCCCTTAAATAGTGAACTCCCCTAGCATTTTAAAATTGTATTCACTTGATAAAAAATTGATTTTCTCATGTATCTAGTTAGCAACAGGTTAATTATACAAAGTCAAGTCAGTGTAAATGATTGTCCCTTCCCCATGGTTGAAGATCTTGCAGAATTCATTCAAAGGACAGATATCCCACAGCTATCTTGGGTTAAACTGGTATACCTTCCTTCAGGAGGATTAGTTTGAGAGGTTGTTATCTGTAACTGTGTGATAATGATGGATGAAGTGATCTGCAGACATAAAATACAGCTTAGCTTTGCTAAAACACATTGAATGTCAGTGTTTCCAGGAAATAGAAGTTAACCATTGTTTTACACTCAAATTCCTCTCTCTTTCATAATCTCACTAAGTCCTCTTTCTGAGCTTTAAGCAGTTTGTAGTTTTGACATTTTGTGTAGCCAGCATTTCAGATGACCAATTCTATCCCAGCATTAAAAAAATATGGATCCTTCTACTCTACAATAAGATTCATGATTCCTCAATATAAATAGCACTTAGATCCTCTTGGTCCAGATCCTTCCTTTTTTATAACCTTTGTCAGGGATGAATGATGTCCACTCTGCTAGAATCAAAGATCTAATATCATCCAAAATAGTGACATATTCAGAAGAATATGTGTTATACTAGTACAGAGCAGAGGACCAATATCTAAAGATTGTTTAAGTGCTTAAGGATTGATTTAGCTGATCATGTCTATGATCATTTTCATCCAATACCAAATACTATTTCTTTTTGATTTCTCTAAACATTTCCTGAGAAACACCTGAAGTATTGAATTTCCTCATTTTTTTATTTCATGCTAAAATGTTTTCTTTAAAAAAATCAAAATAGAATTATTTCAGCCCCAATCTTTATTTTTATTGTGATTTATTTGGTTAAAAGAAGTTTGATATCTATAATGATGGAGGATATAGCTCTGCTGTGCTCTCTTTTGGGTAGAACATATTTAGATATTTAGTTCAATTCTCAGCAGCACATCTTTACGTTTTTTTAATTATGAACTAGAAAATCACCAACAAACATGAATGTTTCCAAATTAAAAAAATAGAAAAAAGATCTATGAAGCTATGAATCTATTATATCCAGTTAGTTAAAAAATCCACATATAATAATATATATTAATATTATAGCACCAATCATTGTCCTAGTTATCTGTGCTCCTTTCTGAACTTCCTTCTGTTCTTTTCTGTGTGTTTTTAAAATGATTCATTGATATTATTTTCTTTCTTTCCTTTTTTTTGGCATCAACATTGCTATTACCTTACTTATACACCACAAAAGTCCTTTCTTTAAGACAAATATAATAAATCAAAATAAATTTGTGTTGTATTGGTCATATCTGAAGATGTCTTATTTTACACCTACAATCTATGACCTCTCCACGAAAAAGTTGCTGGCTTAATAATTAGCTGGCATAATGGATGCTGCCTTAATAATTGGCAATTTAAAAAATTATTTTAGGCTTAAATACAAAATTAAAAAAAGAAAAAATATTATGTGTATAGTAGAACATGAGAAGATTCAAAAGATAAAGCCATTTGAAATTTCCATTTCAAGAAAACCTATATAACAGTACACACTGGGTTCAGAGTTGGCCATCTTTTCTTTGCTTCCTTGTAGGTTTTCTTTCTTTTCTGTTTGCTTTTTATTTAATTTTTTTCCTGTTCTTCTCCCTGTCTCTGTTGTTAAGCATAGATATACACACATGCATTTATATATACATGTATATAACTATCTGTAATCATTTACATACAGGTACATAAATATGTATATATGTAAACCTATACTACACTTATTTTCACTTGTCCTGTTTCTCTGAAGGTAAATAAGCATCTTCCTTTATAAGTCCAAGCTTTTCTGTATTTTTCTGACTCTATTAATTCATCATTTCGAACACCATGGCAATATTCCAACTTTATACTGTCTAGCTATTTTAAATAGTCTAAAACTCTATTGATTAATATGACTAACATGTAGTGTAATTTCTCTTTTGGTTAAATCTATTTTAGCTTTATCTTTGTATGAGATCATGATTACTACCCTGCTTATTTTTTAATATAATAAATTCTATTTCTGATCTTTATATTTGTGTGAATCTCTCATTTTATAACATTTTCTGAAAGCAACATATTATTGAGTTCAAAATTTTAATCTATTATCTATTTCCATTTTATGGGTGAATTCATCCAATTCATATTCTAAACTGTAATTACTTGTTGTTTATTTTCCTCCTTCCTATTTTCTACATCATTCTTCTCACCCTATTCCTATTCCTCACTTCTTTGCTTTGCTTCTAGTCCTCATCATATTCCTGTCTCTCCTAATTCTTCTACTTTACTTCTATCTTGCCCTCTTATTATTTAACTTCCCCTTTTCCCTCTCTAAGGGTTTATCTTTTATCCTTTCCCCTTACTCTATTCTCTTGATCTCCTGTTTCTATCTGAATTTAGAAGACTTTTATTCCTTTCCAAATATATATGCTCTTCTCACTTTATCCCATTTCCATTAATTTGCACACCTTTCTATATCTATTCTCTCATGCACTTATTTCTTTAAACATTTTGAAGATTTTTATTCCCTTTTAAATGTAAATGTTGTTCTCTCTTTAATCCAGATCTGATGTGAATAAGGTTTCCTTTAAAAATCCTTTCCTTGTCCTCTCCCCTTCCTATCTCCTTGCCTTCTTATTTTTTCTTCTGAATTTAGAAGACTTTTATATCTTCTAGATCCATATGTATTGTTCTTTCTTTAACCCATCCCCTATGAAAGTAGGGCTCCAGAACAACTAGTCCTCCTCCACTATCTAATTCCACTGTGCCAGTTCTTTCTCTTGCATTTCATTTTTTGTGAAATAATTTTTTTTTACCTTTTCTTACATGCTTTTTTGAGCTATCTAATTACTAATTATAATCTTAGACATATGATTTATATTTCCATGTAAAAAAAGGCAATGATATATTCTCATTGAGTCTCTCATAATTATTGTGTAAATAGTTTATATTTCTCTTGGATCTTCAGGTATTTTTGCTACAAAATCTTGAAAGTCTGGCAATTTATAAAAATCCATTTTTGTTTTCCTTAAGGTTTATTCTTACCTTTGCTCGGTATAATATTATTTGCTGCAACCCCAATTCTTTTACACACACACACACACACACACACACACACACACACCCCTCTTTAATCTGAGGGTTTCAGAATTTTGCTATGATGTTACTATAGGTTTTTTCCTAGGCTCGCTTTCAGTTCATGATCAGTGGATTTTTTTTCTATTTCTACTTTCTCTTCTTGTTCTAATACTTCAGGACAACTTAAAATTATTTCTTGGATTATTTCAAGATTATTAATTTTTTTTGTAGGTTTCAGGTAGTCCAATTATTCTTATACTTTCTCTTTTTCATCGGCTCTCTAAATCATTTGTTTTGTTATAAAATCTTTGACTTTCTCTTTTATTTTTTACATTTTGCTTTATTATTTTCCTGTCTCTTTTAACTTCGCTGGTTTCCCCTTGCCCAATTCTAATTTTCAAGGAGTCATTTTCTTCCTTAAGATTCTGGATCATCTTTTCCAGCTTGTTGACTTTTTTCATAACTTTTTTTTCTTGGATTGATTTTTTTTAAGTTTCCTCAGTCTCTTTTATTTGATTTTAAAAAGTCTTTTTAAGGTACTTCTATGATTTCTTTTTGGGAAGATGATCATTTGATGTCACTCTGTGGTAGGCACAGCTTTTTTTTTTTTTGTTTCCGTATCCTCCTCTGAAGATGAACCCCAATCTTCTCTATTACCATAGTAATTGTTTATAGTTGGGTTTTCTCTTTGACCTGCTTATTTTGGTTTTATTTATAGTTTTGTTATTATAATAATTTCTAGTCCTAGAGTGTGAGAGATGGTGCCTCTGGCTTAGATTTTTCACATTATTAATTTTTGAGCTTTGTCCTGGGCCCAACCTTTGCATTTCTTTTCTCCTCTAAGCCACAGCTACCTCCCTCTCCCCTTCTCACTAAACTGGAAATGCCCTTGCTTCCTGAGAACCCTGTAGTAGCTATAATTTTAAGTTTTCCTCTCTGGCCTGAAAACTAATCCAATAACTCTTATAAATGCCTAGAGTCAGCAGTTCTTTGCCTCCCCTCCACATGCTTCTGCACTCACTGGGCTGCACTCATTCCTTCTTGTCCAGGATAGTGTCTCAGCAATACAATGGGCCTAGTGTCCCTTATTTCTAGAGGTTCCCTCAATCTTTCCCCCCTCAGATGCTCATCTCCCCACACTGTCCAGGAGGTAAAGATTCCTGTAGCTGAGGCAGAGGGTACCCCTCCCCCAACCTAGGAATTCCCAGGACTCATCACTTACTATTTTAGCTGACCTATCCTGGAGGTATTTATATTTTAGAGCCAAACCTCCATCCTGGGATTTTTCTTTTCATTTTCTCCAGTTGTCCCAGGATGACCACAATTCTACCTCAACTTTTGTTAATTTTTTGCAACTCTTTATTCATCTTGAGGCAATATTTTGTCTTGTTTATGGAAGACATCTAGAGAGTTTAGAATTTTCTGTCCTACTTTGTCACCTTCCTAGTTAGATTCTTCTCTGAATTATCAATCTTTTGAAGATGTTATTGGTTATTGTATTGATCTTATTTCTTTCAACCTAATTTTTAGGTAAAATGTTATAGTCATTGTGTAAATACTTTTCATGATTCTATTTAATTTACTCAGAATAATTAAACTAATTCAAAGTTCTACATTAATGTGTCTGTTGTCCCCACAAACATTCCTAAAGTTGTCATTTCCCTTTTTTTGACATCTTTGCCAATCTTATGAGTATGAGGTAAAATCTGTTTTAATTTTCATTTATTCCTATTATTAGGTGATACACTGTAGAAGGGACATTAGAAAGGCAAGTCGGGTTTGTAAGGGAGTCAGATTGATGAGAAGATGTAAAACCATGTTATATCAGATAATGTTTGGGTTAGCTTTCTGGAGTTTCTCATTTGGGCCTTGGTCTCAGCAGAATAAACACCATGAGAATCCTCAGGAATAGAGTCTAGAGTCTTTATTCTGGCCCAGTCTTGATCTTAGTGGAGGAGTGTAAGAGGCAGGAGAGGCACCAGGAGGATGGTCGAAAATGGAATGCCCATTTCCAGTCCTTCTCAGCCCTTAAATACTCTATTACAATTACATCATTACAGCATATTGATTATGTGTGAACTAGAGAACCATTACATCACCATACTAAGTCCTAAGTATATATGTGAATTAGAGAATCATCATCTCATCAATTCCACTGAGTTAACACCTTGTTGTAAATATCCTTGTTTCAAGTATATTTCTCCAAAGTTCTGGCCCTCTACAATATTAGGATAGGTTGAAAAATTGGGATGTCTATCAGTTACTAAACATTTATTAAACACCTATAATATGACAGGCCCTGTGATAAGCTCTGTAATAGAAAGTTAGACAAAAGTAGACTGGGAAATGAGGAGGGAAATATGTCTTGTCTTTAATTTTGAAGAGTATTCATGTAGAAGAGGACTAAGATTTTTTTCTATGTGGTTCTAGAGATCAAGAATTAGACTAATGAAAATAAGTTATAGCAAGATAGAATATGTTTCATTATAAGTGAGTTGCAAGCTCTGGAATAAGAGGACTTGGGTTCAAATCCCATCTTTGATACATTGACCCCTAATTCTCAGTTTTTTTTCATATGAAAATGAAGGGATTGGATCACATGGTAGCTGAGATCCTTATAGCTCTAGATCTATGATCCTGTAAGAATACTCTTATAATTGATTTTAAAAAGTCTTTTTAAGGTACTTCTATGATTTCTTTTTGGGAAGATGATCATTTGATGTCACTCTTTGTGGTAGGCACAGCTTTTTTTTTTTTTTTTTTTGTTTCCGTATCCTCCTCTGAAGATGAACCCCAATCTTCTCTATTACCATAGTAATTGTTTATAGTTGGGTTTTCTCTTTGACCTGCTTATTTTGATTTTATTTATAGTTTTGTTATTATAATAATTTCTAGTCCTAGAGTGTGAGAGATAGTGCCTCTGGCTTAGATCTTTCACATTGTTAATTTTTGAGCTTTGTCCTGGGCCCAACCTTTGCATTTCTTTTCCCCTCTAAGCCACAGCTACCTCCCTCTCCCCTTCTCACTAAACTGGAAATGCCCTTGCTTCCTGAGAACCCTGTAGTAGCTATAATTTTAAGTTTTCCTCTCTGGCCTGAAAACTAATCCAATAACTCTTATAAATGCCTAGAGTCAGCAGTTCTTTGCCTCCCCTCCACATGCTTCTGCACTCACTGGGCTGCACTCATTCCTTCTTGTCCAGGATAGTGTCTCAGCAATACAATGGGCCTAGTGTCCCTTATTTCTAGAGGTTCCCTCAATCTTTCCCCCCTCAGATGCTCATCTCCCCACACTGTCCAGGAGGTAAAGATTCCTGTAGCTGAGGCAGAGGGTACCCCTCCCCCAACCTAGGAATTCCCAGGACTCATCACTTACTATTTTAGCTGACCTATCCTGGAGGTATTTATATTTTAGAGCCAAACCTCCATCCTGGGATTTTTCTTTTCATTTTCTCCAGTTGTCCCAGGATGACCACAATTCTACCTCAACTTTTGTTAATTTTTTGCAACTCTTTATTCATCTTGAGGCAATATTTTGTCTTGTTTATGGAAGACATCTAGAGAGTTTAGAATTTTCTGTCCTACTTTGTCACCTTCCTAGTTAGATATTTCTCTGAATTATCAATCTTTTGAAGATGTTATTGGTTATTGTATTGATCTTATTTCTTTCAACCTAATTTTTAGGTAAAATGTTATAGTCATTGTGTAAATACTTTTCATGATTCTATTTAATTTACTCCTCAGAATAATTAAACTAATTCAAAGTTCTACATTAATGTGTCTGTTGTCCCCACAAACATTCCTGAAGTTGTCATTTCCCTTTTTTTGACATCTTTGCCAATCTTATGAGTATGAGGTAAAATCTGTTTTAATTTTCATTTATTCCTATTATTAGGTGATACACTGTAGAAGGGACATTAGAAAGGCAAGTCGGGTTTGTAAGGGAGTCAGATTGATGAGAAGATATAAAACCATGTTATATCAGATAATGTTTGGGTTAGCTTTCTGGAGTTTCTCATTTGGGCCTTGGTCTCAGCAGAATAAACACCATGAGAATCCTCAGGAATAGAGTCTAGAGTCTTTATTCTGGCCCAGTCTTGATCTTAGTGGAGGAGTGTAAGAGGCAGGAGAGGCACCAGGAGGATGGTCGAAAATGGAATGCCCATTTCCAGTCCTTCTCAGCCCTTAAATACTCTATTACAATTACATCATTACAGCATATTGATTATGTGTGAACTAGAGAACCATTACATCACCATACTAAGTCCTAAGTATATATGTGAATTAGAGAATCATCATCTCATCAATTCCACTGAGTTAACACCTTGTTGTAAATATCCTTGTTTCAAGTATATTTCTCCAAAGTTCTGGCCCTCTACAATATTAGGATAAGTTGAAAAATTGGGATGTCTATCAGTTACTAAACATTTATTAAACACCTATAATATGACAGGCCCTGTAATAAGCTCTGTAATAGAAAGTTAGACAAAAGTAGACTGGGAAATGAGGAGGGAAATATGTCTTGTCTTTAATTTTGAAGAGTATTCATGTAGAAGAGGACTAAGATTTTTTTCTATGTGGTTCTAGAGATCAAGAATTAGACTAATGAAAATAAGTTATAGCAAGATAGAATATGTTTCATTATAAGTGAGTTGCAAGCTCTGGAATAAGAGGACTTGGGTTCAAATCCCATCTTTGATACATTGACCCCTAATTCTCAGTTTTTTTCATATGAAAATGAAGGGATTGGATCACATGGTAGCTGAGATCCTTATAGCTCTAGATCTATGATCCTGTAAGAATACTCTTATAATTATTGTCAAAGAATTATGAGATGGTGAGTTTCTCAGTCCTTGAGATGTTCATGTTAAGGGTGAATGACTACTTATGTAAGATATAGTAGAAGACTAGGGCTATCATTGTCCATGAGAACGTTGAACTAGATGAGCCCTGAAGTCCATTCTAGGTCTGAGATTCTGTGATTCTAGCCATTCCATTTTGTATAACTATAATCCATATACATACAATATCCTTTCAATTTTATCCTTTTTTTCCTGCAAGTTAAGGATATCCTATTATTGAAATGATAGCTTATTGACTACATCGTTATTCATTCAACATTTATTCTTAGGCATATTTCTATTTGATTCACATCAATCTTATCTCAAGAAGAATTTAGGTATTCCCCCAACTTATAAATAAGAAGCTTCAATTTATTTCCAAATTATTGAGTATAGCACTCTACTATTACAAATTAGATGCTAATTAATGTTTCTTTACTTGCTCATTTATTTGAACTCTTCCTTAATTCACATCAGGGACACTTAGAATGGGTAAATTTCATTATTGTTTTTACCCCCTCATTAAATCAATTGTATAACAAAGTAATATTTTGAAAATTATAGCAGTTCAGTACCATACACTCAAAAATGATGCTGCATTCTAAAGGGTATTATTAAATTGACAGTAATTAAACAATTGTAGAAAAGATACTTCACAGCAAGATCCATAATGATTTTCCTGAATTTCTGAATTGAGATAAACAAGTCCTAACTAAGAAAGATCAGAAGTACTTAGAAATTTTGTGTATATAAAGATTCACAGAATAGGTTTTATATATATATATATTTATTTAGGTAGCATATCCCTTAATGTTAAATAGACTGGCACAGTGTAGAGAAGGCCAGTCTTGTAGTCAATAAGACCTAGATTCAGATTTGGTTTTTGACATATACTAGCTTCGGAATCAGAAGCAAGTCAGTCAGTTTCTTAGTTCCCTTGAAAATTTTTTGAGACTGATTAAAAAAAAATTATGAAATCACAATTTCAGAAGCTAGTGGCTTCCCAAATCTTTTAATAAGCAAATATACTGTGTTCTTCCATAATAGTTGTACATGACATGTATTTATATGCATATAGCATGATAATACACTGGGATAACCTCAATAAAATACTTTGCAAAACTTAAAACACTGTTGAAATATCAGCTCTAATAATAAGGAAGGTATTATAGAAGTGGCAGATAGAGTATTGTTGGTTTTGGAGTAAACAGAGTCTGAGATTTAAATTCTGCTTTTAATGCTGACTTTTGATACTTTGACTATGGGCAGACTATTTACCCCGGTTTGCAGCTATAGTATACAGAATGCTGGAGATGAAATCAGGAAGACCTAAATTCAAATGCAGTCTCAAAAACTTACTAACTGTGTGATCCTTGGCTAGTCACTTTATTTCTCTATTCAATTTTCTCATCTGTAAAATGAAGATAATAATAACATCTACCTGATAGGGATGTTGTATATGTAAAATGATATAACATTTGTAAAGTGCTTTTCAAACCTTAAAATATAATGTAAAGGCTAGCTAATAATAATGATAACCTCTCTGATCCTTAGTTTCATCTATAGAAAGGAAGATAGTAATGCTACTTTAAAGTGTTCTTGCAAAGACCATGATATATACGCATGTATATATACATATGTGTGTGGCACTTTGCAAATTTTGAAGCACTGTATAAATGCTATTTATTATTATATTTGAATAATTGGAAAGAAAATTTCAATGGAAACAGAACTATTTAGACACAACTTTGTGATTCTTAAGGTGTTTTAAATACATGATTTTATTTGGTTTTCATAATATCCCTATAAGAGATGATCATTTATTAAATAACTATTGTCACATATTAATTATTACTATCAATCTTATTATCAATCAGTCTTATTGCTGATGAAAATATTCAGTAAATGAGGCTTGAAGTCAAATGTCTAGTAAAGGCTATGGGCAAGGGACTTGGTCCCAGGTCTTCTACAACAAGTCACCATATTTTCCATTGTAAGGTAACACATCTTAGTTTCATGGAACAAGGTATATAGTTCCATTAATGCTTTTGGTGTATGGAGCAATGAAGAGAGAAGATAAGGTTTAGAAAAGATAGCACTGCTCACATGTGGACAGGCCAGATTTTTGTGTGTATTGGGTGCTCATTATTAATGTTATGATAATATGAGGAATTATTTTTCTGAGCTTTGGATTTGATCTTACCATGTTTTAGGTTTGATTTTCCTTTTACTTATCTTAAGTTGCTTGGGTTGTGGCCCTGTCCATGGTAGCTGAAGTATGTGCTGCCTGAACTATTTGAGAATGTTTTAATTTCCCTTTCCTCTTCTTTGGACTAGTTCCCTGATTCAAAATTTGATTATATAATATATATCATAGGAAGAGAAAATCTGAAAAAATAAATCAAAGAAAGGTATTAAAAGGGAAGACAAATAAGTATCCTGCTATTTAAAATAACACCATCAACAACAAACTGAAATCAGAACATGTTAAAAAAGGACAATGTAGAATACTAGAAATCATGGCATAAGAACACTGGATTCTAATCTGAAAGATAGGTTTTATTCCTATTTGGTGCAGAAAAAATGAGCAAGTAGTTGAACCTTTCCAAGTTTTCTCATCTATAAAATGGGGACAACAATAATTTTCTACTATGACACTTTATTGTTTACAGAGTAACTTCACATAAATAATTTTATTGTCATAATTTATGGTCACACCTGTGAAGTTGATAGGGCAGTCATTACTATTTTCCAGATGAAGAAAGCTGAGACTTAGAGGGATAAAGTGACTGGCTCATGGTCATATAGCTAGCGAATTGAAATGACAGTATTCAATCCCAGATGTTTTGACTCTCAATTAACTGTTCTATCTATTTTATTAGCTGCCTTCTGTCCTACCTACTTCAAAGTCGTTATGAGATCATCAGTACTAATTAGGAAGGGACGTCAGAGATCTTAGTCCATTTCCTACTCCTCTACCTTTCTGCTAACAAAACTGGAACTCAGGATAAATGTCTTGAAGTCACTTAGTTCCTGCAATAAATTGCAGAATTGAGATTCAAACCTATGTTTCCTTAGAGTCTGGATTTGTACAGCACTTTAAATATTGAAAAGTGCTTTATGCATTTTATCTTATGTGATTTTCATAATAACACTGAGAAGTAGGTTCTATTATTATTTCTATTTTGCTGATCAGGAAAGTGAGGCATAGAAAGGGTTAAGTGACTTTACCAATGCTATACAGCTAGTAAATATATGAAGCTAGATTTGAACTTGGGTTTTCCTGTCTCCAGGTCCAATGTTCTATCCACTGTGCCATCTAGTGCCTCTAATAATGGCTATGAAAGGCTTTTGAGAATTGTAAAATGTTATGCAATATAAAAGAATAGAGTAGGTACTGGGCTTATATCTCTTTTTTTTTTTTTTTTTTTTTTTAATTTTTTTATTTAATAATTACATTATATTTACACTCATTTCTGTTCCGATTTTTTTTTTCCCCTCCCTCCCTCCACCCCCTCCCCTAGATGGCAAGCAGTCCTTTATATGTTGGATATGTTGCAGTATATCCTAGATACAATATATGTTTGCAGAACCGAACAGTTCTCTTGTTGCGTAGGGAGAATTGGATTCAGAAGGTATAAATAATCCGGGAAGAGAAACAAAAATGCAGATAGTTCACATTCGTTTCCCAGTGTTCTTTCTTTGGGTGTAGCTGCTTTTGTCCGTCATTTATCAATTGAAACTCAGGTCTCTTTGTCAAAGAAATCCACTTCCATCAAAATATGTCCTCATACAATATCGTTGTCGAAGTGTATAATGATCTCCTGGTTCTGCTCATTTCACTTAGCATCAGTTCATGTAGGTCTCTCCAAGCCTCTCTGTATTCATCCTGCTGGTCATTTCTTACAGAACAATAATATTCCATAACATTCATATACCACAATTTACCCAGCCATTCTCCAATTGATGGGCATCCATTCATTTTCCAGTTTCTAGCCACTACAAATAGGGCTGCTACAAACATTTTGGCACATACAGGTCCCTTTCCCTTCTTTAGTATTTCTTTGGGATATAAGCCCAATAGAAACACTGCTGGATCAAAGGATATGCACATTTTGATAATTTTTTGGGCATAATTCCAGATTGCTCTCCAGAATGGTTGGATTCGTTCACAACTCCACCAACAATGCATTAGTGTCCCAGTTTTCCCGCATCCCCTCCAACATTCATCATTATTTTTTCCTGTCATCTTAGCCAATCTGACAGGTGTGTAGTGGTATCTCAGAGTTGTCTTAATTTGCATTTCTCTGATCAATAATGATTTGGAACACTCTTTCATATGAGTGGTAATAGTTTCAATCTCATCCTCTGAAAATTGTCTGTTCATATCCTTTGACCATTTATCAATTGGAGAATGGCTTGATTTCTTATAAATTTGAGTCAGTTCTCTATATATTTTGGAAATGAGGCCTTTATCAGAACCTTTAACTGTGAAAATGTTTTCCCAGTTTGTTGCTTCCCTTCTAATCTTGTTTGCATTAGTTTTATTTGTACAAAGGCTTTTTAATTTGATGTAATCGAAATTTTCTATTCTGTGATCAGTAATGGTCTCTAGTTCATCTTTGGTCACAAATTTCTTTCTCCTCCACAAGTCTGAGAGATAAACTATTCTATGTTCCTCTAATTTATTTATAGTCTCGTTCTTTATGCCTAGGTCATAGACCCATTTTGATCTTATCTTGGTATATGGTGTTAAGTGTGGGTCCATGCCTAATTTCTGCCATACTAATTTCCAATTATCCCAGCAGTTTTTATCAAATATAGAATTCTTTTCACTGGGCTTATATCTCAAAGAGATCTTAAAGAAGGGAAAGGGACCTGAGTGTACAAAAATGTTTGTGGCAGCCCTTTTTTTAGTGGTTAGAAACTGGAAAATGAATGGATACCCATCAATTGGAGAATGGCTGAATAAATTGTGGTATATGAATGTGATGGAATATTATTGTTCTGTAAGAAATGACCAGCAGGAAAATTTCAGAGAGGCTTGGAGAGACTTACATGAATTGATGCTGAGTGAAATGAGCAGGACCAGGAGATCATTATATACTTCACCAATAATATCATATGAATACTATATGCAATTCTAATGGACATGGTTCTCTTCAACAATGAGATAATTCAAACCAGTTCCAATTGTTCAGTAATGAAGAGAATCAGATACACCCAGAGAGAGAACTATGGAAAATGTGTGTGGACCACAACATGGCATTTCCACTCTGTTATTGTCTGCTTGCATTTTTGTTTTCCTTCTCAGGTTTTTTTTACCTTCTTTCTAGATTTGATTTCTTTTGTGCTGCAAGATAACCGTATAAATATGTATACATATATTGTATTTAATATATACTGTAACATATTTAACATGTATTGAACTACCTGCCATCTAGGTGATGGGGTAGGGGGAAGGAGGGGAAAAGTGGGAACAGAAGGTTTTGCAAGGGTCAGTGTTGAAAAATTACCCATGCATATGTTTTGTCAATAAAAAGCTACAATAATAATAATAACAATAATGATAAAAAATAGAGTAGGAAGATGAACATAAATCTGTTTGAGAAGATTTAACTATTGCCTTTTCTGAGTATAGATAGCTAGATACAATACAGTAAATAGAATGGAATTAGAATATCCTGAATTCAAATCCAGCTTCAAATATTGGCTATATGCCTAGCTATGTACGAAAGTTATTTAATTGTTAGATGTCTCAGTTTCCTCATCTGCAAAACAAGAATGCTAATAGCTCCTGCCTCTCAGAATTATTGTGAGAGTCAAAAAAGATATTTGGAAAGCACTTTGTAAATATCAGTGTTATATAAATGCTAGTTATTATCATCATTATTATCACCACTATCACTACCATCATCATCATTATCAGATAAATCAAATTACTTTTTGAAACACCTTCCAGGATATATCTCTATGCCATGGATGGCTGATGTCTGTATTAGGTAGGAGGATTCAAAGACTATTTCAGCACAGAAAATTCATAGAATCAAACCTGAAAGAGACCTTTTTCAAACCACTTATTTTAAAATTCTATAAAAAAAATCAAATGTTCTCTCTTTAAAAAGTAGTTTAATTTAATTCTTAATTAAATGAAAATCTTTTTTCTCTTCCAAACACTTTCCCCCTGGAGGATGGGAGTAGGAACACCTCAGTAACAAATATGCAGGGACTAACAAAAACAAATTCCTGTGTTAATGCTGTCCAAAAAATATATATCATTTTGTAGCCTTTAATTACCTCCCAATCAAGAGTTATATAGCATGCTCTGACATTGTTCCTTTGGAACTGAGACTTAGGGAAATTAATAGGCTTACCTGATGTCACATAATTTTGTAACTGGCAGAACTGGGATTTGAATCCAAGATTTTCTGCTCTAAATCCAGGGCTCCTCCTGCTTCAATATTGCCTCTTAATATTTCTATAGTTCTTAGATGAGCAAGGATATCTCTTCACAAACATTTTAAATTTAAATATCAACAAATCTTTATTAACATGGGTAAGAGTTGAGCTGAAGCCTGGGAAACTTTAAAAAAAATCTTTATACATAAATTTAAACAAACTAGTCAGTCCTCTCCGTGGATTCTTACTTAGCAGGGTCACTTGTCTTGATGACTGGGGAAAGATTTTGGAACTCTATTCTATGTCTCTTCACATACAGTCAATAATCTGATTTTAGGAAATATAATAGTAGTTCCACATACATTACTTAAAGACATTTAAAAAAAGTATAGCCAGATATCGTGAACATAAATACTTGTGAATTATTATCCTTTTAAGTACGTTGGCAAAATTTACATATAGATTAAACTGGAAATTTATGAAATGCTGTTTTCTTTTCATCTTGATGACTCAATGACACTAATATTTTAGTGTTAGGTGCTTGGACAATGCGTGCTCCTCTTCTCTAGGAGGATGGGAGAGGTTTATGGTTATATAGGAAGAGCCCAGGGTTAAATTGCAAATCGATTTCCTGGTTAGGGGGGTGGGAAGGAAGGAACTACTAGAGGAACAGAACTTTGATATAAGAGAAATCCTGAGAAACTCATAATGAGCCTGTCTTCCCTCTAAAGCAAGGCTGCCAACTGTGGCCTTAATTATTGAGGCTGTGTGCCAGACTCAGGCCTTTGATCAGCACCCCCTGCATAGATCCTTCTTGGGTAAGATTATAATCTCTTCCTCCAAGGGTGGTTGATTTGTACACACAGACAAGTCAGAATCCCGAGTGCAGGCTCTCACCCAAGATGCCTGTGGGTGCAGAGGTAAGACCTTCATTTTCTTATGAAAATCTCTCTCCCTAGGGATTGGTCCTGATTTTTTTTAATGTGCCAGCTATGATATTTGGCACAGTGAATTTGCTGATGGCCATTTACTTTTCAAGAGGGTTATCAGTTATTCATACTGGTATAATCTTGAAGAAAGAACAGCTCTTGATTTCACATCTTATTTTTTCCATTCTTGTCTCTCCCTCTTTCTTGCTTCTCTTTTCTTCTCCTTTGGTCACCTTTCTTCTTTATGTCTATATTTATCTCTTTCTTTCTTACCAAGGGACCAGGGGATTTTGATTTTCATGTGGGATGGGAGAAGAGTAAGAACTGAAGGGTGTGGGATGGTACTCAAAAAGAAATGCAGAGTTGAAGAGGTTCCTTGCATTTTGACCTCAAAGAAGTGGTTGCTTGATTTATTAGTCAGAGCAGAGAGGCAACATGGAGTAGTGAATAAGGAGACAGTCTCAGAGTCAAAGAGACAGACCTGAGTTTGGTCTTGTTTCTGTCACATATAAGTTGGATGGTCTTGGATGAATTCAATTAAGTTGCCCCTGGTAACTCTGTAAGATTGATGAGCATCTGAATGGGTGGAGAAAGCTCTTTTCACTGTGAGCTCCCTAAATCATCACAAGTCTAGTGAGTAGTGTATTTAGATCATAACAGAACTGGAAGGAATTTGAGAGATCTAGTCTGCCCAATTTTATTTTACAGATGAAGAAACAGAGGCTTTGATAAATTGTGATGATTAAAATCGTCATAGCTAGCAAACGACAGATTGTTGTTTTTTTGTCCTTTGTTCTTGAAGAGGTTCCATAACATCACTAGGGAGATGTCTTGAGTTGTTACTGGACTGGATTTAAGTAAGGCAGAGCTGTACAAAGGTATCAGCTTCACTTTCTCCTTCACTGGCAAGAAATAAGTCAAGATGACTGGCAATGAATGGCCCATAACATGGGACAGTCTCATTTTTAAAAAGTTTTTTATTTTCAAAATACATGCAAAGATAGTTTTCAACATTCACTCTAGCAAAACCTTACATTCCAAATTTTTCTCCCTCCCTTCTCCTAAGCTCCTCCCCTAAACAGCAAGTAAGCCAATTTTGTTTAAACATGTATGATACTTCCATACATATTTCCATATTTATCATGATGCACAAGAAAAATCAGATCAAAAAGGGGAAAAATGAGAAAGAAAAAACAAACAAACCAACAAACAACAATAAAAGTGAAAATACTATGTTGTGATCCACATTCAGTCCCCACAGTCCTCTCTCTGGGTGCAGATGGTTTTCTTCATCACATCTGTTAGAATTGGCCTGAATCATCTCATTGTTGAAAAGAGCCACATCCTTCAGAAGAGTTCATCATCACATAATCTTTCTGTTGCCATGTGCAATATTCTCCTCACTTCACTTAGCATTAGTTCATGCGAGTCTCATCATGCTGATTATTTCTTATAGAACAATAACATTTCATTACATTCATTTACCATAATTTTTCAGCCATTCCCCAACTAATGGGCATCCACTCAGTTTCCAGTTCCTTGACATTATAAAAAGGGCTGCTACAAACATGTATGCACATGTGAATCCTTTTCCGTTTTTTAGATTCAGTAGTAACATACTTCTAGATCAAAGGGTATGCACAATTTGATAGCATTTTGGGCATAGTTCCAAATTGCTCTCCAGAATGGTTGAATCAGTTCACAACTCCACCAAAAATGTGTTAGGTGACAGTATAATTTAAACCAAGGCTCTCACTCCAAGTTCTGAACTTTTGCTACCATGCCATGTTGACTCAAGTTATCAAGGGGTACTCATGGAATACTTATTATTGGGAACTCAACATTTACTAGATTATGTGAAAAATACAAAGATGTATACAAAATGGCCTCTGGTCGCCAAGAGCTTACAATTTAATAGAGAGATATGAGATATGATTAACTCAAATAAAAAGTTATCGCACACCACCATGTATTCCTAATTAAATCAAATGAAGAATATAGATAGAAACTATTGGAATTCATAGCTGGAAAAGAGTATTTAGAGATTGGAGTGCCTAGAATAGTTAAGTCTTCTCCTTGAAGCCTCACTTTTCCCTCTGGCAAAATGAGAAGTGAATGCACATAACATACCAGGTGAATTCAAAGATTTTTCCCAGATTTAAATCATATGTTTCTGAGAGGTGGGATTTTATGTTGATTTTTGAAGGAAACTTGAATGGAAGGTTATAGAGATAAGAGAGAGTATTTTCAACCATGAGGACATTGAAAGAGCAAAGTTATAGAAGTGTAAATAGGAGAGATATGAAGGACAACATGTGAATTGACATAACTTGTTTTTCAGTCCATATCTTGGACCTTTTATTTAAAAGGATATGGATCATATTCAAAGAGATAAGCCAGCTCTTCATTTTGTGATCCTCAAAGAAATAGAGAAGCTTAAACTGGTCTGTAAGTCAAAGAAAAAGCTTTTATCTTTTGCAGACTCATAAAGGTCCTAAGTGTAGGGTCCATCTCCTCTTATGTACTAATATAGACAAGTGCACTTTAAATGTTACCACAGGTCCCCAGCATTCAGCCCTTGCTGCGGTGGGGCAAGTCGCAAACAGTACCAATCCTTGGACATAGCCTCAAAAATATTGCCAGCTCTTCAAAGCAGGTGTGAAATGAAAACCTTCCCTTGGCAGATGGTGAAATCTTCTTATTAGTTCCGAGCCAATAGTCAGAGTTGGAGCACCGTATTAATTATTCCCACTTTTATATGTTTTTTACACCTGCAAGATGTGTGTCTCTTCCACATCCGAGACCTTTATTGACTAGCAGGGCACCATTGATTTTTTTTTGCACTGAATAAGAAACATGCAATAAATGAGCCTATAAAAGTGTCCCCAAGCTCCCTGAACAAGGAGCAAAACCTTTTGGAAAAGAAAAAAAAAAAGCTTTCCCATTTCTCTGTCAGTGCAGAAATGTTGGAAGATCTGAGAGTTTCTAGGGGTGTTTCCTTGGTACCATTTTCACACTCAACGTGTTTTGTTTTTCAGAGACCCCTCAAAGGCACACCCAGATTGGGTGAAGGCTGGTGGAGTCTATGACTGAGCAGACTGGACTATTATGTCTACTTTCTGCTGCTATAAAATGGAGGATTATATTTTAGTTGATTTTAGCATCTGCAAGTTTTTCAGGGTGAAATTTGGGAGACTAAAGGACTCTAGAATTGATTTAGTTTTATTAAGTGTAAAGAGAAATCTCTGTATTTACAGCTCTATATTTAACTTTCATCTTATGTTGAGCTCTTATTCTATGTCAATAACCACCTCCTGGATATTTCCATTTGGATATAGGTGTCTCAAAGTTAACATATTTTAAATGGATCTCCTTACTTTGCCCCCAGATTTCTTTTGATTGCTCATTTTCTCAGGATACCCCCATCCTATGACTCCCCTGTGTAATCAGCCTTAGCATCATCTGAAATTCTTTGCTCCACCTTACCTAATATACCACCACATCCATTCCATTTCCAATTTTACTTCCACGCTTATATCAGTCCTCTTCCCTCACAGCACTTGAGTACAGGTCTTCTTCAGTCATCATCTCCTATATATATACACCTATGGTATAGGTATGTCATCTCAAACCTCCTAATTATTCTCCTTTTCTCCAGTCTTTTCTAATTCCAAAACCAATTCCCATACAGCTGCTAAATTGCTATTCCTAAATGACAGGTCTGACCATGTCGCTTGACTGCTCAAGAAGCTCCAGTATTTTTCTATTGCTTCTATGATAAAACACAAACTCCTCTGTGTATCATTTAAAGTTTTTTTTTTTAAACAGTTTGGCTCCAGTCTGTTTTTGTAGACTGGTTTAACATTACTCCTGTGCAGGCACTTGGTATTCTGGCCAACTTGGCTGACTTAATACACCTCATATATAGTATCCCGTGACCTCATTCTTGCTTTTTCATTGACTATCTCCCTTAATTAGAATGCCTTCCCTTCTTGTTTATACCTCCAGGAATCCCTAGCACTGTCAAGGTGGAGCTCAAATGTCAACCTTTAAATAAACTCTTTTCTGAGTCTTCTCTGTTGTTGAGGCTTCTCTCTGAAATCACTTTTTAAGTTATTTTCCAAATTTCCTTATCTGTGTATATGTTGTCTCCTCACCATCTTCCCTCCTCCTCTAATAGAATGTAAGCTTCTTGAAGGCAATAACTATTTTTTTGGTTTCTGTATCCTACTACCATAATGGGAGAGAAGGAAACAAACATTTATTAAATGCTAGATACTGTATTAAGTACTTTGCAAATATTATATCATTTGATCATCATAACAGCACTTGGATGATATTATTATTATATTATGATTATTATATATTACATTATGTTATGATATTAAATTATACATGTTATATATGTTATACATATAATAATTATACACACACACACACATATATATCAGGCACTCAGAAGTTAAATGACTTGGCCAGGGTCACCATAATCCTAGGATTTTATCCATTGCCTCAGTAAATACTGATAGAATTGAATTTTAAAATTGTGTTCTGATTGTTGTTATGAATTAGGAATAATAATAATAATAATAAATTTTGCTGAGGCAATTGGGGTTAAGTGACTTGTCCAGGGTCACACAGTTAGGAAGTGTTATATGTCTGAGATGAGATTTGAACTCAGATCCTCCTGATTGCAGTGCTCTATCCACTACACCAACTAGCTGACCCCAGGAATAATAATATTTTTATAATGCTCCCCAGTTTTTCAAAGTGATTTACATGCTCTATGGTATTTCGGCCTCACAGCAATTGTGTGGATAGGTTTTTACAAGCATTGGTATCCCCATTTGACAGATGAAGACACTGAGGTCCAGAGAAGCTAAGTGGTTTGTCCAAGATCATCTATCTAGTGTCAGACATAAGATTGCTAAATGGCTCTATGACGCACAAAATATTAAGAACTCTTGGTATATTCTTTTCTTCTTAAACATTTAGACTAATCTTATCTTAGCTAGTTGTCAATTCTTGTCCTTGTTCATATATTTTTCTAAATTCAAGAACTATCAGAGTTGTTACATCAGAATGGTGGTCCAATCACCCCAGTATTCTTTCCTTGCCAGAGGTGGTTTGTGGGAAGGCCTGGTTTTGTTTATGAAAATCTCCTAGAAAGATTAGAATTGTGTTATTGAACATCCATAATTTCTCTTTTTGGCTTATTTTGAATTCAGCATCTCTGAATTTATCTAATTTGCAAATTCATCTTCTGAACTTAATTTTATTTGTAGTTTATATTACCTTTTGAGGGTTCCAATTTTACATAAAGCAGGATTCTTTTTCCTTTTGTTCTCCCCTAGAACTACCTACTTTCTAGTATTCTGAGGTTTTGTGAACCAGCTTTGCCTATATCCTTCAGTGTGCTGTAATACAAAGAACATTCTTTCGGTCAGGAAGGAGGAGAAGAGAGTTCCTGTCTTTGTTCCTTACTTTCTTGAGTGAATCACTAAGAGTAAAAACTTTGCTTTCTTCCTCTGTAAAACAAAGGAATTGACTTTAATAAGTTCTAGGACATCTCTTTGCTCTATGACTCATTCTATGATTATTATTTCATTGACATTGATCACTTTCCTCCTTAGCCTTTTACCACCAGACTAAAGCCATAATCATTTTCTTTTAAGGTTACCCGCTTAAAAAATGTTTTCCAGTTTCTTCTAATTTTCTGTTCTCTTTGCCTCAAGTCTATTTCAAAGAGAGTGACATCATGGGAGCAAAAGGGATCATGTGGTGGGATGTCTTTCTTTAACTGGATATACCTTGTGGCCAGTGTCTCCTTTTCTGCAGCATCGTGATCATACTTCTACAATCACTGCACACAACAGTGATTTTAGGGCCAGCTTTCTAGTAGAAATCTGGAGCTTCAAGCATATAATTCTTTCAGTGGACAACCTGGAATCTCAGTAGCTAGAAGATGAGATTTAACAACAATTCATTCAACATTTATCAAACGCTTCTCCTTACTTAGAGCACATTGTGCTAGACACTTGGGGGAAAGCACGAAGGAGGTTCCAGTTCCTATTCTCAGGGAGCTTTGTCTTAGTTCTGTTTTCTGTCCTTGTTCTCAAAGATGATCATGGCATCTGAGAGGCGATCTCATGGCATGGCAGGTCACTTCCTGTCTTTGAATATCATTTCCCCGGTCACACAAAAAAGGTAGAATTAGATGGTATCTGGGTCCTGAACTTCTAAGCACAGAAGCACCTAGATCATTTGCACACCATTTGCACCACACACTCCTGCCTGGCCCATATTCAGTAATGGCCATGCACACATGTGCACAGGATGGCTGGATGTTACCTGTAGCCAAGGCTTAATGATCCTAGAGCTACAGGGAGACCCTTCACTAATAATGTGTCTTCCCATCTTGATAGAGTGGGAAAGAGTCTTGGAGTTAAAGAACCTGGGTTTGCTAGCTATCTTTATGAGTGATTTTAGGCAATTGTTTGATTTCTTTTGGGATCTCAGTTTCCTTAGCTGTGAAATGATGGGATTGGATCATATGGTCTTTAAGAATCCTTCCAGGTTGGTGTCTACAATCCTATCTCTTTCTGATCCCTCTTTATAAGCAACCTGATTGCTTTTCTGCTCAGCAACATTACCATGCAGGGTAGGACCCAAACTTCTGCAATTGTCAAAATCATTCGATTATAGCATGAATTTCCCCATTGTAGGATGCTGCAATCTAGAGCATTTTCTAAAACAATTATTTTCCTAGTTGGTGTCTTTTCTGTTGTCTGTGAATGAAAACCTGATATCTGTTGATGTCACATCCTTCTCTAGAATTATGCAGGGAAGTCAAGCTGCAAATGAATGTGCTCTGGAGGGAGAGAGATTTCCTAGGAAGAACCTGGGAAGCCTTAGCAATCGCTTCCCAAGAAAATGCACTGGCAGGATAGACATGACCGTTTGGTATGGAAGGAGCCTGTTACCTATTCTTATTCACCAAAGCAAAGGACAAAGCCCATAGAAAGACAATGCATTTAAATTGGATGCAAGCAAGGCCTTTTCTTCTGACCTCTGTTGCCAAGTATTCCTGAGCAAAACTAGCTTTATTACATTCAGAAACTCTTCTGTGGTACAGAATCAAACCTGGAGGGGAAGTTGGTTAGGATAAAAATTACCTCTTCCTCCAGCTCCATATTTATAAGACCGTGCCATTGTAAGACTGTATTATCCCTTCTCCCCCATTCTAGAAGAATTATCAATAGACATCAGCTCCCTGCTTTCTGTACAAAAGAAAGAACATAACGAGACATAATAATGATACCAGCTTGCAATTGTACAGAGCATTTAGTCTCTAAAAGCTTTCTTTTTATCACCCTTGTTCGAGCCTGACAATGACCCCATGAGGGAGGTATGATTAACCCAATTTGGCAGATGAAGAAATTGAGATTCAGTAATGGGAAGTGATTAGGCCAGTATTCCACAGTAGGTCCTTGGTGGCTCCGTCACCTGAGCTTTTTCTGTTTGGATTCTTGAGGTTTTTTTTTTAAATCCCTCATCATCTGGCCCCAGCTTATCTTTCCAGATCTGTGATGTCTCGTTACTCCCATTCCAAGTCAGTTTCATGTCCTATTCTGGTAGTGTTCCAACCTCCATCTCCAAAACTGGCATTTCTGCTCTGGCCCTAGGTCCCCTGGCTTCTCACTGGTGAGCGCTCATTAGATCTAATCTGACCCAAACCCATCACATGATGGTCAGCTCTCTTTGCCATGCTGCTGTATTCACGTTCTCTCTCCTTCCACCTCTTCCTGCTTCTTGTTCTGGGAATAATAGTCAAGTAAATACTAATATTCCTTGAAAGGATGTCACAACATTGATAATAATTAGCATTTATATGGTGCTTTAAGATTTTCAAAGTGAAGATAATTGTATAAATATGTATCCATATATTGAATTTAACATATATTTTAACATATTTAACATGTATTGGAATACCTGCTATCTAGGAGAGGAGGTGGGGGAAGGAGGGAAAAATTGGGAGCATAAGGTTTTTCAAGAGTCAATGTTGAAAAATTACTCATGCATAAGTATTGTAAATAAAAAAAACTTTAATTAAAAAAAAAAGATTTGCAAAGTGCTTTTGCATATGTTATCTCATTTGACCTTATAACAACTCTGAGTGGGATAGGTGCTATTATTAGCCTCAAATTAATTTAGGGGACCTGATTTAAAGGACTTACCCAAAGTCATTCAAATTCCAATCTTCCTCTTTTAAGTTCAACATTATTCATCATAACTTAGCTATCAATAATTATTCATTGACTCCACTAACCATTCTTGTGACTTTCCTGACTAAAACATCACTTTCTTTTTTCCTCCTCTAATAATTATGTTGTCTTCTTTATTAGAATGCAAGTTTCTTTAGGAGAGAGATTTTCTTGCTTTCTGTATTTGTATTCTCAATAGTTATCACAATGTCTGGCATACAATGCTAAATCCTTTTGCTTTCTATTTATTTTATGTATAGTTATGAGTTTGAGGATGATGATGATGATGATGATGATGGCAATAATTAACTTCCCAATTAGATTATAAACTCAAGGGGAAATGCAATGGGCGGTTAGACCAGAGTGATTGGCACAGAGGGAGCTCATAACACTATTCCTGTTTGCCAAATTAAAGAGAGTGGTACTGTACTTAAATTGAATGCAAACAAAGCCTCTCATTTCCCCCACATCTGCAACTTCTCTAGTAGCCCTCCCTCCTTAGGACCTAGAATTGGGCATAGTGTAAGTGGTTTCTCCATAAATGCTGATCAGATAGATAAATGGGTCTCTCCTCCTTGAAGAATACAGAAGAGTTAATGAGGGAAAATTGATGGAGTGATTTGAGTTTCTTAGGTGAACTATTGTCTCTTATCATCTGTGACCACACCTAACTTCCTATCTTTTTCCTTTTCATCTTTCTTTATCACTCTTTATTTCAGATTTAAACTCTGCCCAGGTTCAGAGTGGCTAGATTTGTTTCTCCCCCCTGTGGGGAGATCTTTGTCTTTGGGGGAATGAATACATTTATTATCAGGAGAGAGCTGTCACTGTGTGTAGCTGATTACAATGACAATCACTCAGGTGGATTTGAGCCAACTGTGCACTCTTTTCCCAAATGGATTTTCTTCATTTTTTTTTTTTTTTTTTCCTGCTTGAGGACTACACTCTCAGGGCCATTTCAAAATGTAAAAGATAGTGGGAGGATGGGGCGGAGTGGGGTGGAAATAGAAATATTTACCTTGCCACAGTGATTTGAGGATAAGGGAAATTATGTGTCTAAAAGATTTGGAACAATCTGAGACAAGCATGATAGAATCACAGGTGGTGTAACTAACCATTTCATATGATTAATAATTTTTATGGTGGTAATATTATAGGCAGTGGATGAATGTGGCTTTACAAAAATATATTTGTGTTGCACACATGAGCCTGCATTGTATACCTTGTGAGAAAGGATTGTCTCAGGATCTTAGAATCATACCATTTAGGTCTCTTAGAAGGGACCTTAGAGATTGTCTAATTCAACTACTTAATTTTCTACATGAAGAACCCTGATTTTGGCATTTTCTAAGTATTAATTTGTTTTAAATTATGAACAAAGTTTTCTCTGTCCCTCTACCCAAGACAAAGCTTAAGAAGAATAGACATTTGCATGCAGGGGGCTATTCAAGATTCTAGAATAAGAATATTCTCCCCCAAGAACTACGCGAGGGGGGGGGGAACTAATCAACTACTCCTGCTGCATATCATACTACTGACATCATTGGTAACTCTAAGAATGTTACCTGAACACAACTCTGCTTGAACCAAATGTATTAAGCAGATGCATTGTCCATACTCCAAAAGACTGCAATTTAAGAATTAACCAGACTCTTTAAAGAAGGGCTGAAGCAGTGAAAATTGGGCTGCTTGTAGAGAAATGAGTCAGTCATAAATGCCCAGGAATTCCATAAAGTGATGTGAAATAAAATTTTGAATCACAAGACTAGAGGTGACTTGGGAAATCATCTCATCCACCCAACCCCCATCCCAATTTTACACATGAAAAATTGAGTCTGACCTATTTAAGGAAAGCAATGTGCCCAAAGTCTCAAAGTGAGTTAGCACCGTGATCCAAAATAAACTTCAGATTTACTGACTCCCAAATCTGTAATGTTTATGATATGATACATTCCCCCTACTGGCTAGATTTTAGTCATTAATATTAAAGTCAATTCAATCCATTAAGTTACTATGATGTATTAGACATTGTGCTAGATGGTGGGGACATGAAGACAAAAATCAAACTGTTTCTGCCCTTAAAGAGCTTATATTTTATTGGGTGGGGATGTGGAGGGAAGAAGAATTTATATAAATTATATTGGTACGGATATATACACAGAGTAAATGTCACAAGGGTGAAGGAAGTTTATTAACAATTAGGAATTCAGGAAAGTCTGTGGATAAGGCGGTACTGAGCTGAATATACACTCTTCTGCTTTTTGTTCATTTTTATGGCAGTTGGTAAATCAGTAGCATCAGTGGAATTGGAAGCTAAAGCTGGGGAGTGCTACATTATGAATTTCTCTAAAAGGTTTTGCCTAATTGTCTTAAACCACCAAGAAATAATTAACTATGCTTTTGTAAGGAAGCTAAAACTGGTTTCAATTGAGAGAGAGAGTTCAATGGTTTTGCCTCTGTAATAATCTATTGAAATCACAGTAGTCTGGGATTCTACGTTCCTTTTTTTCCACTTTGGACAACCAAGAAGTGACCATCGTGTTTCCCCGGGGCACAATTTGTCTCTCTGGGGCCAGAACTCAACAGACTCAAGCAGCAAAGGAATTTGGATAAAGCACGACTTGAAAGGGGAATCAACACATGAGAGATTGATGCCTGTGGCTTCAGCTATTGATGTTTGCCTGAAGAGTTCTAACTCCATTCCTCCCTCCTTAAGGCCATGTGCTGAAGCATATAAGGGCCATAGCTTCTCATAAATAAAAAAGCTTTGTACTTAGCAGGTGTTCAGTTACTTTTTTTTTTTTTTTTTGGTAGAGACTTGGGAAAGTTAAAGTGAACTACATGTATATTAGGTGGTGCTCACTATTTCACTATGATGGCCAGAGAGCAAATTTTGGCTAATGTCTATGGGCCACACTTATACATTTGGTAGCCTTTTAACTTAACCCATCAATCTATTGACTAAAGAGTTTTTGCTTCAGCCAGTCATAATATTAGCTAACATTTAGATAATGTTTTCAGATATGCAAAGAACTTTATTGTCTTGAATTTTCTAAGACTCCCTAAATGAGGGATTATTATTAATCTGTTATTAATGTTCATTTTACAAGCAGAGCAGCTGAAATTCAGTGGACGTCCAGAGGATGGATGCCTTTCTCGTTTTTCTGCCAAAGTCATCAGTTTTCAATGCTTTGTTCCTCATTTGAAGAACCCGTCTAATTTTTAGATTGCCACCCCCTGAAGTCAATTTAATTTTTAATTCTTTTGTCTCAGTACTATATATAAGAATATCTCTGAAGTTATGTTAGTACACAGGGTGATACTTGGTGGGATTAGTTGTTTAGCTTCTCTGGATTATTCCCCCTCAAAATTTCCAAGAGGTGTCTTGGTTAGGTTATTTTTATGCATGCCAGTGGTGCCTTGGATGGGTTAGGAAGTGGAAAAGGAAGAACTTGGTTCATGCTTCGAAGCAAATTGGTGTCTGGGAGATGCCAAGATCAGGAATCCTTTGATTGCCCTGGATTGTCCATCCATATTTTCATTTCCTTCCCCTATCTTATATCACATGAACCTACACCAGATCTCAAGGTTTTATAATACAAGATTATTGATCTTCAGGAGATAGAGAAGCTGGGTTATGGAAATAATAGGTTATTAGACATAGAAAAGACCCTGGAGCCTGTCTAGTTCAACTTTTTAATTTTATAGAAGAAAAAGCCAGAGAGAGCAAGTAATTTATCACGAGTGGCAAATCTAGATCTCCCTTAAGCTCCCCAGTCATTGTTCTTGTGGTGCTACTTCTGAAGGCCATTTCCAGTCATGCTGATCTATACCTTGCCACTGACCCAGATGACTCTAGAAGGGAAAGTGAGGCTCTTGACTTTACACATCCTTCCTCACTTAAACCCAACTTACTTGCATGTCACCTCCCTGATGTCATGGCATGTCTCCTTCCCGGGAAGGACAGACAACAACAATGATTTTCCCTCTCTGGTTGCTTTGAGACCTTTAAACATTTGCACCAGAGAGGATCGTGTAACCCAATATAACCAGTCTTTTCTTCTTGAGGGGAAAAACAAAAGAATTCAGATTAATCACTGATATATATTTGCCAACCCAGGGGAGTTGCCTTTGGTTTGTCATCTTCCTTCCCATGTCCATCATAACATACATACCACTCACAAGCGTCTCCAATCAATCCATCATACCAGCTCTGGCAGCATGACCCCTTCTGTCCCTCCCTTCCTTCAATATAGTTTGCCCTCCAACTTGGCTAAGTAATAGTAAAATCCTTTAATGGGCTGCATTGGCTGCCTTACTGATGTAAGTCCGTCAGGCTCCATTTACTCTCCATACATTCTACAGTTTTATAGCCTGCATCTGCCCTAGGTGAGAGATGTTCCTTCTGCTTTTCATTCTTGACAGTGACATGATCTACTTCCTCCCCCCTCCCCAGGGCTGAGCTCAGGTTCTGCATTCCTCATGAAGTCATTTCTCCAGCTCCCCCACAACTCTCAATTAAGCAGTGTTAGTTTGTTCCTACCTAAAATCTCTTTGTTGGGGTCTCTAATTTCCCCGGATCATTTGCATAAGAGGTCTTGTGGTGAAGAAGAATAAACCTTAGACTTGGAGTAAAAAGATCTGAGTTTCAATCCTGACTCTGCCCTTAATTTTCTGCAGAGTTATTTGTATGATGTCTTCATGATTAGAATTTGAGTCCTTGAGGGAAGGGATCCATTACATCATTGCCCTCAGTCACTCTAATTGGAGGGTGGACCTACATTTCCTAACCTCTATTCAATGCTCATGCATTTCTTACCTGGA